>NC_133664.1:12506329-12829837 GCF_037893015.1 Macrotis lagotis
ACCACAAAGTGTTCAGCCATTCTCCAACTGATGGGCATCCTCTTGATTTTCAATTTTTTTGTCACCAAAAAAGAGTTGCTATAAATATTTTTGTGCATATAGGTCCTTTCCTTTTCTATGATCTCTTTGGGATACAGACCTGGTTAGTGTTATTGCTGGATCAAAGGCAAAGTTTGGTTGCCCTTTAAGTGTAAGTCCAAATTGCTCTCTAAAATGGTTGGATTGATTGACAACTTCACTAAGAGTGATTAGTGTCCCAATTTTTCCACATTCCCCTCCATTATTTATCATTTTTCCTTTTCTGTCATATTAATCTGATTAGTGTGAGTTGGTGTCTCAGAATTATTTTAATTGACACTTTTGTAATCAATAGTGATTTAAAGAATTTCTTCATATGAATATAGATAGCTTTTATTTCTTTATCTGAAAACTACTTGTTCATATCCTTTGACCATTTATCAATTTACAAATGGCTTGTATTCTTATAAGTTTGATTCAATTTTCTAGATTTGAGGAATGAGCCCTGTAAAATTGTTTCCCAGCTTTCCTTCTAATTTGGCTGCATTGCTTTTATTTGTGCAAACTTTTTTTAAATTTAATATAATAAAAGATACCTATTTTACATTTTATAATACTATCTTTCTGGCTTAGTCACAAGGTCCTCCCTTCTCCATAAATCTGACCTGGAAACTATTCTTGCTCTCCTAATTTGCTTATGGTAGCACGCTTTATGTCTAAATCCTTTATTCATTGTTACCTTATCTTGGTATACAACATGAGATGTTTGGCTTATATGTATTTTCTGCAATATTGTTTTCCAGTTTCTCCCAAACTTTTTGTCAAATAGTGAGTTCTCTCAAAGACTGGGGTCTTTGGATTCATCAAACACTATGTTACTATGGCTATTCACTACTGCATCTTGAATAAGTTTTGATGGTGTTGATAATAGTATGAGGGCTCTGGTATTACTAGGCACCGCCTGCCTTTGTGTTTTTATGGATTCCCTTGATAGTCTTGGCTTTTTGTTCTTCCAGATGACTTTTGTTGTTATTTTTCTAGCTCTATAGAATAATTTTAGTAGCTTTTATTGGTGTAGCACTGAATAAATAAATTAGATTAGACAAAATCATCATTTTTATTATATTGGCTCTTCCTATTCATGATCAAATGATATTTTTTTCCATTTGTTTAGATTTGGCTTTATTTTGTGGAAAATGTTTTATAATTTTGTTCATACTTTCTGGCTTTGCCTTGGCAGGTAGATTCCCAAGTATTTGATATTTTCTACAGCCATTTTAAATGGAATTTCTCTTTCTATCTCTTGCTGCTGGACTTTGTTGCTGATTATTTATATGGTTTATTTTCTATCCTGCTATTTTGCTAAAGGTGTTGATGATTTCAAGTAACTTTTAAATTGATTCACTAGGATTCTCTAAGTATACCACCATATCATCTATACAGTCATGTTCCCACGTTGTTTACTCTAATTCCCTCAATTTTTCTTATTGCTATAGCTAACATTTTTAATACAATATGGAATAATATAGGTGATAGTGGACATTTTTGCTTCATCTCTGATATTATTGAGAAGGCTTCTAGCTTATTCCTATTAGATATAAAGCTTACTGATGCTTTTAGATAATATTTATCATTTTTAGGAAATCTCCCTTTAATCCTTTGCTCTTTAGTGTTTTTAATAGGAATGGGTTCTGTATTTTGTCAAAAGATTTTAACATCTATTGAC
Source organism: Macrotis lagotis (assembly GCF_037893015.1). Lineage (NCBI taxonomy): Eukaryota > Metazoa > Chordata > Mammalia > Peramelemorphia > Peramelidae > Macrotis > Macrotis lagotis. The sequence continues at coordinate 12,508,074 of NC_133664.1, forward strand.
ATAATCATATGATTTCTATTGGTTTTGTTATTGATAAGGTTTTCTAATATTGAATCAACCCTGTATTCCTAGTATAAATTCCACCTGATCACAGTGCATGATTCTTGTGATCCTAATGTTTTTATTTAAAATTTTTGCATCAATATTTATCAGGGAAATTGGTCTATAGTTTTCTTTTTCTGTTTTATCTCTCTGTGATTTAGTTATCAGCAGCACATTTGTATTATAAAAGGAAGGTGCTAGGATTCCTTCATTACCTGTTTTTCAAATAATATAGGAATTAATTGGTCTTTAAATGTTGGGTAGAATTCACTTGTGATCCTGGAGATTTTTTCTTAGGAGTGCAATGATGACTTGTTCAATTTCTTTTTTCTAAAATGGAGTTATTTGAGAATTTTGTTTCTTCTGTTAATCTGGGCAGTTTATAGTTTTGTATATATATATATATATATATATATATATATATTCAGTTTTATTCATCTTTTGGTTTTCAGGATTTTTAATTTGTTAATTTTTTTAATTGCATGACCAATTCTTTGATCTATTCCTTGTCCATTGTCTTCATGTTAAAATTTAGAGAAATAATTTTTTTCTTCGATTCCCAGTTCTGATTTTTCTCTGCCATTCATAGTTCTTGGCCCCATCTCACTGCCTTATCAGCACATGAGAAGTACACAGCTATTAAATCACATGAAAAGGATTCTTTCCCAAAAAAACTCCTTCATCAGGTTAGAGACTCAGGAGATCAGGGCTCTTGATTGGCGTAAACATTCTGAGCCACCAATGCGGACCTATAAGACTATAAGGTGAGGGAGTCACATGTTCACCTGTCTTTGAATGAGAAGCTACCTGCCTTAGGATCCTAAAGTGCTTAGCTTCTTTCCTGGTGCTTCTTCACCTGTGACCTTCTCTAGACTATCTCAACCATTTCATATTACTGATAGTCTTAGCGGAGAAAATCAAATTTGGCAAATGGTTAGGAAACATTACTGCAGTGGCTACCATTTGAATATCACTCTAAGATTTAGAACTATCATGTCATTGGAGCCTTACAAGCTCAGGAGTGCAGATATTGCTGTTATCTCCATGTTTCAGGTGAAGAAATTGGGGCAGACAGAACTTAAGTAATTTGATAGGGACTTTCTGAGATTGGATTTTAGTTCAGGTCTTCCAGACACCCAAGTCCAGGATACTCTCCTTCTTTCCCTTCCTCTCTTTCATTCTCTCTCCCATTACCAAGGGACCTCAAGTAGATTCTGGGGGAGGGGGGGAGTATAGACCACAGCCAGAGTGCTGGAGCCCTGGGCTTGAAATCGAGCAACATTAGGCACACTGCTGCATCTTCCTGGCCCTCGTTTTCTTAAAGTGGATGATCTTGAAGATCGATTCCTGCTCGCATACATTAGTATATCTATGAGCTTTTTCTGGGCTTTTGCAAGGCAATGGGGTTAAGTGACTTACTCAAGATCACACAGTGAAATAAATATTAAGTGTCTGAGGTCGCATTTGAACTTGTATTCTCCTGTCTCCAGGGCCTGGTGCCCTATCCGCTGTGCCACCTAGCAGCCCCAAAATAGTCTATGAGATTTTCTGATTTATATTCATGCAGGGCTAGCCTTGTCCCCCTAGGATTACTTTGTATCTACTTATCTATGGGTGACCATGTAACTTTTGAGTTTTATGTCTCTTCTGCATCTTTGGTCCTTTATCGGGGTTCTTCATCTCCCTAGTGTCATGGACCTCTCTGGTAGCCTGTGTTGGTGGTATTATCCCTGGCCTCCCTCACTGCATATATCTGGTAGTGCATTGTCCAATGTGGCCAGTTCTGCCTTCCCAGCATCCCCTGAGTTAGGGACCACTTGTTCCCTTCCTTGTATTTCTCTCTTCCATTTTGAAGTTGCCGCTTAGTGGGTCTCTCTGTGTCAAGTCTTTCCCTACTTCAAATGTCAATTGTCTTGTCTCACTTTCAGAAGCCTGAACAGCTTGACCCTGAACCATCGGATCAGCTTTGTTGATCACTGCTTTCCTCCTGCATCCTGCAATCCTGTCACATTGGTCTTTCCTCTGCTTTTCACAAAGACCCCTCATTGAACCTAAAGCAACATATTAGGGAAAGTTGGAGAGCTGAGCTGTCAGAGGGTGTGATTGCAGAGGCAGCGAGGTGACCCAAGGGAAGAAATCTGGCTTTGGAGTCATACCTGAATTTGAATCAAGGCAGACCCTTGGGAGCTGTGTGATCCTGGGCTCAGTAACCTCTCTTTGTTCACTTTCCTCATCGTGAACATTTGGGAACTAAACTGAATGGCTCCTGAAATCCCTTTCTGGGACCTCTATGAGCTCAGTTCTTAAGATTCTCCTTCATTTGCATGGTATGAATTAGGAAGTTCTGGATTCAAGTCCTACCTCACCCCACAAGCAACTCCCAGAGTCTCTACAGTTGCAGAAGTTTTCAATGGTAGAGAAGGTTTGGTCCCGAGGAATTTCCTTTGCTACTGAATCATGAGTTTGTACTAATATAGTAATAGAATGGGGGCAGCACTATTTTTCCTGTTGTCTTCATGTCCCAAATCCCTAGCATAGTGATGCGTATACAACAGGCGCTTAATGCATGCTTATTTTATCTTTGTGCCCAACACAGTGCTTAGATGATAGCACTTAATAGATGATTCTTTTACTATTTTTTGCCCCTTGTGCTTATCAGTCAGTAAATAAGCATCTATTAAGCACCTACTATATATTTTAGGCAATGGGAATAAGAACATGAAAAAGACAGTCCCTGCTCTCAAGAAACTTATAATCTAATGGTGGAAAACAGTGCATACATGATAGCTGAAGAGGGTAATGAGGGCATGATGGAGAAATTCAAAAGATTTCTGCTGGGCAGCCAATGGAGACCTGGCCAGGCTGGGCACCCTCCCTTGGGGAGATTTGGGGGGGAGTACCATCTGCTACAATCTCCATTTCAAATAGCCCCAGGTGCAGAGGATACTGATGGTATACAAATATCAAGGTTGATATGACCTTGAAGGATGAAGAGGCTCCTCTGGGCATGATGGAATCCATCTGGTTTCAGCTGGGTAACAAATAAAGAGTTGGTCACCTAGCCTGGGTGCCCTCCTTTAATGGAGGTTTTGCTATGTGTGCATATATTTTTGCTGTTTTGTCCCTAGGAGATGGCATGTTGTATATTTCTAAACATGTTTTCTCTAGGTTGCCGTTCCTATCCTCTTGAACAAGAAGAACCATTCAGTCTGGCCATGTTTTGTCTCCCAAGACCTGGGAACCCACGTGGAAAGCATGAAAAACAAAATGTACATTCTGAGGGGTGTAATGTCAGGAAGAACTCTGCTTCCGATTCCCACCATTGCAGGGAACATTGACAGAAACCTGAACTGTTCAGAGACCACGTAAGTCCCACTGCCACCCAGCCTGTGGCTCCATCATCTTGTGATAAGTTGTATCCTGGTCAGAGGATTCAAAACATGCATGAATTAAATGAGGTTCTAGGTGAATAAATATCACTTATGAATTTTTCTTTAAAGCAGTCTTTTAAAGGTAGCTAGTGGTTGATGTATCAGTTCCAGAGGAAAAGGCTAGGCCTTTGTAGTAGAGGGAGGGAGTCCTGGACTTTAAGATGAGGAAGATTTGAGGTTCTAATTCTATGTCTGCCACTTCCTAGCTGTGTGATTTGGGGCAAGTTACTGAACCTCACTGATCGGTGTAGTGCAGTGTCCATATGAATACATAGAGACCATCTAGGTGGATATCTACAGACTGCTTATACATATAGATAGATTGATATGGCATAATGTATAAATGGGCAAAGAGTCATAGTAGAACACTTATAGGAAACAGCAAGAGCTGGGTTCTGAAACTGCCCATCACCTCAGAGTCGAAGGCAACCTCCAATACTCTGAATAGACAGCTTGAGGTGACCCAAGGGAAGAAATCTGGCTTTGGAGTCATACCTGAATTTGAATCAAGGCAGACCCTTGGGAGCTGTGTGATCCTGGGCTCAGTAACCTCTCTTTATTCACTTTCCTCATTGTGAACATTTGGGAACTAAACTGAATGGCTCCTGAAATCCCTTTCTGGGACCTCTGAGCTCAGTTCTTAAGATTCTCCTTCATTTGCATGGTATGAATTAGGAAGTTCTGGATTCAAGTCCTACCTCACCCCACAAGCAACTCCCAGAGTCTCTACAGTTGGTGGAGGGCTCCCCACATTGTTCTGCTTCTCTTTTCTCCTGCAAGTGCTGAAGAGCACCTCAGTCTTTAGGAGAACAATGCTTTTTTGCCATCAAATAACTTGCCCAGGGTCTGTGGAGATGTTTTCCTTCAACAAAGGAAGTAACATGACCAAAACTCCATGAGGGGTCATCCTCAGTTACAAAGCAGTTATGGCTTATACCAAGACACTTCCTATTTGAGAAATGCTATGTGAAGGGGTTGGGGAGGAAATGTAGATAACGGTTTGCTGCTTCTATCCTCTTTGTGGAGAAGGGGTGGTCTGTATAATCTTTATCACTTCTGTTATTTGTAGGCAGGACTCATATGAAAGGGCTGTTCTCCATGCCATTGAATCTGTGGTTATTATGTGGTCACATCAAATCCACAAAGTCCTCCAGAAGGACTCAGGGCAGCCTCTGTTGAAGGGCATTCACTCGGACCCCCAGACTGAACTAGACTTCTGGAAGACAAGACTAGATAACCTTCTGTGCATCTATGATCAAGTAAGCCAAAATTTAATGAGCCCCTTGCCCATTTCTGTCAAACTGATGACTAAACTTAATATGAATCTTGCTCTCTAAACCAATGGTGTTCCATTGATGGGGTGGTGGGTAGGTAGGTGGAAATCTTGTTTGATTTTTGTGTTCCTCCATTGTCCCTTTCTGAAGTACTCACTTTAGTCCCCTGATGGTAGGGCAGTGAATTCCCAGATGGTTGTTCTCTAATTGTGCAGATCTGAATTTCTCCTTCTGTGCCATTCTTGTCTATAATCTTCAGATGACTTTATCATCTCAGTAATGGGGCTGTTCTCTTCATTACAACCCCATTTATAAGGTGAATTCTGGATGTCTCTTGTCCTCATCCTTCCACGAGTTTCCCGGAGGTCTTCATCTTGTTTTCTTGTGATATTACATACATACCCAAGATACAGTGCCCACACACACCCCGGCCCAGGGCATCTTTGTTATTCCTGCTCTCAGGATCCACCCCATTGCAGAGTCCTCCAGGGTTCTGGAGCCTTTCCTACCTCATGGAAATGGTTTAACACACTTAGGTTGTTTATTATTCCAATGTAAGGAAGAGAATTTTAATATCTATTGATTAATCATTTTATCCATGACCAGTTCACCCCCTTTTCCAGTGATATCTTGCCTTGATGACACTCTTTATGCTGTTTCTTACACATAATATGTCCTTTTAAAATGTGAATCCAAAGTAATTTTGTCTCGCTAATTTTTGTTGACAGTGATATGATTCTCCTTGAAAGCATTTTAGCCACTCTAGGGAAATCACAAGATCAGAAATTGGTGCTGGATGCTCCAGGCAGTTCCCTATGAAGCTTAAAAAGGTGAAGAGCAGATTTATCTGATCAGCTTATTGAAACTGGGAAACAACAATAGCCTCTAGTTATATAGATTTTAACACCTTCATCGGTAAGATTTAGCTTAGTGGGGAGTTTTGCCAGAAGATCTGACTTGAATCTGATTACTGACCCCTCCTAGGCTTTATTTTTTTTTTTAGATTTTTTTCAAGGCAATGGGTTTAAGTGGCTTGCCCAAGGCCACACGGCTAGGTAATAAGTGTTTGAAGTCGGATTTGAACCCAGGTACTCCTGACTCCAAGGCCGGTGCTCTATTTACTGCGCCACCTAGCCGCCCCCCATCCTAGGCTTTAAATAGAAACTTCAATTCTTGCTTTGCAGAGATAATCAGAGATCCTCCAGCAGGTCAGCTCCTGAAAAGCAGACTGGCTTCTCTTTTTTTCTTTTCTTTCTATCCTCACACCTACTACCATGCTTTACACATACTAGGGATCCCCAAAGCTTATTATAGTGCCTGGCAAATGGTAGGTACTAATAAATGTTTGTTGGATTGTTGAAAATGACTGAGACTAGAATTTTAAATGTTAAAAACCCCTCTTATTTCATAGGGTGCTAATATACTTAATGAGAGTCTTATCTATATAACATGATGAGCTTTTTAAAAACTTTATTCCTGCCCATAAAAATCTTACTTTAAGCCTCCTTTGTGACCTGGAGAGGACTCAACCACTAAAATATCAACTCTAGTGAGTTGCTACAGCACTCTGCTCAAGGGCCATTTTCCACATTAAACCTGTCCTCCTCCTTCTTACCTTTCCTCTAAATTATCCCGTGTTTATGTTTCTGTATCCAGGCATCTTTTCCAGGCATCTTTAGTCCCATAAGGCCTGCCTTGCCCCTACCTGAATTCCTTTGCTATTTCTGTCACACACACACACACACACACACACACACACACACACACACACAACCTGCTCAGATACCCTAGGACAAGTCCACCAAAGTATGATTAACATGCTTCCACTCCATCATACCCACCCCATCCCAGTGCCTCTAAATTCTGTAAAACAAATAAAAATTGCAAACTGCTTCACAGAACTGTGTGACCTCTTTCTGTTTCGAGAGTGATAATGGCTGAACAACAGAAGAGGAGACAGATGGTGTTAAGATCCCACAGTTGTTAGTCTATAAATATTAACCTAACAGTTGGTACTCTTAATGTGAGATGTTTGTCCAATGGCCAGTAAGTCATACTACTACAGGAACTAAGCCATACTCACATGCATATTTTCTCTGAGGAGGAAACTATAGGCAAGTGGCAGCAAGATGGAAGGAAAATTCTCAGGTTATATTTAGAGGCACACACACAAAATTGAAATGTATGAGTTTGGCATCCGAAAGGGAACAAAGAGCAGAGAATTTTATAGGAAATTTGGTCCTTTACCTTGCAGTGCTCAAAATGCTTATAGGCCACAAATGGGACTAGGAAAAGCATAACTATGGCCAAAGCCCCAGGATCTGTCTCGAAGAATGAGAAGGAAATACTCTCTGAAGAGGACAAGATCTCCAAAGTAAAGCAGTGTGAACCTTGACACTTGGTGACTTCAATGAGTAGGTGGACCTTGGGGAGGGCAGTGTTGAAAATTAACGTTTGGGATCAAGAAATTAGCTAAATCAAATGCTGAGTCAACAATCTGCAGCTTACTTAGAACCCTTGGACTGGTGCTTTTTGAAATCTTACTCCAAGAAGGGACTGAGAAGGCATGCATCACAGCAAATACAGGACAACTCTGAAGACTGACTACATCTTAACAGACAGGGAAGCAAGTGTTTATCCAGTACAGTCATCATCTCAGAGCCAGCTGATTGCCTGCAGTCAGACTGTTGGCAGGCCAAAGGAAAGGAGGGAAAATCAATTGTAAGGTAAAATGAAGAATACTGCTTAGAAAAGTAGGGGAACAGTCCCAGCAGACCATCCCTGACTTGGTGTAAATGACTGCCAACTCTGACAAATAGGAAATGGAAGCTTGTCTTAGAGAAACTTAATTGGTACAACTAAATTACCTCAGTTTCCTCATCTGTAAAATGAACTGAAGAAGGAAATGGCAAACCACTGCAGTATCTTGGCCAATAAAATTTCCGTATGGGGTAACGATGTTTTGAACAAGCCTGAAATGATTGAGCAACTGAAAATGGATACAAGGCCTAACTAGTTTGGATTTTCTCAAACAGCTCAGAAGCTACCTTAAGCCTTTATCCTCTTCATTTATTCTTTTTTTTTTGGAAAGGCAATGGGATTAAGTGACTTGCCCAAGGTCATACAACTAGGTAATTATTAAGTGTCTGAGGTCCGATTTGAACTCCAGGGCTGGTGCTCTATCCAATGCACCACCTAGCTGCCCCTCTATCCACTTACTCTGCAGAATGATAGGGCACCCCAGGACAGCAGTGGCAGTGAATGAAAACAGTTGTATCAAAATGCAGTGGAGGAGGCAGATGGAAGATGAATGCTGTTTTCCTCATCTGTGAAATGAGAGGGTTGGAGTAGTTGAGTTTAGCCCCTTCAGCTCTAGATTTAAGTTTCTTTGTCATCAAGCATGGGAGAGCAGTTGAGGGGAAAATGAGTCTGCTGAGAGATTCAGCTGCAATCTAGATAAGCCTTGTCATCCTCTGAACATTTGATGAAAATAGAAGAACAACCACAGTGTATGAAATGAAACCAATTTAGAGAAGTTTCTAGTAGTCATCCATTTTCATAAGCAATGCTAATGGAACCAGCACATTTGTAATCTATTGCCTCAGCCCTTGATGTGGAGAAATGCTAAAGATTCAGTCACTTGCAAATTTCTCAAGAACTAACAATGTGGCAGATTCTTTACTAAGTTTTGAGATACAGAGAAAGGCAAAAATACAGCATTTGGGTTTTTTTCTTCTTCAAGGCAATGATGTTAAGTGACTTGTCCAAGATCACACAGCTAGGTAATGACTAAGTGTCTGATGTCGAATTTGAACTTGGGTCCTCCTGACTCCAGGACCAGTGCCCTATCCACTGTATCATCTAACTACCCAGAAATACAGTTTTTGGCCTTCCAGGAGCTTGCATTCAAATAGGAGAAGCAACGTGTTAATGACTAGGTTTCCTAATAATGGTGGAGCTACATACAGAGTAAATGGAAGGCAATCTCCAAAGGAAGGCATGGGAAGATCTCTTTCTGAGTCTCAAAGCAAACTGAGAGCAGCCTATGCCCGGGAGAAGAGAGACAGCCAATAACATGACATGGATTTGGACCCTGGAGTCTCATGTCCTAGGAATTACACATAAGCTACCATAGCTGGATTGGACAGTTGTGTGGAAAGGAATGAAATATAAGAAGTTTGGGGGGAAATGGAATGGAATTGAATTCTGAAGGACTTTAAATACCAAACTGAGGGCTCTATATTTCATTTCCCTCCTAATTATACATCTAGTACCCCCCCAATTCATGAAGGATGCAGTACAATAGGTAAGATGAGGCAAGAAAATAAAAGCAATGTAAAAAATCAAGGTGTTAGATGAAGAGGGTTGTATCAGGATTCTGGTTGGATGAGTCAAGAGATGATGTAAAAGTAGAAAGGACAAAAAGTGACAAGAAATTGGATATGTGGAGTGAGTGTACAGTTGAGAATGATACTACAGTCAAGAGCATGGTCATTGGGAGTATGGTGGACACGTATCCTCAACAGTAATAGGAGAATTCAGAAGAGTGGAAAGTTCTGGGGAAAAAAAGAATTATTCTAGTTTTGGATATAGTTAATTTGAGATATTTATAGAATATTTAGTTCAAGATGTCTAAAAGACAACAGCAGATGCAAAACTGGATATCAGGAGAGAGGATAGAGCTAAATAAGTTGATTTTAGAATCATCCACGTAGAGCTTATAGTCATGGGAGCTGATGAAAATATCAAGTGGGAGAATAGAGGAAGAAATAAAAGGTCTAGACAGAGTGTTGGGGGACTTGCTCAGACACAACCTGGATTATCATTCAGAAGAGCAGACTTAAGAGAGTCAGATGGGCCGGAGCCAAACCTAGAGAGAATAGTATTAGCAAACCTTAAATAGGAGAGAATATCCCGGAGAAGAGAGTTATTGGCAAAGGAACGATAGGTCAAGGAGAGTGAGATTTGAGAAAAGGCCATTAGATGGTAGCGATGAAGAGATCACTGTTGATTTCAGAGGGGCTAGTTTCAGCTGAATGGTGGGGGCAGCAGCCAGTTTGGAGAAGGAATAGAATGGGGTTGGAGGAGAGGAAATGGAGATACAGAGGAGAGGTAGCTTTCTCAGGGATTTAGCCACAGAGAGGGAGGAGAGACAGAGGATGCTGGCTGGCAGAATGATTCACAGGAAAATGAAGGTTTTAAAGATTGAGAGAGTTATTGGCGTATTTGTAGGCAACGGAACAGCAGAATATGAGGAGATTGAAGAATAGCGAGACAGTAAAGATGTCAAAGGAGAGTGTCGTTTTAGAAGAGACTACATGGTGGAATCCTGTGTGCAGGTAAAGGGACTTGCTTTGCAAAGGGAAAGGACAACTTCATGTGAGACAGATGAAGCAAGAGATTTGGGGCTAAGACACCTGAGTGAAATGAAATGAGAAGAGAAGAGAATTGTCAGTCAATGGCCTCGATGTATCCGTCAGGTATGAATCAAGATCCTTAGCAGAAGGGGAGGCAGGACCATGGGAGACTAGAAGAAAATTTTAGAGCAGCTTCTATGGTGAATGGAAGATTCCTCAGTTAGGGAATGCTTTGTCGACCTGAGGGTCCACTGAGATGACATCATAAATCTGTAATGGGTTCAATGAGTATGGTTTCCTGATTTCTTCAGCTTCCTCCAGTAGTATGTGAATAGGAACAAAAGTGGGGGGTGATGGCAGGCCTCCAAGGTTGGGGTTTGGCAGAGTGCAATCAGTGACAGGGCAAGAGCTTTGAGGGTAGATGAGAGTAAAGCATTGAAGTGGATAGAGCACCGGCCCTGGAGTCAGGAGGACCTGAGTTCAAATCCAGCCTCAGACACTTAATTACCTAGCTTTGTGACCTTGGGCAAGCCACTTAACTCCATTGCCTTAAATAAAATTTAAGGGAAAAAAAGAGAAGAGAGAACAAAGCCAGGGTAGAGGTGATGACCCAGGAAAGAACTGATGGTCCAAAAAAGAGGACTCTGGAAATGACTAGAGAGCAAGGCTGACTCCCCATTATGACTAGGGAACTGGAGGAGGGTAGAGTTGAGTGCAAATGCATCCAATATCAGAAAGGGTGGCCAGGGATGTAGGATCATTAAAAGGAGGGAGCCGGGTCTCTGTAAGAGCCAGCAAGTGAAAGAAGTGGAAAAAAAGAGATTTAAGATGAACAGAATGTTGTCAGTTATGGAACAGGCATTCTAGAGAGCACAAGAGAAATTTATATAACCATGTTTTGGTGTATCTGTCTCTCTGTGTGTATACCTCTTTCTCTGTGTTTGTCTCTCTCTGTCTCTGTCTTTCAGAGGGGATTGTATTCGGGAAGTTAGTGCTTCCAGTTATCCCCATGTTACTCTGCTTCAAAGACCCACTTTTTTGATACCAGTATTCTTGTGATTTTATTTGATTTCATGAAGTATTGCAATCTTAGAAAAAAATCAAAATTGTAGTCCTTCTGAAGGACAAAACAAAGATGCATGATGATTAAAAACTCATTTTATCAGTGATGGCTCTTGCATGAGAGGCATATAAAAGACAAGAACACATCCAACTAGGAAAGACTGGAAAGACCAATTGTGTGCAATTAATGAGAGTTAACGCTCATGGACAGCCCAAACCTGTACTTGTTATCTATTTAATGTTTTAATTACATTTCTATCAATAAACCTTAATAATTTTATTTCCCTAGCACCTACCCCCCACCTTGGAAGAAATAAAAAAAAAACAAAAACAAATCCCTTGTAACAATCATGCCTAGTCAAGCCAAACCAATTCCCTCCTGTGTGTCTCACACTGCATGTTGAGGCCAGTGCTTCTCTCTCCAGATGGGGGGAAGCTTTCTATCCATTAACTAGCAGAAAAATGAGGAAACGCCCTCCAGCTTGTGGGGCCTGGGAAAAGAGCCACTTTGAGAATTTGTGGATAAGAACCCAAGAGGATGAGAAGACAGAGATGCAGCGCCCTGAAGAAGGGAGAGTCCTCACAGGCAAAAGCCGCAGAGACAAGGAAACATCCTAGTGTGATGTTATTTAGCTTCCTTTCTGGGGAAATGGGAGATGCAAGTAGTGGACTGAAGTTTAAAAAAATCATTTTGCTTTCTTTGTTTTTTTTTTTCAAGCTGCTATCTATTGGACACTGGTTCAAAAGCTTTGGATGTTAGACAAGGTATACATTGTGTGAAGGAAAATTCAATTGAATAAATTATTTCTTTCCAGGAATCATATTGGGAACTTCCACTAATGTAGTTCTAGGTATTAATGCATTGTCTTTCTCTCCCCCCCCCCCCACCCCAATCTTCCTTCTTTAAACCTAATTCTAGCTTCAGGCTCCTGTGGTTCAGAAAATGGTGCAGCTCCTGAAAACCAAACAGAGCAGTTATTTTCTTGCTTTTGAGGAGACTTTCATGGTGGTTGAAGCTGGTAAGGATGACTTGCCTATGAGTGAGCTATGACCTTTGGTGTGTGTGCACGCGTGCGCTTGAATAATCGATGGATCATCTTCTTTAATAGATAGCTTGAATTCATCACTGTGTACTAGATCTGTATCCAAATATTGAAATGCATGATTAAATACATCATTCCTTGGCCTGAGTTCCACCAATTTAATTTATTTCTGTAAAGTTTACGTTGATACTTTTTCCTTTCATAAAAGTCAGGATAAAATATAGTGATAATTAGAGATAACTGATGTAAAACAGAATGTTGGTCGTGATATGCACATACTCAGGCTGGGGCTGTAGATTTATTGCTACAGTAGACCGTTACTGTAAAGAAATTACTCACCCGAAGGAGTCGGTGTTTTGCACATATATCAATGACATATTAGTAAAACATAATGATAGATGGTTGAAAAAACTTCCATCTAATGCTTGCATTTAAGTCTTCTCATGATGAATACAACTCCTGATGGTGCCAAACTGGAGGTCTAATTGGAGTTGATTCTCCTGGAATCCTGCAGAGGTCATAGTCTCTTCTGGTTCTAACCATTTAGGATTCTATCAAAGACCAATAACTTTAATATTCACTTTGTGCTGGTTGGCCGTGTCATGGGCCATTAGTTTGTAGTTCCCAAGCATCTTTCCTGTCTACCCTAATCACAGTATCTCACTGAGAACGAGCATTCATTTATTGCTTTTAGGTTTGCAAAGCACTTTACAAACCTTAGCTCATTTGCTTCTCATGACAAACCTAGGAGGCAGGTATTATTAGCCCATTTTACAGATGAAGAAACTGAGGCAAACGGAGGCTAAGGGACTTGTCCAAGGTCAGACAACTAGTCAGTGTCTGAGCCAGAATTGGAACTTGGGTTTTTCTAATCCTTGCCTAGTGCTCAGGGCCTCTTAATATGTTTGGGTCATAAGCATTTTAAAGCAGAGTTTTAAATAAACTTGGAAGCTAGAAGGATAAGATGTGGTCAAAATGCCAGTGTACGCTCTTCTTCCCTTCCCCTTTGAAATTACAATTTATGTTTACACAAATGGTTTTTGATCGAGTTGCCATTTTATATGTGTTTGCTGCTTTATATGTTGTTTTCTTCCAGGATAACGTAAGCCCCTGGAGGACAGGGGCTACTTTGTCTTGGTCCTTATGGTGCCTAGTCTGCATCAGAGGCTCCAATTCAGTTTAACAAACAGATATTGAACAATGGGCTGAGCCGCAACTAGAGCCAGGGGAAGGGCGCTTTGTGTGCAGGGTGCCAATTATACCCCTATTTCTTTAGCAGGTAGAAAATATAGATACTGAAGTAAGAACAATGAATAGAAATGGAAAGCTACCAGATGCCCCCTCTGGAATTCTGGTGGTGAGAAACCCCAAGTACAGCCCCCCCCCCCAGCCCAGAGCTGGCTTTCCAGTGCACCTGATTCTCTGCCTCCTGCTGATTTTGTCCTTTATTACCTATGCCTTAAGGAGGTACATTCATGGAAGTCCTCTTTCGACTCATTAGCATGGGTTGGTGGTAACCCTGGGTTCTTGAAGGCTGCAAGCTAGGTCCAGCTCTGGAAGATCTTTTAAAACTGAATCTCAGAGACCTCTTGGACAGCCTGGTCCCAGCACTGCCCACAGGTCAGAGGGTCCCAGGCTGTTAGCTTCTTTCTCCTTCCCTCCCTCAAGCTTCCCTGCCCATGGCACTCTGGGCTCAAGGGCCTTGAAGGATCTTTTGTAAAAAAAAAAAAAAAAAAAGTATTTATTTAAGGCAATAGGATTAAGTGACTTGCCCAAGGCCATACAGCTAGGCAATTATTAAGTGTCTGAGGTCAAATTTGAATTCAGGTCCTCCTAACTCCAGGGCCAGTACTCTATCCATGGTACCACCTAGCTGCCTCAGCCTTGGAGGATCTTGATTCCAAAGGTTAGTGAGCTCTTATCTTGTTTCCTCAATTCACATGCTTGGTTTAAAAGCAAGACCCCAGTCCTGGCTTTTGTGCAGCAAAGAGTCGCTTCTCTTTATCTCTTCCCTTTGTATTTTTTGATTATCATTTGATCAAGTGATTCTATTTTTGCTGGTATATAGAAGAGGAAAGTCAAACTCCTTGGCTCCTTGGCAAACTTTGGTGCTTGCATCTTTACCAGACGCCAAACCCTATGGTTCTGAGTTCACATCCAGGACCATAGTATCTTGAATCCAATAGGTGCTAAATCCATAACTTGAATTAAACCCTGCAGAACAATAAAAGTGGGCCCCATCCAATTCATGCCTCCATGCATGATTCTTTTAAACCACAGTTATATCTACTGCTTGATTGCTCCTTTCTCTCTGATAAATATTGCCTTTGATTTCTCTGTGATTTCACCAAAAAATGGGATCTTTTGCCATATTGATACATAGAGCATTTTTTCTTCTCATTGGTCAGTGCATCATTTTTTTTCTTTCTTGGACTAGATTTGTGATTTGATTAGTGTAGGGAATTTCCAATGAATAAACTCTCTTCACCAATGCAGGTTGGCACCTTTCCTAAAATTTAGTCTTTGAGTGTTTCTTGAGGTGCTGATGTTCCTCAGGATTTCCTGACCCAGAGGTCAATCCTCTAGCCATTGTGCCACAAATAGAACCCCATAAAAATGGCAAATGATTTTGCAGGGGTTTTAAGAATGTACTGTCTCAGGATATATATACCTAGCTGTGTGACCTTGAGCATGTCACTTAACCCCATTGCCTTGCAAAAAAAAAAAAAAAACCCAAACATGCTATCTCCTGTATTTTTATTTCCCAGAGCAAGAATTTGACCCAGGGCCCCTTTGGTTGCTTTGCAGGTGAGATGGCAGGATTCAGTTAACTATTTAAATGCCTGTTGTATTCAAGATGCTATGTTGGGAATACCAAACTGAAACGAAGTCATCTCTGCCCTCAAGGACATTTCATCTTTAATTCCCCTAGTATTTATTGAGAACCTACTGTCTGCCAGGCTTTGTAGACACAGTGCCAAAGGGGTGCCAGCACCTTTCCTTAGGGGCAAGTGGGGACTATGACCTGGATTTCTTTGTCTTTAAAGTTCAATTTTATTTTTTCTAAAACTAAGGCTAGGCCCCTGCCTCTGCCACCATGGAAAATAGTCTATGTGAGCATCAAGGATCTATTTGTTTTGGTGCCAAGTTCACTTATGGGAAAAATTCTCACCTTAGACCTTACAAAAACTAAGCGACAAATTTCAAGGACCTGACCGAGCTTTTTAAAAAGTGCGTTGAGTGTGTTAAGACCTGCCCTTCCAAAGGTCACAGAGGAGAAAGATGAAGCCTCTGTATATCCATTTAAATTGGTGCCTGTTTTTCAACCACTAAAACCTCTGTATACCCCATCAGTCCTTGAAGGCTGCCTCTCTGTCCGTTTGAAAGTGGCAAGTGTCCTTGTGTCTAATAGCTGATAATGAACATAAATGGTTTTGTTTTCATCGAGAGCAGATGAATTGGGGAGCGGGACCAAAGGCCACCAAATGGGCTGAATAATCAGGTCACTGGTAAGTTGCTCTGAAATAAAAGGAAATGAGAAGTCAAATGAAGGAGAGGGCAAAGGGCAACATTCAGGAGGCAATGACCTGCAATGTGTGGAGAACAACAGCCACTGCAGCGAGACTCAGAGTGAAAGACTTGAGAAGAAGGCACAGACAGGAGTGGGAATCACTGGAGAAAGCTGGTCCATCCAGCCAGGTTGGAGAGAGACATGGGATTTGGTTAGCCCTCTCATCTCATGGATAAGGACTCAGGAGGTTCTCCAATCAATACCACTGGCCTGAAGTCTTGGGTTGTGGTGTTGGTGACTTTATTTCACTTTGAGCATCTGAGTGGCCAGACCTGGAGTCAGGAAGACTTGCCATCCTGAATGCAAATCTGCCTTCAGTCACTTACTCGTTGTATGATCCTAGACGAGTCACTTTACCCTTTCTGTCTCAGTTTCAACATCTGTAAAATGAGTTGGAGAAAGAAATAGCAAACCACTTCAGTTTCTTTGATAAGAAAATCCAAATGGGGTCATGAAGAGTCAGACATGCCTGAAAAATGACTAAGCCACAAAATTCCCTTAACTTCTCTGGGTCTCCAACCCTCTAGCTTTTGAATAATTCCTCATTCCTTTCCCTTGATCCCCCTTTTTATCATTCTGAAAAAAGTCAGAGCCTAGGGACCTCGCCATATTGGATTCCTGGCTTTGAGTCTTCATTTCATCCTTCACACAACTGCTAAAATCATTTCCCCAAAGCATCAGACATATATTGTTATTCCCCTCCTCCTTATTTGCTCCATGTGAAAATCCAAACTCTTCAGTTGGACCTTGAAAATTCTTTATTTAAGACAATGGGGTCAAATGACTTGCCCAAGGTCACACAGCCAGGCAATCATTAAGTATCTGAGGGTGGATTTGAACTCAGGTCCTCCTGACTCCAGGGCTGGTGCTCTATCCACTGTGCCACCTAGCTGCCCCCCCAAATTCTTTGCAAGTGGCTTCCATCTGCCTTGATATTCTCTGGTCTCAATAACAGTCTGCTTGCAGTTTCCTGCTCTGGCCACAGCATCTCCTGCTGCCATGGTTTGGTGTTGACTCCCCCATACTCTCCTCTCTCCACCTCTTAGTTGTTAGCATTCCCTCCTCCATTTACTCCTGGTCACTATTTCCATACCATGCTGCCTGCCCTTGGGTTACCCTCTTGTCTTTCCTCCTGCCTCATTAGGACCTTGGACTCTGGCCCTGGAACCTCTGAATCCTCTCCCACCACTATTTCTGAACCATGTTGCCCAACCCCCCTTTGGGCAGTACCTTCCCTCCATAGCAAAGAGGGGAGAGACTATTGATCTTAGACTTGAATTCTCAGCACTAGCACAGCGCTGGTCCTATAGAATGATGGACTTTCTCTGGCTGCCTCTCAGCTATACCTCTATATCCATCTGGGCAGGTTTTATCCCTCTGGTAGAGTTCAAGTTTCTTGAGGGCAGGGAATGTTGATTCTTTGTCTTTGTATCTCCAGTCCCTTTTACACCCCAATCTTCAGAAATGCTATGTGGAGGGCGGCTAGGTGGCGCAGTGGATAGAGCACTGGCCCTGGAGTCAGGAGGACCTGAGTTCAAATCCGGCCTTAGATGCTTAATAATTGCCTAGCTGTGTGACCTTGGGCAAGTCACTTGACCCCATTTGCCTTCCAAAAAACTAAAAAAATGCTTTGTGGATTGCATAAGCACAACTTTTGTAAGAAGAATTTGGAAGAAAGACGCCTACTTAGAAGGTTGAAAAGCTTGGTCCTAAGGTAATGACCTACTTAAGGGATTTAAAACAAGTTTTTGAGAGTTCTTTTAATTAGAAAAGCCTTTCTAGACCTTTGGAGGAATAACACAGTAAACCCTAAGTATTGTAGTATTATCATTTAGTGTGCAAAATAATGACATAAAAGGACCCTGAGAGTCATCTAATTTTTTAACTTTCAGGGGAGACTAAATCATTTCAAATAGATAAATATTAGTTTTATTAAAAACAGTTTCTGCTCTCAGATATAAAGTCGACAGCCTGCCATTGGAGCTTTGTAATTTCCAATTTTCACCATAGCAATTCTATCATTTCAAATGAAAACTATTACTCTAATGGTTCCCACCAGCTTACCCTTTTTCTTTCTTAATGAAGATAGAAAGAAACTTGAATCCTAAGTCATTTCTTTTCCAGTAGTTGTCTCATTCATGAAATCATTCCCAATTGCTTCTTTGGAGTAAAGGGTGCGAATAGTTGGCTTGTTTGTGTTTTTTTTTTTCTTTAACCATCCTCTCCAGTCTCCTCTTTTGTTGCCATATGGAGAGTTGACTTTGGCCTTTTAGAAGGGAGGTAGGGATAGACTCTGGGCTCGTTTTCACTGATGTAGAGAACTCCTGAATAAATAAACTTCCTCTATCAATATAAATGAGCAGTGTCATAGGGAGCTAGCCAGAACACTGAGATGTGAAGTGACATCCCTAAGGAGATGTCACACAGAGTCAGATTTGAACCCAGGCCTTCCTGGCTTCTAGACTAACACTCTCTTTCCTTCAGCTTGCTGCCTCTCACCTCTGGGAGAGAGAAAGGGGGTAGTGGCTAACATGAGGTTACGGGTTGAGGTCCAATATCCTTTCCATCCTAAGCCAGTAAAGTGGAATTGAATCATAGCAAAAGAGCACTCGTTTCTCCCATCAACTCAGAAGGACGGCGGCTCCAGCAAGGGACATATCCACCATCTAAAAGGATCTGAGGAGCTGTCATGTGGAAGAAAAATTATACCTGTTCTGTCTGGCATCAAGGGGAAGAAGGAGGACCAGTGGGTGGAAATCATAGAGCAGTCAATTGAGGCTCAATGTAAGGAGAAAAAAAGCCAAATCCAAACAAGAAAACCTCCATTTGACAAGGACTTGAATGTTTAATTCATTAGTGGAGCCACCTCCAGTGTTATGAGTTCCCTTTCTGAAGAGGTCTACACACAAAGGCTGGGTGATCTTTTCGGGTAAGGTGTAGATAGAATTCTCTGCCTGCTGTATACCAAGAGGTGATTTCTGAGCAGCCTTCTGAGTTTAAAATCCAGGCAATTCTCTGAATTGTTTCTATGAAACGTTGAAGACAAATCTGAAACTGATATAGGAATTAAAATAAAAAGTTCTGGATTGGAAGGGACTCTTGGGATTGTAGGTTGCAGAACTAGACTAGAAAAGCACCTAGAGGTCACTGAATCCAACCCAAAGTGAGCAACAAATGGAAGTCCAGAGAGAGCAAAGAGTGAATGTGGTCATGCCAGGATTTGAACCCTGGTCCTTTGATTTCAAATCTAGCTCTTTTCCTGCTAGTCCTTTTTTTTTTAAAGTACTTGGAGGTTTGTTGAGCCCTTCCTACTTGTCATCTCATTTGATCATTACAACAACCCTGTGGAGTGGGCCCTATTGTTAATCTCTTTTTGAAGAGGAAGAAACAATGAGAATGAGAGTGAGTAAGAGACTTGCCCAGGGTCACACAGCTCATAAGGGTCTGAGGCAGGATTTGAACTTGGGTCTTCCTGATGGACAGTCTGCTGCTTCCTCTTTAACTCTGCCTGGGATTAAGAGTGACTGGGGAGACAGTATCCTCTGCACAGCTGGGGAGAGCTAAAGAGTCAGGCTGAACAGGACTCGATAATAAAGAATCAGTTAAATTTCCAAAGTCCCTTCTCCACCTAAATGATTTTGTAATAATTAAAGCACCAAACTCTACTTGGGCATTTTCTTCTACCAAAGATCTGTTTCAATGACTAATCATGAGGGGAAAGAACCCCTGGAGTCTCAAAGGTTTTACCAGCAGAAGACTTTATCAAGTGTGAAAGACTTTCATAGATGAGATAGTCCCACTGATAACTCAAGAGAGGGAGGGGATCAACCCACCAGCCCTGACCCTATAGCCCAGCCGGAGATTTCTATTCAATTTGGGGTACTGCAATCTAGAGAGAACAATGATAAACTGGAGATGACTTCTATGGACATTCAGCTGGAAGAGTAGAAGGTCTGAAAAACTATGGCACTTGAGGCTGAATTGAAACAGTCTACCTCTGCTCTCTGGCATCCAATATTTTTTAGGGTTGGACTCATGGAAAAGAGATCAGATGTGTTCACCTTCATATCAAAATCCAACCCAAGTTACAATTGACTGCTTTGGAAAGTAGTGAGCTCTCCTCTTCCTTGGAGGTTGTCAAGCAAAATCTGAGTGTGTTAGATTACAAAGACTTTCCAAGTCCTTTTCATTTATTGAGAGATGGAGATTTTGACAAGTTACTCTGTGTGTACTGTATGTATCTAGCTATTTACATGTAGTCTTCTCCATGAGGATGATTTTTGTCTTTCTTTGTAGCCTCAAGCACAAGACTGGACAATAAGTAAATGCTAATAAATGCTCATTGGTTGATTAGAGAAGAGAAGCAGCCTTGTTAGTAGACAAATCCTTTAAGCCAAGAAGCAAATTAAAAATCCAAAATGATGTTCCATACTGTGCATCTGTAGCAATCCATCCAGTCTTCATGAAGACTCATGATAGTTTTTAGTTGCTAAAGATGAAAGGTTTTTAATATGAAATTTGTGATTTTAAAGATTGATAACTATAGTTTAATATTATTGGTTTTCTTTGTCATTCTGTGTATTTTGTGCATTTATAAATGGTATGCTGAGAAGAAGTCCATAGATTTTACCAGACTTATCATTTGAAAAAAGTCCAGAAAAAAAAAAGTAAAAAAAAAAGTCCAGGACAGGGGCAACTAGGTGGCACAGTGGATAGAACACCAGCCCTGGAGTCAGGAGGACCTGAGTTCAAATGTGACCCTAGATACTTATTAATTACCTAGCTGTGTATCCTTGGGCAACTCACTTAACCCCATTGCATTAAATATTTTTTTTTAAAAAAAACATCCAGAACACACACAAAAATGGTGAAGAACTTTAGTTCTCTATGAATTGGCTAGTGTTAATCTTCATATTTAGGCTAAAGTTCAATTTAAGTGTGTTATAGATTAATTCATTTTCTTGGGGGGCAGAGTGAGGTTGATCTGGGCTTAGAATTTCATGTGGGGGGACTCTTGGTCTGGAATCTTTCCTAGACTAAATTTAGAGTTTAAAACTCCCAGTCTTTGACTCTGGTTTCCAATGGTGCTTCTTTTTCAGCTCTTCTTGAAGCCCAAGACATAGAACTGTACCTGAGACCACTGAGAAGACACATTCAGCGGCTAAAGGAGACAGAATTCCCACAGATTCATTTGCTGATTTCCCCTTTATTTCACACCATCTGTTTGATTTGGAGTCACTCCATGTTTTATAACACACCTGCCCACATCATCATCTTACTACAGGAGTTTTGTAATCTCTTTATTGACCAGGTATGTAGCATCTGAGAAAATGCTTCAAGAATAAGAAATTAGGGTTTTCAGATTCTAATTAGAACTAAGATTCAATAAAGAGTCAGGGCGGTCAAGCCCCAAGGTGGTCCTCTTCTATTAGAAAGCATGTCTGTTCAATAAACGTTGACTTGCTTTCTACCATAAGGCCCCGGTTCTGCTTTGGAAGCCAAAAAGCAAAAACAAAATAATACTTATCTTCAAGAAACTTATACTCTACAGGTACCTGAATAGGAAAAGGCTTGTTTCTAACATGTGCTACCAGCTTACATGGAGAGTCCACAAGACAGTAGGGCTCACTTAGCACTTTTCTTTTGGCTGGTGCATTCCCTTTTAAAAATATTTTGGTTTTAATTTATGGAATAAAGCAAGCATTTCCAAAAACAGTACAACAATGTGATTGTACAATTGTTGGGACTGTGTACAATTCGGTGAGTCTAAAGAACAAAATTGGGTAGGAAGGAGAAAAGGAGAAAATATCTCATAACAGGCTGTGAAAGGAAACACTAAAATAGAGGAAACACAGGAGGACTGGAAATATTGAAACCTTACTCTCATTTGGGTTGAGGAGGAAACTATATATATCTATATATAATATATGCACACACATCTGAAGAAGTTTAGAAGTCTTCCTTTTTGACTTTAGAAAGAACTTGACCTATAGGAAGAGTTCAGGAGATGAAGAGAATAAAGAAAATCTGAGAGAAAAGCTTTGACAAAAAGCTCTTCTCCCTATGCCCTCATCTTCTCACTCTCTTCCTTCCCATCTCCTCCTCTTTCTCCTCCATCTCCCTGTCTCATTCTTCTTGTCCTCTCCCTTCCCCTTTTCCTCCTCAGTGGAGAGAAGCTGCTTGGGTACCAATGTTAGAGCACTGTAGAGAGTGATCCTGGACTTCTCCATGGTAGGCTAAGTGTGAGCTAGCTCTCTTTAAGCTGAACAAAATTGCTGTGGTTTTTCCCATCTGTGTCCACATCAGTCCAAAAAGTATATATTAACATCTAGGAGAATGGTATTCTCCAGGGAAATTTATTCAGGTGCAGATAATTAACAAAGCTATTGAAATAGGAGGGTATTGATGCACTGTGGAGATATGTTCCTAAGTCCCTGATCTATGCCTGAATCATGTAATTATTATTTGTAATATATGCACCTATGTCATTGGCATGTATCCATGCGTTTGGTGTATAAATGCGTATACATATGTGCTATAGGATGAGATATATTATCCCACAGAATCGTAGAGGTAGATCTGGAAGAGATTTATCCCCATCCCAGGCCCCTCTACCTTTTCCTAGTCCTGGAGAATCCAAGTGACCTCTCCAACATCACACAGGGAGTAATTGGCACATCTGGGATTCAGACTCAAGCCTTCTCATCTACTAATTCTCTTCTTTTTTCCCATTTTCTTACTGCAACATGAAACACGAACTCCATCCCACATTATAAAGTCATAGATCTCTAAAGGTCATCATTCTGGGGAGCTCTGAGCAGTCATCTTGCCTGCCCTATGTGAAACCTGACAACTTCCTTCTTGAAACTAATTTACTGTGTTTGATGGAAAATGAGAAACATCGAGGCTATCTAGGAACCTGACACTTCTCAGCAGCAGGGTTTCGAGATGGGACATCATCCATGGCTTACCTTTCAGCTTGGCAGGTCTTTCCTCCCCCCTTCCCATCCTTTCTTGAAGTCCTCATGTGGAAGTTTCTTTTCCCATGGAAGGTTATTTTTTTCATCCCTGGTCATTCTGCCTTCTCTATAGGAGGGAGTCCCACATTAAGTGACTTAAGATGTCAGAGCTTACGTCAAGTGGGAAAGGAGATAATAGGCCACATAAATTGGG
This sequence comes from Macrotis lagotis, assembly GCF_037893015.1. Lineage (NCBI taxonomy): Eukaryota > Metazoa > Chordata > Mammalia > Peramelemorphia > Peramelidae > Macrotis > Macrotis lagotis. Next base: position 12,531,027 of record NC_133664.1, read on the forward strand.
GTGGGAAGGAAATCCTTTCAACTAATTATTAATACATCCCACTCAAATGAATTCCATTACACTCTTCATTGAGGTGTCTTGCTACTTTCTAAGCAGCAATCAATTACGTCACAACTTTCAGCTAGTGTGTGAGTAAATTAAATACAGGCCTTTAGCATTGTTGGGGAATAGATTCTAGAGGTTAGTCTATTAGGTAAGCACTTGTTAACCATTGATTAAATGCCTACTATGTACAATGCACTAGGGTCAGGAGGGCTTGCAGGGGTGGTTGGACTTCTGCAGCTTCCTCCTGTTCTCTGTCTCGTTCCTCCCACTAAAACTCCATTTGCTTAGGTTGCTCTCTCTCAGCTAGGTTGGTAGGGAGTATCAGATTCGTTTCATATTTTAAGTTCTTGTACCTAAACAGATTTAACTAGTTAAAAGACAGGCTGACCAGAATGTCAGAATTTCTATTTGCTGAGACTGACACTGCCTGCAACAGCAGAACTTAGATGACATGCTCTTTTCAGAGTCTTGCCTTGCAAAGTTGTCGTTCTCCAGGTTTTTCATTCTAGGCCAATATGTATGGCTTCTGCAGTTTCCCCACAGACTGTGAATAATTGAGCTTCATTGCATCTTTGATGAGTTTCTTTTCACACTCATAACTGTACTGTTTGAACATTTACCCAACAACTGTGTGGGTTTCCTATGGAACATCCCTGCACCCAAATCCAACTCCTTGGGGTTGGGTGTTCACTTGCTTTTCAGTCATGTCCAACTCGAAACTGGAGTGGTTTGCCATTTCTTTCTCTAGCTCATTTAACAGATGAGGAAACTGAGGTCAACAGGGTGAAGTGACTTGCCCAGGGTCATATAGTAGTAAGTGTCTGAGCTTGTATTTGAACTCAGAAAATGAGTCTTTGTATTTCCAGGTCTAGTGCTCTGTATACTCTGGTGTCATCTACCTGTACTTTTTTTTTTAATTGCAGATCAATGAACCACTAACTCTGTCTCTGAAAAATACCTGATGTGTGGTTCAGGACAAGTAATTTAATCTCTCTGGGCAAGTGCTGATCTATGTTGGTAGAGAAAGTTCCTTATTAGGAACTCCCTACACTGATAAGATGACAGCTAGATTTAAAAATGAAAATACAGCAAATCATTTGCCTTTGTATTTTCTGTGATTCTTGAAAATTTAATTTGTTTTATTTTAATTTTTTGCAAGGCAAATGGAGTTAAGTGGCTTGCCCAAGGCCACACAGCTAGGTAATTATTAAGTGTCTGAGGCTGGATCTGAACTCAGGTCCTCCTGACTCCAGGGCCAGTGCTCTATCCACTGTGCCACCTAGCTGCCCCGAAAATTCAATTTTTAAAAAATGACTAAAATATAAAATTCTACTCATAATCTTATAATATGTAGTGAAAAGAGTCCTGGGCATGTTCTACAGTTGAGCAAATCCCTTAACCTCTCTGGGCCTGAGTTTTCTTACCTGTAAAAGGAGGGATTTGGATTAGATGGTTCCTGAGGGTCTCCCTTCTCCAAGACCAGTCTTCTGTCCCTAAGGCTAAAATTGCCTTAGATTGTGAGTTTTTTGCAACATGTGTAATATTTTTTAATGAAGTCGAAGTGGGGTTTAAAAATTCCTTGGAGGTAGGGGCAGCTCCTCTGACTTTTTCTATGAGTTAGGCAGGTAGTGGGTTCTTGTTGAATAATTATATTGTAAGTCAGAAAAGTTATTATTTGAAAATCTGGGCATAGTACAAGTATGGCGGCTCTTACCTCAAAGGGCCAGGAAGGATCAGAGGTCCAGGAAGTCCCCATTGTCCCACCCGCAACCCTGTGTCCCTGAACTCTGAGAACTGAGTTGACATGCTACACTATAAGGCTGGGAGAATTCTATGGTGCTTCGTTAGGAATGGTCTCTACAAGAGCCACATGTTCAGCTAATGAACTAAAACTTGGACCCCAAATTCATTCTGTTTTGTAAGGATGCTTGTAGATTAATTGGTCTCACTCCCTTCATCCAAGACAACTGTGAATATTATTCACTAATGGCAGGCCAGTTGTGGTGGAAGGTGTATGAAAGATTTGGGAGCTTAGAGGCTTTCCTGTTATAGTTAAAAATTCAGTGATTGGGGGCGGCTAAGTGGCGCAGTGGACAGAGCACTGGCCTTGGAGTCAGGAGGACCTGGGTTCAAATGTGACCTCAGACACTTAATAATGACCTAGCCGTGTGGCCTTGGGCAAGTCACTTAACCCCATTGCCTTGCAAAATCTAAAAAAAAAAAAAATTCGGTGATTGACCACCTCTCTGACTCTGATTTAGGATTCATCTAAATTCTCACTTCTGGTTCAAATCAGGCCATGATAGAATGGCTTTCCAAGCCTCCTGTTTATGGGGCTCATTTGTAATTTGTCTGTGGTTAGCAGAGAGATTGTTGACTCTAGCTTACACTTTTATTTGTGACTCAAGTTTTGTTGCCTCTTAATGTTCTCTTTATTTGCATCAAATGGTTCCTTGTTCTTTGGACTCTGCTTCTTCCCTCTTTGCCTCCTGGGAGTCATCCCTGACTCATCCCTCTCTCTCATCCCCAGCCTGGGGCAATGCCAGGCCTGGCTTCCACCTCCATTGTTTTCCTTGCAACCTTTCCCCTTGCCTAGCCACCACCCTAGCCGACAAACCAATCACCTCTCCCCTGGGCTATTGTAATAACTCTTTAATTGGTCTTGCTGCTTAGGGGATCTCCCCTTTCCCATCTATTCCCCCACACAGCTATTAAATTAATCTTTCTTCCTAACAAACACAGCCAGCCTTGTTTCCCCTTTGTTCACAAACCTGTTACCTTTATGATAAAATGCAAAATCTTCACCCTAACATTTAAAATCCTCCACAGTCTGATTCCCTTCTACCTTTCACATTTGAATCCAAGCTTTATATATATTCTCTGGTCCAGTCAAATAGACTTACTGGTTATTCTTCAGACATGAGATTCCTTCTTCCACCTTTGTGGGAGCCTCTGCAAACTGAGGTTATCTCCTGTGTCTAGAATTTGAACCTTCCCTTTATATTCTGCCTAGTTTCCCAAGAATATTCTGCATCTACACAATGTTTCTGCCAGACTGAGTTACTTACTATTTCCCAGATGTGACATTCCCTCTTCCATCCCTTTGCCTTTGAATTCATTGTCCTTCATGTCTGGAACTTCCTCCTCATTTCTGTCTTTTAGAATTCCTACCATCCTCATCTCAGGTATCAACTCCTGATACACTCAGTTGTTAATGTTAGCTCCCCTTTGGAATTGCTTTGTTTTGGGTTATGTGATTGTCCGTCGCTTTAAAACCAATTGTGTCCACCTCAATAGCAAAATGAAGCCAATGAAAAGTTGTTTATGGATTCCTGACCACTGTGTCTCTCTCCTTGTTCCTTAGGCAGTCACCTACCTTTTACCAGATGAACTTTTGAAAGGAGAAGTTGAAGACTCCTTAGAACGGGTACAAGTGGTCAGGAGCATTTTGAAGACTTTTAAGAATTCTTTCTTCAGCTATAGAGAGGGATTGGCAAGATATTTCACCAGACAACAGGAGATCAAACCCTGGGATTTCCAGTCCCACATGGTGTTTTGGAGATTTGACAAGTTTTTCCACCGTTTGATGAAACTAGAGGTATTGGCTATTGCCTCATATTTCCTCCAGGTTATAGGCCTGGAGTGAAAATCAATGTACTTTTCAATGCCTTTGACCCAACAGGTGCTTTCATCTATGGGGTAAGTGAGAAATTGGTCCTTCAAGTGATTCTGAAGCTTGTGGGGGGCATCCCCACACTTAATAGCAGCCAGCTAAGATTTTTCCTAGATTTTCTTTGCTGTCTATATAAATTTTTAAACTCATGCTGTAAATATTATATTGAGTACAGATGGAAATCCATATGTAAAAAAAACTAGTCTTTAAATAAAATCTTGAACTGGAATATATCTGGTGCTCTGAAAAAATGAGTTTTAATGACATAAACAAAATTTATCTCACTTGATGGAAGAGGTCAGGAAACTAGCTTCGATGCAAGGAAAACGTAAAGTCCTTCCTCTGAATGTATTGACTGTTTTCTAGTTACTTCTTTACAATACAATCTTTATTTCCTTTTCTTTTTATGTGTACATGGAGCTGTAGATTTTTTTTAGGTTTGTTTTGTTTTTTTAAGGCAATGGGGTTAAGTGGCTTGCCCAAGGCCGCACGGCTAGGTAATTATTAAGTGTCTGAGGTCAAATTTGAACTCAGGTACTCCCGACTCCAGGGCTAGTGCTCTGTCCACTGAACCACCTAGCTGCCCCCAAACTGTAGATTTTTAAAAAGTGTCTGATGGACTATTGGAAATGAGCATTGAATGATCAGTTTGATAATGTTATTTATTTGTTTCTTTATCATAAAGGACATATTTTCTACAATGCTGGAACTGGAGAAACTGGAAAGACTTGAGTTTGGTGGGACCAAGGGGACTGTTCTGAATGATGAGATCTCTGAAATGAGTGAAGAGTTTGTGCAGTTCTGTAAGGTTTTCCAACAGAGAACTTATGACCCGTGTGATTACAATAGCAGGGTAATGTTGTTTTCTGAGTTACATTTCATCAAATTTTAGAATATGAGATCTGAGAAGGGTCTTAGAGACCAACCTCAACAGAGAAAACTGAAAAATCACCAAGCTTTTATTATGAGCTATTATAGACAGCAAGTGCTGTACATCAAGACAAAAATGAAAGAATTTCTGTTCTCAAAAAGTTTATATTCCATAGGGGGAAAAAACCAGAGTGAGGCCTCAGGGGTTTAGTGACTTGCCCAAGGTCATGTAGGTAGTTTGATGACTAAAACCAGGATTGGAGCCAATATCTCCTGGCCCTTTCTCTCTCACAATCTCTCTCTACTTCTTTCCTCTGTTCCTTTCCTTTCCCTTCTTTCATTCTTTTTCATTCTCTCTCTTCTTTTTGTCTTTCTGCTTTTCTATCTTCTTCCTGCCTTTCTTCTTTTTTTCTACTTTTCTGCTTTTCTGTCTTTCTGTCTTTGTCTTTTCTGCCTCTCTTCCTTTCTTACCTGGTTGTGTGCCCAGCATTTCCCATTCCTTCCGTATTTCCTTCTTCTTGTGAATCACTTGAGACCTCTTTGTCCTGGATTAAGCATCCCCTTTCTCTCCTTCTTTAAGAAGTTTACCCCCTGACTTTCAAGTCAGGGTTTTTGCATTGTATAAATAGCTTCTTAAATTTCTTTTTTCATTTTATCTCCCTCCCCTTTTTTTTTTCTTCTTGGGAAGGGGGAAGAAAGACCAACTTGCAATTTACTTTTCTTAAAAGGAAGTCATGGGAGCTGTCGATTTTTAAGCCTCTTCTAATCTTAGACATCTTCCAGTATCTGGATCTCTTGGGATTTACCTGTAAGAATCCCCACAGCACTGAGTTAAAAATAGCTCCTTGTTATCAGTTGCTTGCCAAGGTCCAATTAAGTACTGAGGGAGAAAAACGAACATCTAACCTTTTTTCCTCATTAAGATTCTGTAACTTCTTCATTTTATCACTTTCATTTTTATTTTGAATTGAGCAATCTCTAATTTCACACATTTTCCCTAACATTTAAAATGCATCACAACAAGAACAATAGATGTATAGTTTTATATGTTTTATACAAATAAATGTTGGTTCCATATATATTCTACTCCTCTACCAGTTTAAATTGACACACTTTCTACAATCAACCATTTATGGGAGCTGCCTGGGGATCTGAGAGTTAAAGCAATGGGCCTGTGGTCACAGAGCCAATAGCTACTGGCTATCAGAGATAGACATGAGCTCAGGTCTTCTTCACTTGGGACTGACCTTGAATCTATTAGGTATATCCCCTCCCTAGTCAAGTGAGATGACATTTGTAAATCTCTTTGCAAACCTTAAAGCCTATCCTAATGCTCACCACTGTGCAGCCAGATGATAAAGTGGATAGAGTGCCAGGAAGGCTCATCTTCATGATTCAAATTTGGCCTCAGACACTTAGTAGTTGAGTGACTCTAAGTAAGTCACTTCACCCTGTTTGTTTTAGTTTTCTCATTTGTAAGGAGTTGGAAGGGGCGGCTAGGTGACGTAGTGGATAAAGCACTGGCCCTGAAGTCAGGAGTACCTGGGTTCAAATCCGGTCTCAGACACTTAATAATGACCTAGCTGTGTGGCCTTGGGCAAGCCACTTAACCCCATTTGCCTGGAAAAAAAAAAACTAAAAAAAAAAAGAGTTGGAGAAGGAAATAGCAAGGCCCTCTGGTATCTTTGCCAAGAAAATCTCATATGAGATCATGAAGAATAAGACTCAACTGAAACAACTGAACAATAGCAACAGTACTGACTGTTTTTTATAATTCATTCTCATATACATATATATATATATATATATATATATATGTATATATGTATGTATAAAATTCATTCTCAACACTCCTAACAGGAGTGTTAGTTTGTTAATGGCAGAGGCAGGGCATGACTCTGTGTTTCCTACCTATCTTGGTAGTTTTATAACAGAAAAGTATAGTAAATTTAGTCTCATGATAGAAGATAAAAGACCAAAAGACCTCAATTATTGGGCAAGGAAGGGAAAAGGAAATGGAATCTTTGAGTCATTCCTTGATTTATCATTGGGATAAATGATAAATAGCAACAATTTCAATATGAGAGGGACTTCTGAGTAAAGAAATTCCCTCTACCAATGCTGTAACTCATGGTCCTGGAGAGTAGCCTAAATTATTGAAAAGTTAAATAACTTACTCAACCTATATATCATAAAGGTAGGATTTGAAATTAGATCTTTCTGGCTCTAAAAATCACAGCTCTGTTTACTCTGCCCCTTTACATCTATAACACTATATAATATTTTTCAGGGAAGGTGGGTAGGACAGCCCAGATCTAGGATTTCATTGATAGGAAGAAACTCTTGCTAACAAGTACAGGTCAGAAGTGGTTTTGAATTTGAAGTGTTGGAGAGATGACTGGGGCACTGAGAAATTAAGTGACCTGTCCAGAATGCATGCTCAGAATGGGCCAGCAGTAGGACTTGAACTCAGGTCTACCTGGTCCAGATCTAGCTCTCCATCTCTTCTACCAGGCTTCCTCACTTCTATGACACTCGTAAGAAGCATAATTAAGGCAGAGTTTGGATGAGAAGTCATTCTGTTTTCTAGTCTCCAAGTCTAACTAACCTCAACTGATTAATAGGTTTGAAAGTTTGTTGTCCTCATAATGTTTGTGGGAAAAGCTTGTCCATCACTCCCAGATCTCGAATTACTGAGTGACCTATTATTGAGAATTTTTCTGGGCCATTTACAGAATGAAGGGATTTTTCTCAGGCTAGTTCCTGGAAAGAGCTTTCAAGTTTCCAAGTTATGATTAATATTGAATGAAATAGTCTCTCTTGGTTTAACTTCGATTTTTCCTCCTAATGGATTGATAGAGAAAAGGAGCAAGAGAGGTACTAAGACAAATGACCCCTTTCCTTAATGTTTACATTCAGTGACCATCCTAACCTTTGCCAGGTCCTCCACAGACTTGTCTATTCTCCCAGATTTCAGCTGATCAAAATGTGATGACTGTGGTGGCTTTGCATCATTTCTATAGAATAGTGCTGTGAGATTTCTCAAGGTATTTGAAATAGGGGAGGGGACCAAATGCCTTTGGGGAGGATGGAAATCACAGATTTAGCACTACTGAAAAGAAAGGTAATCATGAAAATATCATTAACTCCCAGCCCCCATGTGTACTTTCCCATCTTGACAAACACCTATGCATATACATCTCAAAGTGTTTGTAACGTTTCTGCAAAGATTTTGCTGAGGTGGGAAATTCGGTATATGATGAAAAGAACTGGCAGGCTTTTGCAAATGATATTTATAGCAGATCGCGTCTTGATAATCATATAAGTGACAGAAAGAAATAGATTCTACCATGTTGTTGATGGTTCCAGATTATTACTAGATGACTATAAATGAACATTTAGCTCAGTTGAATTTTGCTTGAAGGGGTCTCCTCCAAAAAAGTATGTCCCATGAATATGTGAAAGACTTTTCTGGGCTGAGCTAAAGAGATTGTCTCTAGGTACCTGGAAGGCACTGTGGATTTTTAAGCTGAGGAATGACAAGATTAGACTATATGGCAGAATGGAGAAGGCATAGACTTGACAAAGAGAGATGAATTAGGAGGCTATTATAGGAGTTTGGGTCAGAGGCATTGAGGCCAGTTTGAACTAGGGTGGTAGCTATGTGAATAAAGAGGAGGAGCTAGATAAAGGAGATATGGAGAAGGAAGAATTGTTAATTGGATATAAGGGATCAGGGAGAGATAAGAGTCAAAGATAAATCTGAGGTTATGGACCAGGGTAGCTGATGCCCTCCATAGTAATTAAAATACTTTCGGTTGAGCTTTACAAGTTTTTTAACCATCATTGATCTCATTGGATTCTGAAAATGCTAGAGAATAAGGAAAATAGCCAAGGAAAAACACTTTTAGACTTAATCCTGAAGATAAGTCCATGTGCCCTTTAGCTTCAGGATCACTTCTCTCCTCTATTCGGGAACCCTACTGTATTATCATTAGGTTGGAGCTTTTGGCAATTCATTTCCATTTAATACTTCTTTGCACCTACTTCCCAAGGGTTGCTTTCACTGGATTTCTTGAGAGTACTGGTCAACTCCCCACTTAACCCCTCTGTCTCTTACAGTTCCTCACAACAGCATATTCAATCAATTAATCAACCAACACTTTTTAAGGGCATACAGGAGACCAGTCAATGTACTGGACACAAAAAAGAGGCAAATGACTCTTCCTGTTCTCAAGGAGGTCACGATCTGATGGGGTCTAGCATTTCATTTTGTTTAGCAATAAGCAAAAAGTGCTTCTGAAGATTTTTGCCCATGATTGACAATTTATAGTGGTTTCCTTTTGGAATATGGAGTCTTTTCTGGGTACTAAACTGGTTCCAGGATTTTTGGATTTCAGAAAGTCAAATAGCCCTTTCCTCTCAAGTCAATTAAGTATTTACTCAGCGCTTTTAATAATGTTCCAGAATCACAGGTTGGCAATTCTTGTGTAAGGACATAAAGAAGAGTTAGATTAAACGTGTTCAAACTTGTTGGGGGAGGTCTGTTGACAGAGCTAATGGCACGTGGATGAAGAGAAATGATGTTTGTACTGATTTGGGGGAAATAGAGACTACTTCCTTGATGCTAAATATAAATAAAACAAATGCTGGTACTCAATACTTTCTCCTGTGGCCATCCAGATCATAGAGATTAGAATTCAGTCTGATTGGGGGAGGGATTTCTCAGAGACCATGTGAATATTAATCTGTGAATGTTTGGTGTGCGTATTTGTCCCCTCCCACCCTTCATTGCATGTAAGCCCCTGGAAGGAGACAGTTATGTCTGTACATTCCAACCATCTAGACCAAGTGGCCCAGTGTAGACTGACTGGCTCATAAATATAGGATAGTAGATTAATGGATTGGGTAAAGTCAGTGAAAAACAAAGCATTTATTAAGGACAAACAATGTACCAGGGACTATATTAGTAGCACTTTTAGCAATAAAACCCTTTCATGGTGAGGGCAACCTTGGGTTCCCTGTTTTTCTCTGTTTTCCGAAGTCAGTTTGAAAAGGGGATGATCCATCAAGACACTATATTGGAAGTCTTTGAGGGCAGAAAAAATTTCCTTTTTGGTCTTTTCCTATTCCTGGGTGCATAGTGGGCACTTTATATGTGTTTGTCAGCAAACATTTATTAAGCACTTGCTGTATGCTGGATATAGTGCTGAGCATTGAGAGTACAAAGAAAGTGAAAAATATGATTACTGCCTTCAGGGAACTCCTCTTCCAGTGGTGAGGAGGAGATGGCATATAAACAATTATGTATGGCCAAGATGTGCTATTGTTCAGTTGTGTCTTAACTCTTTGTGACCTGATTGGGAATTTTCTTAGCAAGGGTACTGGAGTGGTTGCCATTTCCTTCTCCAGATCATTTTTTTCAGATGAGGAAACTGACTTCTCCTGGATCACACAGCTTGAAAGTGTCTGAGACCATGTTTTAATTCAGAAAAATTGGTCTTCCTGATTCCAAGTCTAGCACTTCCCATTTAGGTATAGATAGGCATGGATACACCCATACCTTGACCCACATCCACACGCACATATATTCTTACATTTATAAAACCTATATGAACATATATACATACATATGTGTTTATATACATATATACATACATACATACAAATATATATGTTATATATATATATATATATATATATATATATATATACACACACACAAAAATTAAAATTTCCATACTACATATGTACGGATGGATGTATGCACACACTTCCATATATTCACAGTGGGAAGTAATTTCAGAAGGGAAGGAAAGAGGAGCTGGGAAAGAGACTAGGAAATATCTCCTGCAGAAGTTAGGATTTGAGTTAAGTCTTCTTCAATTGAATGCTAGTGAAGCATAAACACCAGTAGGTCATACCAAGATTGCTATGATGCACCAAATCAACAGCTTTAAATGTGGTCCTGTTGACATTCAGGTAGGCTTTCTATCAGCTTGGGCACAGGGTGATCTGGTTTTGAGTATTGGAACTATTAAACTGGTTTGTAGAGGGGTTGCAATCTGTATTGTTGGAGAGAATATTTGAAACTGTGAGTCCTGGGGTCTTGGAGCAACTGAGTATTGGAACATATTAATCAGTAGTGGCGAGTTATCTAGGGGAGCCCTGTGTTTTATGATTTCACCCTTAGATAAAATACAAATCTACCTTTTTGTAGAATGTTCCAAATAAAAACTTAAGCTTGGAGATACTAGGGTAAGAGAGTGAATTTAGATTTTCTAATAACAGTGAGAATCAAGCTGCAGGTAGAAAAGGATTTTCTTGTTTTTGTTAAAGGTTTTCTCTATTTTAGAATGTGTTCCAGTTACTTGGCAGGATAAGATCTGGTAGAAAATGTTGCCTGTTTAGGTTGTTTGTAGGCCTGTGAGTCACAAGGTGGTGGATGGTTCATCTGAGGTCAGAGCTGCCTCATCAGGGAGCTCAGTGAGAGCTTATGAAACCCGGTCTATATTAGCCTTCTTCAAGGCTGAGATCTATTGGTCTCTTTCCCATCATTTTGGTCTCAGGTCAGTGAAAAGAACTGTGACTTTGGAGTTAGGTGATGGTGCTCCAGCCTGCCATTTTGGACAGCCTCTTTGAACCCCAGCTCATTTGTTATAATGGGTCATTAATACTTGTAAATGAAGAGTAGCATGGACTAATGATTGGGAAGGCTTTTATACATTTTCTTTCTCTAGCACATTCCAGAGGCAAGTGAGACCTTTAGTAAGCCACATATACTTTTTAAAAAATTTTATTTATTTGGGGTTGCATGACTTGCCCAAGGTCATACAGCTAGGCGATCATTAAGTGTCTGAGGCCAGATTTGAACTCAGGTCCTCCTGACTTCCAGGCTGGTGCTCTATCCATTGCACCACCTAGCTGCCTCCAAGCCACATATATGTTTTAGGGTCATAAGCAACTGTCTGATATTTTGATTGCATTTAAGTAATTTCTCCTAAAAAGGCAGACAACACTAACGCATTTTGAGCTTCCTACCTACATCAAGAAAATCAAAAGTTCATATCGCATATGATACACGTATGTATCATATAATCATGTGTGCATGTGCACATGTGTGTTTACATAAGGTCCCTTAGGGCAGCAATTGTTTCATTTTTGTCTTCATGTCTCAAGGTCCCAATATGGATCTAGTCCAGAGTAAGTACAAGCTTGTTAATTGACCAAGAGATTAAATGAAATCATGAGAAGTCATGTGGAAGAATAGTCTGGGGGAATCAAAGAGATGTGGTTTCAAAGTGTTTCTCAGATTCTGGCTTAATCTCTCGGCCTCATTTTTCTCATCTATAAAGTGGAGAAGATAATAAAAATAATAATAGTGGGGAGGTCTAGGAAAATCAAATGAGATAATCTACATAAAGCATTTTGTCAATCCTAAAGTGGAAGGCAAATTTCAGCGGTGATCATTAGTGTATATCCATATAGTGGTAACAAAGAATTTAAAAAAATAAGTCGAAGCCCATGTGGTTGCTGATGTTTCACCCCCAACTTCACATGTAAATTTCCATCTTCCAGGAATTTGAAGAGGATTATGCAGAGTTCAAGGCGAAAATTCTGGACTTCGACAGAAGGCTTGGTACAATCCTTTGTGCAGGTTTCCTTGACTGTTCAGGCTTAGAATCTGCATTTAAGGTTAGTACTGGGTTCCAGTGACCACACAAAGTTATTTTAATTGTTAGAGGAAGTGCCAAGTCATAGAATCAGCCAATAATCCAATTGGCATTCGCTAAGAATCCAGAAAAAGAGAGACAATCCTATCCTTTAAGGAACTTACAGACTAATTGAGGGAAAAGGGGAAAAACAGACAAAAATCGTTGATTTAGAACTGAAAAAGAAGGACCTTAGTGATCACTGAATTTAACTATCATTTCACATATTTTTAGTAATTTTATTTTTTTCTTTTGAACTTAACAATAAGTTGAGTATTTCCATCCAGACAATAGAAAAAAGATTATACTTGAAAGCATGAATTTCTGTTATGTTCAGTTTGATTTTCTTTTGAAATATATAATAATTTCAACATATGACTTTCAAAGATCTGCTCACTGCATCAAGAAAAGCTGCTTTAGATATCTTCTCCACTGGCCCCAACCCACCAATTCTTCTGTTCTTCCTTCTTTTTTTCCCCAATCTCTACATCCTACTATAATTGAAAAAAGAGAAACCTTGTAATGAGGGTTTCAAGTGGAACAATTAAAGTCTAGCAGAATAAATACCCATAGTGATCAGGTCTAAAAATTTGTCTTGCTTTCAGGCTTGTGTCCACCCCTACTTTGGTCAGGAGTTGATTCCTTGAGTCATCATAGGTCTTCTAGAGACATAGGTGGTCATTGCAATAATCAGAGTTCTTTCAAGATTATTTGCATTGAAGGTGTTGTTGTTAAATACATTGTTCTGCTGGTTCTGCTCCCTTCATTCTGCATCTGTTCATATTAATCTTCCCAGCAGAATACCCTTCCATCATTATTTATGGCATGATAATATTCCATTGAATGCCAAAATTTATTCATTCAGTGTCTATTTTATGGCCACCCTGTTAGTTTTCCTTTCTTTGCTCTAATATAAGAGCTCCTTTAAAAAAAAAGTTTCTTTGAATGGCAGCTAAATAGTGCAGTAGATAGAGCACCGACCCTGGAGTTAGAAGGACCCGAGTTCAATTCCAACCGCAAGATACTTAATAAGTACCTTGTTATATGATCTTGGAAAAGTCATTTAGCCATATTGTGTTGTAAAAATAAAAAATAAAAAAAAATTTCTTTGAGATATACAATCTCTTAATTTTACAGATGAGGAATTTGAAGCCCAGAATTAAGTGCCTTGCTCAAGATCAATCAGTTAAGTGATTGCCACAAGATTTGTATTCAGATCTTTTTGACTCTTGAACTCAGTCCCCTATTTTGTCTTTATGCCACTCTGTCTCTGAATCAACTTCATTCTTTTTCCAGCATTGTTTGACTTTTTTTCCTTTACTGAATTAATTAACCAATTATCTAGGAAACATTCAGTAAGTGTTTAGTTTTGCCAGAAATTCCTCTGATACAAAGAAAAAGTTAAAAGCAACCCTTGTCCTTTTGGAGTTTACATTGTAACAGGGAGAGAATACATACATAGGTAGGAACAGGTATGATCCATATTGACTACAGATGAAAAAGTAAGAACCTGGAGAGCCTGTGAATGGTGCATGCTGAATGGTACTCTAATGAAGCATGAAACTTGCCCCGGGAAAAATTATTTTTAGGGCATCAATGTATTGAGCTTTGCAGAAATGTCTGGTATTTTATCTTCCAATTTGATTTTAAGTAAAGAAGAAAAAAATGGGACCCTCCCTAATAGAACACACTTGTGTCTTCTTGCCTTGATGACATTTGAGATTACCTCTTCTATTTTTTTTCATTCTTGTTCATCAACATCCTTCAGTGAAGGGAAAAGTATGTAAAAGTTAATCAGTCTCTCCTTGGGGGAGAAATTATAAAGACTCCCCCCCCCACACACACACACATACACACTAAATTTGAAAACTTGATGGAAACATGGCAGAATTGATGCAAATTAGAAATCAATTTAAAGGGTACCTTTAGGGGGTTTTTTTTTAGTTTGGGGTCTTTTGCAAGGCATTGGGGTTAAGTGGCTTGCCCCAGGCCACACAGCTAGGTCATTTTTAAGTGTCTGAGGTCAGATTTGAACTCAGGTCCTCCTGACTCTAGAGCTGATGCTCTATCCACTGCACCACCTAGCCTCCCCAAAGGGTACGTTTAAAGAGCACAGTCTTTTTTAACCATGTCAGGGAGAAAAGACATTTGGAACCATTCAATGGCCATGCTTGGAGTGGACAAGGTTTTAGTAGAGAGAGGAAGGAAGATGGAGATAATTTATTTGAAGATAAGCAGGAAGGTCCCATTCCCAAATTGTTTTTTGAAATGGGGAAGTGCAATGACAGATGTCATTGGTGTCCTATATGTTTGCAACCAAATAAATGTGAATTAATGTTGAGACCCAGATAGTGGATCCAATGAAGAGTTCCAAAGAGCTGGAGGCTGAAATTTTCAAAATACTGGCAAGATTGTCTTGTCTTTTAACAAGTCCCTGAAATGTGCTGAATGCTTAATAAAAACTTCTTGAAGTAAATTGAATGCTTATAATATCATAGATTTAGCTAGAAGGTTTTCATTTTATTGATGGAGAAATTTGAGGTCCAAAGAGATGAAATGAATTTTCCAGTGATTTGATAGTTTCTTAACTATTTTTGTCCTCCTCTCTGCCTAGCACATACTAGATGATTAATGAATGCTGGTTGACTTGACTCTAACAAGAAAAGAGAAGTGTGCTTTATCATTATTCCTGGGGACCAGTATTAGTCATTACCATTATGACATCAATGTCAGACTCCTTTTTTAATGTTCTTACTTAAAACTTTCATTATTAAAGGCTTTGATAATAGGAATGTTCTTTTTTTGTTGCCTCTGCATCAGTTCATACAGATCTTCCCATTTTTATTGATTCCTTATGTTTGTCACTTTTTACTGCATACTAACATTTCTTTCTATTCATCTGCCATAGCTACTTTGGCTACTGCCAGGCTATGAGCATCTCCTTTGTCCCCAGTTCTGACTACCCCACAAAGGGCTGCTAGGAATTTGGGAACATGGGGGAGGGGTTCTCTCCTTTGTTCCTTGGAGCAAAGATTAACTGGATCAAAGGGTGGGGTGTTAAGTACATTGTACCCCTGATATGGGACTCTTAAATATCTCTAGGAAGCCATTGGAGAGTTTTTTCTTGTTATCAGAAGTTCAATGATTGTTTGAAAACTCAGGGCTTGTGATGAATGTTTCTTTTGTTTTTATTTTGTTTCTGCAAGGCAATGGGATTAAGTGACTTGCCCAAGGTCACACAGCTAGGTAATTATTAAGTGTCTGAGGTTGGATTTGAACTCAGGTCCTCCTGACTCCAGGGCTGGTCCTCTATCTGCTGCACCACCTAGCTGCCCCCATTAATGTTTCTTTCCATTATTGCTAATCACTTCTTGTGTTTTGTTGAAGGGAGTATTTATCTTGGGGTTTGAATACTAAATACAAACCTTGCAAAACAATAGTTGGGAGGAGGAAGTTAATCATTGCTGACATGCTAGGGAGTGCGGACTCTAAGAAGATTATCACGCATGTCCCAACGGTCAGTATTTGTATCTTACTTGGGCTTGATGTTGCAAGGAAGCTAAATACATTGACTTGACGTTGTTCACGAAAACATAATTACATTTCCATTTGAACTTGCATCCTTTGTTAGTGGTTATGTGACTGATTCTCTTTCCACTAAGTTTTGCTGATGGGCAGTATCAGAAAAGACAGTTTAGGGTTTTTAAAAGTGTCTTGTATTGGCAGTTTTTTATTGTCTTATATAATGTCTAGGGTACTAGTCTTAGAACTTGGAAGCCTTGGGCATAGATAGATTTTTTTTTTAACACAAATAAGTTCATGAATTGCAGATCAAGAGTTTCTGATCTAAGAGCTTCCCCATATCATTGGCATCACCAGTCTATCCCCTATGACTATGCCCACTCATCTTCAATCTTTTAAATGCTCCAAGAAGGAAAGGGAAGCCTCATTGTCTCACCCTTCTCTCCCCATTATTTCATGCCCTCAAAAAAGATGCCCATCTTAATAGAATAACATGCATTCTTTTTTTCAGATGAGCAAATTATAATCTGGGGAGTTAGGTGAACTTGCCAAGGTCTTGCAGTTGAGGGGAATTTGAACCTCAGGATTCTGACTCTAAAGCCAAGCTCATCTCACAGTACTCTGCTGCCCTAGGATTCAGTGATTTAGTCAATACTGTGCTCTAATCTAAAGTCAACGAAGTATGCTCACACAAATGGCCTTCTGGCTCACTGGTGCCTTTCATATGATAACCTAGTTGAGCAATGAATTCAAAATCATGATGATTGCTCACATTTATATTTAGTTCTTTAAGGTGTACACAGGGATTTCCTTTCAACAACCTTGTGAAGTAGATAACGTCTTTACAGAGGGGGAAACTGAGGCTTAGAAAGGCAGACACTTGCTTAGGGCCTCAAGGCTTTCAAATGGCAGAGCCCACATTTAAACTCTGGTCTTGTTTCTCTATCTAGCGTGTCTGTTGTGCGGCTTGTGTCTAGAGACCAAAACACAAGTGGAAAACTCAGGAAGTTGCTTTTGTCGATTGTTGTAATCTCAAAGTTCATTTGTTTGTTTAAGTAAGAGGCTCTACTTCAACCAAGAAAAGTCGTTTCAGATTTCATAGGTGTTGGTCAAACATGCAGGGCCAGGCTTTTGTCTTTCCCAGGAACCCCTGACTCACATGTCCTGTTGTTTCCATGTCTTTATCTAACTGTTCTGCATCCCATCCCAGTCTGGAGCCCTGACCTCTAAAGGGATAGACTAGTAGTATGCAAACTCTGGCAGCTGCAGAGACCTGGAGGATGGACCCGCTTAGGAGTCCATGTCTGGCATCCACTGAAGGGCTGGCCATCTTTCCAGAGACTCATCACCAGCTTGACCAGAGGCTGATGAATGCTTTGGTCAAGTAACTCTTGAAAGCCACAAGAGAGGATCATGGGAACACAAGTTCATCAATGTTGAGCAAGAAGGTGCCTCAGAAGGAGACTGGATCATTGTAATCTCCTTGAGGGCAGAAATCATTGATTTTTTCTCTTTGTGTCTTCTACCTTGTACACATCAGTCCTCATTAAGACTTCACTGAACCAAAAGCAGGGATCCATATTGGTGCATAGGTCACCCATAAAGTAATAAATCATGGAAGATCAGAAAGCATCCAGTCAGATCTCCTCATTTTAAAGATAAATCAACCAAGACCAAGAGGAAATGACTTGCCCAAATTCATAAATCTGGCCATAGGTCTGTGCCCACTTCTTAGATGCCATCAAGGCTATATAAAATTGGGATTGAGTACTCTAGAATGAGTTTTATTCCTTTATTCTTCTCACTTCTATATACATTTCTGCTTTCTGTTGGGGGAACTGGATGGATACAAGATGCTTTCTGAATGAAGCCCTATACAGATACTGTCTTAGACTACAGTGCACATCTATGTCTTAATAGGAGATATCAAGGCAGTGGATGGTCAGTTTTATTGGCAGAAGTTGTGGTGTAACTGATGGAAGAGTGATGAGGAAGGATGTGGCATCTTTGAATCTTAGAGATGGCTTTCCTCTGCTACTTAAAAAAATTAATAGGAATGTTTAACACCAAAAAAAGGAGAGACCATTTCATATATGTGTGTGTATGTGTGTGTGTGTAGGCTTCTGTTATATATGTAAATAACAGAAGCCCAAGAAGAGAATTTTCTAGGAAACCCTGAATTTCTGTTCAATCTTGGTCATTTGTCATCCCGGCATTTGGATGCTGACAGACTGGAAGCAGATTGCCTTGAGGTGACCATTACTGGACTTGTGCCAGATTTATTGGAAAATTAAGAAATTGCGTTGGTATAGAACAGAGCCCTGGAACTTGCTTTAATCTGGATTTTTTTTAATAGCTCTTGTTCATTTTTGGAAATTTTCTGGCGAAACCAGTTGTCATGGAAATTTTCAGCCCTTACTATCATAAGTTGTTCCAAATGTTTCATGAGGAGTTGGACCAATGCAAGCACCTGTACAATGAACATGTGAAGCAGGTAAGTCTTAATGTCCCTGGGAGTGCTTCAGTGTTCTCCTAAAGTTTTCCTAGGGTTTGGGGGTGGGGGAGGAGTTTTAAGTAAGAACTTTCTGAAGCAAATGTAGAGGAGGGGAGTGTGCCCCAACTGGGTCCTCAGATAATCCACTTAATCCGTGTGTTTTTATGTCTTTGAGCTTCAAAGAGAAGGAAATTTGACAATTACAATTTGCAGTGAGACAGACAAAAGTTTAATAAAGGAAACGCTTTCTAACAATTGATGGCACAGGTTGCCTTGAGAGGTAGTGAGCCTCCTGTCACTGGAGGTCTTTGAGGCTGGATGACTACATATTTGGGAGTTTTTAGAAGGGACTTCTGGTCAACTGCAGGTATCTACTTTTGGTTCAAGGTATACTAAGAGAGAATGAGAAAGGGTCTAAAATGTTGGAGTCACAGTACTTGACTGACCTTTCCCCCTTTCCCTACTCTTTCCACATACAGGTTGAAAGAGGGAATCCAGTTCTCAACAGGAATATGCCATTTACCTCAGGAAATCTCAAATGGGCCAAAGAAGTACAAAGTCGCCTTGATGGATTCTGGGCCAACTTTGTGTATCTTCAGCCTCCGTAAGAAATTCATATTTTAGGGCTTAACGGGCAGTGGAATCCCAGGGAGACTGGTGGCAATGAGTTTGAATGAGCGATGGTTAATTCCTTTACAAATGCTTTAAACTTGCAAAAATGATTTTATTATCTTATTTAATTTTTACAACAACCCTGAGAGGCTGGTGCCATAGTGATTCCCATTTTATAAGTGAAGGAACTGAGGCAGATGGAGGTTAAGTGACTCATCCAGGATCTCACAGCTAGTAGGTGTCTGAAGCCAGGACCTGAACTCTAATCTTCCTGACTCCAAGGCCAATCACACATCTGCTGTGCCACCTAGTTGCCCCACTTGGCCTGACTTCCCCAATCCTAGAGGTTCCTCCATGTGTTTTTCTCATTGTCTCGAAAGAAGTTGGTGTGCTTTGCAGACTTCAAAGTGCTTTATAATGGCCAGCTGTCCTTTCTCCCTCCTCTCTCCCTTCCCTCCCTTCTTTCCTCCCTTCCTTTTTTCTCCCTCCCTTCTTTCCTCCCTTTCTCCCTCCCTCCCTTCCTCCCTTCCTCCCTTCCTTCCTCTCTTTCTTTCTTCCTTTTTCTTTCTCTCTTCCTTTCTCTATCTCTACTTCCTTCCTTCCTTCCTTCATTCCTTCCTTCTCTTGTTCTTTTGCCTCTTCTTCCTTCTTTCATCCTTCCTTTTTCTCCTCTAATCTTTCCTCTAGGACCCTCTTAATACCTTCTTTCTTAATTTCTCTGCTCCCATATCAATGCGGTGATTTCCTCATTTTCATATTCCCCTTCTCCTTGTGGTTGAAACTTCTAAAAAATTATTAAATTCTTCCTTTTCTAGGCATTTCTTCATTTCTGATTTTAAATTCTATTCTAAAAGAACTGTTTCTTCCTTTTGCAGAGGAAAATGTTTCATTGGGTTTAGAAACATTGACATGATTCTAAAAAAACAGGATAATTATTTCTATAAATTCTTTTCTAATTTTTGATATTTTAAGGTTTATAAAATGTTTGCACAATGCGGTTTGACTCTGTCAGCTAAAGGCTTAAAATAATTTCCATGCAGGGTCTTAGAAGGACCTGATGCTGTATTACTATATCAGAAGTATGTAGAAATGCTTACATTACTTGGCCAATTTTCGGAGGGGATCTACGCAGAATGGAAAAGTACAGTGGATGAAGTCTGTGAATTCAATTTGAACCGGCCATTGATAAGACATGATGCCACCACTGGTCTGCTTAGTGTCAATTTTGATCCAAAGGTACAGCTGTTTTTTTTATAAAAGACATCTTATGTCAATTAAGCAAATAATTATGAACTATCTAGCGTGTATAATGCCCTGTGCTAAGTTCTGCAGTATATACCAAGTTCAGATTTGTGTTGGCCTTCGCCAACAATGCTGACATTCTAGTCATGGGTAAAATGGCATAAACACAGATAATCATGATAAGTTAGAATTTACATAATGCTTTCAATTTTGCAAAACATTTTCAAATATTTTCTCATTTGATCTTCACAATGATCCTGGAAGATAGGTCCTGTTATTACCCCCATTTTTCAGATGAGGAAATTGAGGCATAAAGTTAAATGACTTACTCAGAATCATACAGTTATGTGTCTGAGATTAGATTTGGGCTCTCATCTTTCTGGTTCTAGGTCCATTGTGCTATTCATTGTGCTACCTAGCTGACTAAATTTTATAATGTTTTATGGATTTATGAAATAAGTATCTGAAGCAAGATTTGAACTTGGGTCTTTCAGACACCTTTAAGCAAAGTATGTTTGAGGTCTGAGGGGTAAGGACATTTCTGCTTCAGGAAGGGTGTGACCTTTGAGATGACCTTTAAAGGAACGTTAGAGAGCAGCTAGGTGGTGCAGTGGGTAGAGCACCAGCCCTGGAGTCAGGAGGACCTTAGTTCAAATCCAACCTCAAACACTTAATAATTGCCTAGCTGTGTGACCTTGGGAAAGTCACTTAACCCCATTGCCTTGCAAAAAAAAAGGAACATTAGAAAGTCAACAAGCAGGAGAATGGAGGGCATTCTAGGAAGAACAGCATAAACAAAGGTAGGAGAACAGGGTATGTGTTTGAAGGGGTGGCAAGAGCAATTTAGCTGTAGCAGAGGGGTTAGACAGCCAGCCCACCCATTAGAGGTAAATGGGAAGGGAAGATGGCCCAGAATTCTGCCCACTTGGAATGTGAGGCACTGCATTTTGAACTTTAGTTGGTAGTCGAATGAACTTTAGCCAGAAGTGGCACTATTAAGGACTTTGAAATAGAGGATTGAACCTGACCTGATCTTTGCATCAAGATGGTAGTTCTGGTAGGGGTATGAAGCATGGATTGGAGGACAAGAGTCCTGTTTGGCAGGGGTGGCAATAGTCCAGGCATAGGCAGTGAAGATCTGGCCAGGAGAGTAGCACTGAGAGTAGAGAGGAGACAGACATGAGAGACCAGATAGCATTTGGCCCCTGATCAGACATGTAAGATGAAGGACAGAAAGGAGTCAGTGAAGGGCACCTGGGACTCCAGGATAGGAGACAGACACGTTGTGATTTCTTCCTCAAGCCCCAAAGAAACAGGTCAGAATAAAAAGCACTTTGTGGGGAAAGATAATCAACTCTGAATTGTAAAATAGTCCTTTTCTTTATTATCTTTCCAAGACATTCACTTTTCATTTTGATAAATGACTAAATATGAAAGTAAATTAAAATGTCTGTAGCAAATCTTGCATTAATAATTCTTTTTAAAAAATCTGTTGACATTCACAGGCTTGATATGTGTGTCTGTGTCTGTGTCTATTCACACTATGAAATGCTAAATTTGGACCAAGCTCTAGGAGAGGATACAACTGAAATTTGGGGTTTTAGTGATTTAGAGGGAACCTCAGAAAGGGAATTTCCTTTTACCCATGAAAGTCAGAACCTTCTCGGAAATGCGGTCCTGGAGGATCGCCCAGATCAGAACACTGAGTTGAATGTCCCAGAACCAGTCATTGACACAACCATTGTGTATCTTAAGCAGGATTCCATCTCTGGTCTTCCTGACTGCAATGCTGTGTCTGCTATAACTAGGCATGTCTGTCTGTGTGTGTCTGTCTGTGTGTATTTGTGTTTGTGTGTGTCTGTGTATGTTTGTGTCTGTGTGTGTGTCTGTGTATGTTTGTGTCTATGTGTGTCTGTGTCTGTGTCAGTGTCTGTCTGTGTCTGTGTGTGTCTCTTGTGTGTGTCTGTGTGTGTGTGTGTGTGTGTGTGTCTGTGGGTGTTTCTATGTCTGTGTCTGTGTGTCTGTCTATGCCGTGTGTGTGTGTGTGTGTGTGTGTGTGTGTGTGTGTGTACAAAATCTAGGATTTAGGGAATCCTAGACTCAGAGGACTTTATCTAAGAGAGTATATAAAATCTAGCAGGATCAATGAGGATCATAATGGCGATAATTATTATATTGATTATATTGATATATTAAAATAATTAGAACTTACATAGCACTTTAAATTTTGTTAAACACTTCACAATTCTCTCATTTTGTCCCTATAACAATCCTGGGAAATAGGTGCCATTATTCATCTCACTTTATTAATGAGAAAAGTGAGTCAGACAGTGGTAAAGTGAGTTTCCTAGGATCCACAAGGCTAAGTGTCTAAGACTGGATTCAAACTTAGCTCTTCCTGGCTCAGTTCTCTCTCCATTACCTCCTCCACCTGGTTGCCTTATAAGGATCTAGCTTTGTATCAGTGAAAGACACTGGAAAACCTAGTGATGCTCTGGTTGATTATTTAAATTAAATTCACAATTATTGAGCATCACTATGCTAGGCACTGAAAATCCATCCCCTGCCCTCTGCAAGTGATTTCACAGGTGGACCTCGGCAACCACTTTCTGTGCTGACTCTATTCTCTTTATCTTTAGACAATCTAGAGGAGAGTCTGATACAGAAATGTAAGTCTGTTCACAAATAGATTTTGTGTCACATTGGAACCTCTTAAGAAATGGGACCCCCAAGAAAAATTCTCTAAGTTTCTTCTCTTTTTTAAATAAATGGAAATAAGTCATTCATCACAAAATCAGTTGCTATGAAACATGGTAAAGAGAGTTTTCCCCAATTTTTGTATTCTAGCTTGTGGCCATATTGAGAGAAGTGAAATATCTCCTGATGCTGGAGAAACCCGACATCCCTGACTCTGCCTTGGCCATCTATGGAAAAAGAAATACTTATTTAAAGGTTGGTGTCCTCAGGTGTTGGGATGCTAGCAATGAAGCTTCTGTAAAGGGACATCTTGGATCGGGATGCACTTTTTAGTATATCCCTATAAATGCTGTGGCTCGGGAGCTTCAGTGGGGCTGTGCACCTCCAGTGGTGTGGAGGGCTATCTCCTCCTCCACATCTGCCCATGTCCTCTGTAAAATCCTCTAAGGGAGTCTTGAAGGCCATCCTCTGATGGTTTTTATAGCCTCTAACTCTGAAACCAGACTCAAAACCAAGTCTTCCTGATGTCAAGTCCAATCCTTGACTCATTGTGCTAGGTTATCCCGTGAAACATCGAGTTGTCTCTTTCCTCTAACATTTGTTTTTCCACTTCCCTTCAGTACATTGGGAGCCTTGAGCTGCTCGTTCAGTGGTATAACAAGCTGAAGCAGAACCTTCTGGAGGTTGAGCAGCCCCTGATTGAAGAAGAGCTTATGGTCATAGATGACCAGCTCCGGGAGGCAGAGCAAACATTCACCTGGCGGAAGGAAGACTGTTGGGACTACATGGAGAAGGTGAAGGCAGAAGTCTTTGAACTGCAACAGAGAGTGGAACAGACACAGGAAAATGTCAAACTGATTCAGCAGATCATGAAGACGTGGACTGAACACACCTTCTTTTCAAGGCGAGATCACAGGAAAGAAGCATTTTTTAGTTTGGAGGGTAAAGGAGACACATTCACTAAGAAATACAGATTGATCCAAGAAGACGGATGCCGCATCCACAGTCTAGTAGAGGTAAACTAGTAGAGGTTCTAGCAGAGACCATTTTTCCCCTAGTTCACTCCTAATTTCTTTAGGAAAAAAAGAGAGTCAGTAAAAAGAACTAAGATTTTACCATATTTTAAAGTTACTTTCTGAATTCTAGAAGTTAAAGGAGATCCCTCCCCCATAAAAACCCCCTAATTTCTTTAGAAGAAAGTCAATCACTCAATTAATAATGCTGTAATCATTTAATTAACAAAGCTATGTCTAGGGTTTTAAGGTTTTCTAAGTACTTGGCAGCCATTTCTCATTTGATCTTGTATTTATGATCTACCTATTAAGGGGGAGGCACTATTTACATACTAGGAATAACAAGATAAAAAATGAAACAGTCCTCGTGGGTTGCATTCTCTCAGGGGAAGCAATGTGCTTACATAGATATTGATGGATACAAAAGGAATATCTAATTTTGGCCAGTGGTGTGTGACTTGGAAGGCTCCTTGTAGGAGAGGGAGGCATTTTTCTGTGGTTTGTAACTACTGAGACTTTGTTTTTGTTTTTGCAAGGCAATGGGATTAAGTGACTTGCCCAAGGTCACACAGATAGGTAATTATTGAGTGTCTGAAGCCAAATTTGAACTCAGGTCCTCCTGAATCCAAGGCTGGTACTTTAGCTACCATGCCACTTAGCCACCCCACCACTGCAACTAGACTTTGAATCTCTTCTGGTTCAACTAGTCAGAGATTTAGTAAGTGCCTATTATGGGCTAGTTCTACCTCACTTATTTTGTTGATGAAAGAACTGAAGCCCAGAAAAGCTTATGGGATCATAGATTTCAAGCTAGAAGGGAGCTCTGGGGTCATTTGTCTGACTCCCAGTTTTTCAGATAAGGAAACTGAGACCTGGAGAAAGGGTCTGTGATGAAAAGACTTCATTTCCAGGGATGCAAAGTGAACCAGAGGGAGGCACATCTTTCCTTTGTTTACCTTTTGATATCTGCAAAAATTACCTCTGAAATTTCTGGAAGAGAGACCTGGAGAGTGATCCATGTCCAATCAATGAAAGGAATCCAGGTGGAATCATTTCCTTCCCCTTTTCTCCATCTACATTGGAATAGTGATGAGAGCAGCATTTGGTTTTGGTCTAGCAGTGAGTAATTAGTAGCATTCAATTTCTAAATAATTCTTTAGAGTTTTCAATGCAAAACAAATGGCATAAGAGATTTATGTTCAAAAGACAAAATACTGGTGTTTTGGGCCATGATTCTTGGATCAACTGGCATAGTCATTGGACTCGCATACCTACTGATTTCAATGAAAGGCACATGTGCACCTCTATAAAAGGGTTCCTAGTGACTCAACTTTTTTACATTTTACTGAATTTCTGCATAGATGGACAATATCTTCAAAATCGTGGTTGCTCTTTTCATTAGGCAAAACATAAACAACATATGTCTAGGGGATAGTAGGAGAAAAATTATGTAGGAAGGTTCTGAATAGGATGTCAAGTATCATATGAAAGAAATACCTACATTCTGTAAAAGAGTTTCTATTTTGCCTTTTCCCACTGCAAGCCTTTGGAACACAGAGTAGGCCAGACATCTGGAATGTTCTCCCCTCTGCTCTCCTTAGAATCTCTAGCTTCTTTATAGGTTTAGCTCAGGGGGTCCCTCCTCCCTGGATCCTTTCTTGATCCCTTTCACTTGATGAGGGAATTCAATATCTCTCAAAGAAGAGAGGAGTCTTGCTTTGCCTTAACTACTTGCTATCTCCGGCTCTTCCTGTGTCTTCAAAGGACACCCCCTATATTCCATTAGATTTCTGTCCCCATACATGATAAGGGAGTATGGACTGTAGAAGAGGAAAAGTCCTAGGGAGAACTGTTCAATTCTCTCCCACCTCAAATTATCTTATATTTGTTTAGTTGTTTATATACTGTTTCTTTCTAGTGGATTATAAGTTCCCCAAAGGCAGGTACTGGTTCATTTTTGTCTTTTTATACCTTTGTAATACATAGTTTAGCTCCTAACATACATTGGTTTCTCAATAAATGTTTCCTGAATGAATCTGCTATGATTGGAGGCAGACTGTTAATTCTCAACC
The DNA here is from genome assembly GCF_037893015.1 of Macrotis lagotis. Lineage (NCBI taxonomy): Eukaryota > Metazoa > Chordata > Mammalia > Peramelemorphia > Peramelidae > Macrotis > Macrotis lagotis. Next base: position 12,556,979 of record NC_133664.1, read on the forward strand.
AATAGAAATTTCCTAGACTTTTTTTTTAAAAGTTATACTTGCTTTTAAAAAACTATCAAAAGTCACACCATTGTTTATTCCTGGTTGGTTTCTGGGCTGTTCTGAATTCTGCCTTCGTTGACTTTCAGGACACCTCTACAGCTGTTAATGCATACGAATCTGTCCGATGTAGGACAGATGATGGATTACAATTAATTTCTTCCGTTAAATTTTCAGGATCTAAAGATTCACTCCCAAAACACTAATCTGGGGGCTATAGACCCATAAGATTTATGAACCCTGATTAAAATGCATTGAAAATAGTCTCCAATGCAATTGCATAGCTCGACACAATTAACAATACAGTGCCTGCAACATTGAATTGGAAATCAGGTTGGGGTTTATCTACTAGGAACTTCCCTCCCCCATATTTCCTTCAGTCAGATACTAAGAAATTTTGAAATCGCCCTTCTCAATTCAAGAACAGGGGAAACAGGAGTCTTTGGGGACCATGAGGAAGGAACACCATAGGACTTCAAAATAGAAATAAAGCTGTTATTCATTTTCCATTTCTTATAGCTTTTTTTAGAAAAAAAAATAAAGTATGCTTTTTTTCCCTCCAGTACATGATTTTGACCTTGTCTCATCCCTGTCAAGGGGAGAAGGTTCTTTCCCATAGTCTTGGCAAGATGTCAGAGTGTTGAGTGTTTCTCCCCATGACTTTTCCTGCTCTACAGCCCATACTCCCTATCAAGTAGGGGGACAGAAATCTGATGGAATGCAGATTCTGAAGACACAGGAAGAGCCAGAGATAGCAAGTGAGTAGTTGAGGCAAAGTAAGATTCCTCTCTCCTTTGAGAGATATTGAATTTCCTCATCAAGTGGATGTTGGATAACCACTCACTAGGGTGATGGAGAAAGGATTCTGGTTTGGACATCAGCCAATCACGATGAGTCAGAGAAAGCCCCAGAGTTGTAGTCAAAGGAGATCAGTCTGATTCTTTCCAAGATCCTTCATTTTTCTGGATCCTGATTTCCTTCTCTGTATAATGGAAGAATTCAACTGAGAGACTTTTTTTTTAAATTTATTCTTCTAACTACGTGCAATACTAGTTTTTACCAGTCTTTTTTTTTGGTAAAGTTTTGAGTTTTACACTGTTTTTCAATTGATATTTTATTTTATTTTTCCAGTTGGATGTTTTAAAAGTTTGTCCACATTCATTCACAAACATAAGCATATTTTTAAGTTATATTATTTCCTTCCCCTCCTTTCCCATCCCCCTCCTTTTAGCAGCAAATAGTCAGGATCATATTGGACATACACATTTGTGGTTAACATGCTTACACATTAGTCATTTTCGGTATGAAGAATTAGGCTTAGGAGAAAAGAAAGAAAACCAAGAGATAAGAAGAAATACATATGAGAAATTTTTTAAAAAATGAACATAGTGTTCATTCAGATTCTGTAGGGTTTTTTTGTTTTGTTTTTCTTCCTCTGAATAAGTGTAGAATTGTCCATAGACAGTCTCCCAGGGTTGTCTCAGATCTCTGAACTGCTGAGAGGAGCTGCATCCATCATAGCTGATCACCTCACAATGTCTTTGTTAATGTGTACAATGCTCCCTTCACTCAGCATCAGCTCCTATAATTGGTTCCACCATTCATACCTTCTTATGGAACCATAGTATTCCATAATGTTCATATATCATAATTTTTACACCCATTCCCCAACTGATGGACATCTCATCAATTTACAATCCTTTACCACCACAAAAAGAGCTGCTATGAATATTTTGGAACATGTGGGACTTTTCCCATTTTTTACAATTTCTTCTGGATAGAGGCCTACTATTAGAATTGCTGGATCAAAGGGTGTGATCACTTTTACTGCCCTTAGGGCATAGTTCCATATTGCTCTCCAGAATGGTTGGATCCATTCACAACTGAGTTTTACAGTTTTTCTTCCCTCCCTCCCTTTCCTTCCCCCTCTCCCTGACAGAAAGCAATCGGATATAAGCTCTCTATTTATAACCATGCTAAACATAGATTGATATTGAACATGATGTGAGAGAGGAAGGAATTCAACTTGGACCTTTCCAGCTCTGTGTTCTTGGGCACAGGTGCCTAACAGGGAGGGCACCATCCTGGACTTCAAGTTAGGTATAATTGAGTTCCAATGCTTCCACTAGTCCTTCACTAGTTACATAACCCTGGGAAAGTGGGTGAGTCTCCCAGGGCTTTGGATCCTTCATCAGTCCTAGGCAAAGGTTAGTCTGAATTTCTTGCCTCGACATAGTGTTTGCAGAGTGTCTCTCATATTCAACTGGGAACTCATTGAGAGCAGGGACTGTGCTTTTGTTGCCTTCTTGCATGCCTGTTGCCTAGTCACTGTCTGATAAATGCTTACTAACTAATTTGAAGTTCCTTTGAGTCCTAAATGCTGCCCGTGGGTCATTGGACAAGTCCTTTAACCTTTGAGTCTCTGTAAAGAGAAGGAATTGGATTAGATGAATCCTAAGGGCCTTTTATCCAAGAAGCCAACCACTGAGATCTTTGAGAAATCCTCCTCATCATAGCTGACTTTTTCATAGCTTTGAAGTAGACACTAGAGCTATGATGAACCCCCATTTTGCAGATGAGGATGCTGAGACCAGGGAGGCTAAGACTCTTATCTAAAGTTCCATTTCTAGAAGGTATCCAACAAACTTTGAACTCAGGTCTTCTGTTTCCAAGATTTCCCTCCCTTCTGTCCATTTTAAGAGGCAGAGAACTGAATTTGGAGTTAGGAAGGATTTGGGTTCAAATCCCTCCTCAGGTGTTTACTAGGGATATGACCTTACAAAGATCATGATTATTAAAAGCGTCTGTTCTTTCCATCACCAAAGAAAGCAAGGATAACCTTGACTATAGTATGTACGTTCCCGGTTTTTTGTGAGGCTTCCACGAGACTGGGTTTGCAAAGTACTTCACCAATGTTCAGGTGTGTTTTGCCCACTGATTGTTCATCTTTTTAAGGCCCTCACTGCTGCCTAACCTTTCCAGCCCTGTCCATCATCACCCCGACTCACCCTGTGACCTGTGTCCACTATGAAAGCCACTCAATAGATCTCATCCAGGGCCATCCCAGGAGACTGAGTCAGATGAGCACTATGGCTCACACATTCTCTAACATTTGAAACAGCAGGGTTGGAGTTCTATTTCTGTTGGTTTCCAAAAGCTTTATTTTGGAAGTAACCTTCACCCTTTGTCTTCATCAGAGAACACTGTTTTCTACTTGTTGGACCTGTGCTATTGTTAGCAGTGTCCCCTCCAATTTCATTCATTCATTCACTCAGGAAATGAATTAAAGTGCCTACTATAAGTTTACTCTTCTAATGCCCAACTGTTGCTTTCTCATGACTTGGAAGTGATGAGCAAAGCACCATTCAGTTGCAGCCAATTCAACAAATGTAAATTTTACTTTTTCAATTCACAAAAATTGACATTCTCCCACCTCCTATTGATAAATAAAACCAAGTCATTGTATTAAATATGTATGGTTAAAAATAATAAAATCCTGGAGACTGTCTATCTCCCCCCACACCCAGTTCATCATTTATGTAATCACAGGTGGATGCTTTTTTCACAGTCTTCTGGAATCATAGGCAAGTCATGTTACTGATCCGAATTCTGAAGTTTTTAAAAGAGTAAGCATCCATTATGCCCATCTGATAAGCCTATCACTGTTGAAGTTATTAGAGACCACAACTCTGTGATGATTGTGCTAAGAAGCTTACATTCTATTGCAATGCCCTGGCAGCACCAGCTTCCATCGGCTCACTAATGGCTGTTTTCCTGGATCAGTTCTCCTTGACTTTTCCCATACTGAGAGATCCAATTTCTCATCTTTAATTCAATGCATGTGCCTTTATTAAATATTTTATTAAACAGCCAGCGGGCGAGGTACTGGAAATACAACAACAAGAAAGAAATGACTCCTGTTGTAAAACAGTTCATATTTTCCTCGAGTGTCAGTGCAAACTCTGAAAGGTTCTTCCATTCTGGTGAAGCCCAAGTTGACATAATTTTCAGGTTAAGTCTAGGACTATTGGTCCAGGGATTCCTTTTGGATGCTCCATTTGTGAATAGCAAATACTGGATCAAAATGAAGAAAAATCAACTTATCTTCATCTAGAAACAAAATTCAATGAGAGCAAACTCTGAAGTGGACAAGATTACTTCCTCAGGCTGTAGTGAGGTAGAAGAAGTGGAGGGAAGTAGAAAGGGGAGAAACTCGCCAGCAAATTCTGAGCTTGCTCCCTAAATACATCAGTGAGTTGAACAAAGCTACTTGTAGCCAAATTATATTTGGTTTGGGGATGTAGCCCCTTCTCCTGCATGAAAGCAGCCCATGCTCTTCCCCTTCCTGAATAGCTCAAAAGTCTTAGTATTTCTTCTTCATCTTGGGCATCTCTTCCCATCATAGTTTGTTGTCTACCTTCAACTTAGAATAACTTCACTTTCCCTTTACCCACCCATGATGGTCTTTGCAGCCAACCTTAAACTGGGTCTGTTTTATGAGGATTGGCTTAGTTAAGTTTAGAGGGTGGGGTGCAGAACAAAGAATATTTTAGGTTTCCATTGCTTACTGGGCTGCTACTCTGAGTGTACTGCCCCCCCCCCCCCAAGCTTAGAAGACATCCTTTCTCACCTCCATTTCTTGGAATCCCTTGGTTTCCCTCTAGACTCAGCTCAAATACCACTCTGGATTTCAAACTTTTTCTAAGGGGAACCTTCACCTCCAAAGGTGACAGTCATTTATTTTATATTTCTTTTCCATATCCTTCCATGTGCTAGTGAACTATAAGCTCCTTGAGGGCAGAGGCTATTTGGCTTTTCTCTTTGGATCCCCAATATTTAGAACAATGCTGGATTTATAACAGACATTTAATAAATTCTTGTTGCTTGAACAGAATGTTCCCCCCCCCCTTAAGGTAGGAACTAGTTTGTTTTTGTCATATGCTCTTTGCTTATCTCAGTTTCCGAGTTCAGAGCCTCTATTAAGCTCAATGCTGAGGGAGATAGTTTATTTAACTGGGGGGAGGGTTAGGAGGAAGGTGGAGGGGAGACTTGCCTTCATGGAGTTTGCAGTCTACTCAATGAATAAAATTCAAGCACAAAAGCAATTATGATAAAAAAAATAGCTATTTACATGATCATTGTTGGCTTCTTCTTGCAGCATATGAATCTGTTGAATAATTCATTGAATAAAATAGAATATTGGTTTTATATTAAAAAATTCTGTGTTCCCAGGATAACTTGAAACTCTTCAAGGCCAATGCCACATCAGATAATTGGAAGATCTACCTGGAATTCATTGATGACATTGTGGTTGATGGCTTCTTCAATGCCATCATGCATGAATTAGATTTCTTCATGGTGAACACAGAGAAATGTCTGAAATCTGCTCCATTCTTTCAAGCACAAATGATCCTCATGGCCCCTGAGATCATTTTTAAACCCCCATTAGAAAGAGAGGCTGGGGATGGCCTGTATGACCTCATGGAAGAGATTTTATGCAATATTTTTAGGATGTCTAGCCAAATGAAGAGAGTGGCATCACATCTAGAAATCCCAAATTACCAGGTATTTTCATTTTGAAAAAGCAGGTAATGGGGGGGGGAGGCAGGTATCCAATATGGAGGGGGAAATTCTGGAGATACAAAAACTGAAAAAAGATAACCAAACAACATTAAAAAGGAAAGAGAAGAAAGAGAACAGTTCAGAAGGGCACAGAAACTAAGCAATTTTGTTACTTCTTTATTCACTTTAAAACACACTTAAAACCACATCAAAATTTCTTCTACAACCCTTGTCTTCTTTGTTTTTATATATTGAAATGTTTGCTAATTAAATTCATAATAGAAAATAAACATTTTCTTTTCAAAGCAAACGAATACTGAAAAGGTTTTTTGGTGGGGGGTAGATTGAGTAAATCTTCTATTTCATCAGTTTAGGAATTTCCAGAATGAAATCTCTTTCCACAAACACAGATTACCATACCTCATTTGCCATGTTTAATTTTAGAGCTTAGAGATGAGTTATTTATCCATAGAATTGCCTATTTTGAAGTAGTGGAGGAATCCAAATCTAAGAAAAAGCCTAGCTAAAGTCCAATTTTGTCATTTCAGTAGAATGTGGTAACTACTATTTCTTCTCTTGATGTTTAGAATGACATGGACCACATGTTGGACCTGACAGAGACCAGGCAGGAGATCATGAACAGAGTATCAGAAGTAATCAGCAAAATTCTGGAGTATAGAAACTCTCTGGATGCCTATGCTTACCTTTGGGTGGATGACCGCGTGGAGTTCATGAAGCAATTTCTTCTCTATGGTCACCCATTAACTGCAGAAGAAATGGACCTTCAAGCCAATGAAGGCCTCCTAGAACAGCCACCCACTATCGAGCAGTTCAAAGAACAGGCAAGAAAAATGGCAAATGGGATGTGTAGGTGGAGGACTTTCAAACCTTGTTAGTATTGAACTTTGTGTGTCCTTTTTTTAATCTCCTGTAGATTGATATTTATGAAGCTTTATATGTTCAGATGAACAAGTTTGAGGACTTCCGAGTCTTTGATAGCTGGTTTAAGGTGGACATGAAGCCTTTCAAAATGAGCTTGCTGAACATGATCAAAAAGTGGAGCTGGATGTTCCAAGAGCATCTCCTGAGATTTGTCCTTGACAGGTAAAAGCTCGGCTCATTTCATCCAGAATGTCAGACCTCTTCAGATAGATCTGCGGCTCTTTCCTTCATAACTCTGGTGAATGGATTCAACAAGTCTTATCTGAGAGGCCCTATTGATTTGACCCTAAGAATCTAAGATGAAAGAGGTATTCCTGTATTGAATGCTATATTAGGAGATTCTAGAATCATAGGCCAAGAACTCCAGGGGACCTTAAAGGCTTCTCGACTAACTCCGGGGACTTTCTATATTCCTTGGACCCATGTGTAAGTCAAGTGACTTGCCAAGAGACACACAGTTAATTTTGATCACAGGTGGGATTTGAGCCAAGGTTGTCTGATGCTAAAACTTGGGCTCTTTCCATTGAACCCTTCCTGGCTCCTCTACACCCCACTGTCTCCTCAGTTTTATAATGAATAAAAACTGTGAGCAGACTGTTGAACTCTCAGCTTCAGGGAGTTCTCTAAGACTTATCAACTTGGTTTTTAGTGGAATTAGAACCCCTGGCAATGACATCACAGAACCTTGCCATGATTGTTTATTACAGATGAGTGATGAGAATTTCAAAATAAATCTTGTGGTAATAAAAAGTTTTGATTTTGGCTTTACTGAACCAGAGCTAAAATTGCATTAAAACAGAGTATTAACTCACAGTGAGGAAATCCTTCTTTGCCAGAGAAAGCAATGAGCAGTGAAATGACTTAGCCAGGGTAATGTGCCAGAGGCAGGTCTTGCACCAAGGACTTCTGAACTCCAGAACCAACTCAGGTTTACTGAATGCATTCTCTCTCTCTCTCTCTCTCTCTCTCTCTCTCTCTCTCTCTCTCTCTCTCTCTCACACTCACACACACACACACACACACACACATTCTCTCTCTCTCACACACACACACACACACTCACACACACACACACACACACACATTCTCTCTCTCTCACACACACACACACACACTCACACACACACACTTACTGTTATTCTTTTTCTCTCTCCTTCCCCTTTCTCTGTCTTTCCTTCCTTTTCTCTTTTCTTTATTTCTCTTTCTACTGACCTTCCTTTCTTTCTTTCATAGTCTGACTGACCTGGAAGAGTTTATTAAAGTGACAAATGCTGGATTCTGCAGAGAGCTGGAAGAAGGTGACTACAATGGGCTGGTAGAAATCATGGGTCATCTCATGGCTGTGAGAAACAGGCAGGTAGCTACTGATGAACTCTTTGACCCCCTCAAAGCTACCATCACACTCTTGGAGAGCTATGGACAGAAGATGCCTGACCATGTTTACACTCTCTTAGAGGTAAGTGCAAATGCCTTAGGGACTAGTGTTACACCTTCTATTTCTTGTGGGTTACCTTCTGGTGGTCATTTTTACTTTTGCTTTCTTTTTTGTTTTATTTATTTTTCCAGTTACATGCAAAGGTAATTTTCAACATAAATCCTTTTACTTTGTTTCTGAGTTCCACATTTTTCTCCTACTCTCCCTTCCCTCCTCCTTCCCCATGGAAGCAAACATCCAATATAGGTTGAACATATAGTCATGTTTAACAAATTTCCATATTCATGATGTTGTGAAAGAAGAATTAGAATCAAGAGGGGAAAAACCATGAGGAAGAGGAAAATATAAAGGAAGTTTTTAAAAAGTGAACACAAGGGGCGGCTAGGTGGCATAGTGGATAAAGCACTGGCCTTGGAGTCAGGAGTACCTGGGTTCAAATCTGGTCTCAGATAATTATAATTACCTAGCTGTGTGGCCTTGGGCAAGCCACTTAACCCCATTTGCCTTGCAAAAAAAACCTAAAAAAAAAGTGAACATAGGCTTTGATTTGCATTCAAATCCATAGTTCCCCCCCCCCCCCCATTATCAATGGTATTGTGTTTATAGTAAATCTCTCAGGATTATACTGGTCACTGAACTACTGAAAGGATCTGCATCCACCATAGTTGGCCATTTTACAATATTACTGTTAATGTGTAATGTATTCTGGACCTGCTCACTTCACTCAGCATCAGTTCATGTCATTCTTTTCAGACTTTTCTAGTCTGGTTGCTCATGATTTCTTTCAGAACAATATGCTTTCACTTTAGTTTTTAAAAAATTTTATTTAAGGCATTGGGGTTAAGTGACTTGCCCAAGGTCAAGCAGCTAGGAAATTATTACGTGCCTGAGGCTGAATTTGAACTCAGGTCCCCCTGACTCCAGGCCACTCTGCCACCTTGCTATCCCTGTGCTTCACTTTCAAAGCAAACTTCACCCCAGCTCTCATTCATTGAGCACCAGATGCCAGTCTAGAAGTATCCTCATCTTGAAAACCATAGAGGCATGCTAATAGTAAGATAGCTGAATTCTGATGGGAAATAATGGAATTTCTTAAATAGATTTTTTTTGCCATTATTTTTTTATCAGACTCTTCAAAGAGTTGTAGTGTGTTGTAAGTAGTGTAAGAAGAGTTCTCAAGGCTTTTCCTGAGAATGACAGACAGCTCCTCTATTTGCTGAGGATGTCCAATGCGGTGCTTCTCTGTTTCCATATTGAATGGCTCCATTCGTGGGATGGCATCCACATGCTAGTGTATGACTAGTACAAGGCATGAATCTTGGTTCCGTGCTGAGAGAAATGATGAATGAAAGAAAGATATAAAAGAAAGACTTTTTCCTCCAGGGCATTTATAAATGGTATACATGCTTTTTATGAGGAAAGGAAACTACTGAACTAAAGCAGAGTTCATTCTGATGAGTTATTCTCGGCTTTATTAGACTCTAAGGAAAATAAATTAAAGTTTACCACTGAGCATGTGTATGCATGTAGATATTTCATATTTTAGACAATAGATTTGCATATGCATGCTTGTTAATTGATAAATGGAATGGAATGGAAAAGCATTTATTAAGTTCCTACTGTATATCAGGCAATGAACTAAATGCTGAGAAAAGTGAGACAGACCCTGTTTTCAGGGGTCTCAAATTCTATTGGGGAGGGCCACACAACAGGCTGGATATATTATATTCATAACTATATTTGCATGTGCAGATACACGTGTGTGTGTCTGTGTGTGTGTGTACACAGTATATCTAAGCCTCAAGATTTCATTGATACAAAAATTTCTCCACCAGTTGTAAACCACTGATTGCTCACCATCCTAGATGGTGGGTGACCACACTTTGGGCATACTGAAGCAGGGGTTCCTTTTGTGTATGGATCAGACCAGATTGGTTGGTTGACTGGTGCTCTCATTCTCAGAGGACAAATGATATCACTCTGTTGGGGTCAAAGTAAGGTGGCTGCTCAGACCAGTATGAGCCCAGAAGGCTATACCCCAGGTCAGGCACAAATTGTCCTTGTGAACAGTTGGCGTGGACTCTCTAAATTTGTGCACCTCATGTTTCTTTTGAGGTTTTCCAATTTTACTTTCCTCCCAAATCATAGTACCATCTTTGTTGTGGGCACACCATGCTGGGTGATCTTGGGCCAATTATCTCCTACATCACATAATTATTTCCAAATGAATTAGATGAGAAGGACTGAAGAGGATGACTGATGAGGTCATATGTACCTCTCAAGTTCTTTGATTTTGTCTGTGATTCTGTAAAATTTACCAAGGTTCTGAGGGTCATATGGCTTCGGCCACCCAACCTGTTTCAGTTCCATAGAACAAGAACCCCTTCCCAGGTTAGATCATCTCCATGCTTCTAACTCAAGATCTGATTGATAACACCTCCCTCAGCTTCTTGACCCCTCTTAATGGAGGACTGGAGGACCAATATTAATTATCTAGGCCTTAGCACACCTACCTGGCTAGGGACTTAAGATATGTTGCATGGATGGGATTGGGTAAATGACTGGTCACCTAGCCAGTGAGTATCTGGGACGGTTCTGGAGCCAGGTCTTCCTGAGGCCAAGAACAGCCTTCTATCCACTTTACCACTTTAACTTAGGGGGAAACACTGAAGCTCTTTGAGGACTGTGCTATGCTGAGGACATTTCTGCTGTGAATCTTCTCTCTATTGCTCCCTCTGACTTGGCAAATAACCTTAGTAATTCACTGGCTGAATAATTCATTGTCCCATGGCCAACTGGATATCAAATGTTAACCTTGATGGCTTGAGATGGGCTCCACTAGGGACAGACTCTATGTCCTTCTTGGTGCTGAATCCCTATTGACCTAGATGAGAAACACAAGGTCAAGGCCATATTGCATTGAGACATTAGAGGAAGATTTCAATATATGTGGTTATGTTCCCTCCCATTAGAACATGTACTCTTCCCTGCAGTTTGGTTGGGCACCCAAAGCATTTCTGGACATTTCCAGACTGTGCCATCTCTTTATTGGTTTTCTTCCTTATCTGCTTCTTTTTTAATATGTTATTTATTTTTCCAATTAAATGCAAAGATAATTTTCTAAATTCAAACTTCTGCAACCTTTTGAATTCCATTTTCTATTCCCCTTTCCCAAAGAAGTGCACTATTTTTTGCACAGGTTATACATGTGTGATTTTTTTTTAACATATTACCTTGTGAGTCATGTTGTAAAAGAGGAATTAGAACAAAGGAGAGAAATTATGAAAAAAGAAACAAAATTTTATTATTTTATTTTTATTGAATTTTAGTTCCCCCCCCCAATCTTGCTTCCCTCACCCCTCACCCCCCACAGAAGGCGATCTGATAGTCTTTACATTGAATTTTCCATGCTATACCAAAAAAAAAGAAAAATTTAAAAAGTGTATACAGGATGTTTGCTCTGAATTCATATTCCATAGTGTTTTTTTCCCTAGAAGTAGATGCATTCTCTATAAAAGGTCCCTTAGGACCTCGATCATGCTACTATTGAGAGGAACGGCAACCATCATCTCACATGTTGCTGTTAGTGTGTGTCATGTTCTGGTTCTTCTCACTTCACTCAGCATTGGTTCATGCAAATCATTCCAGGCTTTTTTAAAGTCTAGTCACTCATGATTCTTTTTTTTTTATTTTTATTTTTTATTTTTTTGCAAGACAATGGGGGTAAGTGATTTGTTGAAGGTCACACAGCTAGACAATTATTAAGTGTCTGAATCCAGATTTGAACTCAGGTACTCCTCACTCCAGGGCCAGTGCTCTATCCACTGCATCACCTAGCTGCCCCCACTCATGATTCTTTACAGACCAATAGTCCTCCATGATTTTCATAAACTATAATTTGTTCAGTCATTTCCCAATTTTCCCTCAATTTCTAATCTTTGACACTACAGAAGAACTGCTATAAATATTTTTGTACATACAGATTTTGTCTTTCTGTCTTTTGATGAACTCTTTGGGATGTAGACCTAGAATTGGTATTGCTCGATCAAAGGATAAGCATAGTTTTATTGCCCTTCAGGCATAATTCCAAATGGCTTTCCAGAATCTTTGGATCAGTTCATAACTCTACCAATGGTACATTAGTGTTCCAGTTTTCCCTCATCCTTTCCAACACTGATCATTCCATTTTTGTCATTTTAATGAATCTAGTAGGTGTGAGTTGTTTAATTTGAATGTCGCTAATCAATAATGATTTGTAGAATTTTTTCATATGACTACAGACAGTTTTTAATTTCCTCATCTGAAAACTGCCTCTTCATATCTTTTGACCATTGATCAACTGGAGAATGACTTGTATTCTTATAACTCTGACACCGTTCTCTATATATTTTAGAAATGAAATTTTATCAGAAACACTAGATGTGAAAATTATTTCGCAGCTTCTGCATTCCTTCTGACTGTATTGGTTTTATTTGAGTAAACCCTTTTAAATTTAATATATTTGAAATGATGTATTTTGCAATGTATAATGTTCTCTACCTCTTCTTTAATCATAAACTCCTTCCTGTTCTATAGAGCTGATAGTCTATCTGTTCTCCTAAATGACTGGTGATATCACCTTTTATGTCAAAATACGGTACCCATTTCAGCTTTTTCTTGGTAAAGGGTGTAAGAATTTGGTCTACCTCATATCTGCCTTACTACTTTTCAGTTTTTCTCGGGAGTTTTTTGTTGAATAGTGAATTCTTATTGCAGACACTAGAGTCCTGATTTGCCTCTTAACGTAAGGCATGTCTCTGTGTTAAAACGTGGCTATTGATCAGAGCTCATCTTTTCAGCCTTGCCTCTAACATTTCAGTCTTAGATGTAGCATACATGGGTTTTATACTAGGAAAAGATTTTGAGGAATTTACATTGTATGTCAGGAGATTTTTCCATTAGAATTAGAAGTGGTTCTTTTTTCCTTGATTCCATATATAACAGTTGTTCTTGAATCTGTGCCCACCACTCCAATAACCTTCCTTTGAGGGGATGATAGTCTGGAAGTCATATTTATAAATAGCACTCATACTCTTGGTTTTGTGGGAGCCTATTACTAGCTCCTGGAAGCATCTTTGTGAAAGTAACTTATTTATTGTGCTTGGAATGGTTTTTATGACATTGTTTTAGAGTTTATGGATCAATTCTAAATTATTTACAGAAAAATACCATCATGAAAGTGTATTAAATGACTAATAGTAGCAACAAAAGCGATTCACATTTCACAGAATCAGAGAAGCTATGCACAGGAAGTGATCCCAGTCCATGCACAAAAGGAATCTTTATTATAATGTACCTGACCAGTGCCTGTTGGTCATTGCTTTATCAATCAGTTAGTAAACATTGCTTAAGCCTCTACTACATTCTAGGCTCAGGGAGCATCTGCTATACTGGGGGGCATATATCAATTCACAAGCATTTATTAAGTGCATTTTATGTATCTGGGCCTGTGTTAGAGTCTGGGAATATAAAGACAAAAAAAATCCTTGGCTTCAAAGACCTTTTGTGCTGGAGAAGGCAATGACACATAGCCATGTAAGTGTGTACAAAATACATAGAAGAGAGGGCAGTAGATATGGTCTTATATAGGAGGTAATGTCTGAGCTGAGCACTGAAAGAAATTTGAAATTTAAAATAAAAATACTTAAAAATAGAGGCAGAGATGATGTCAAGTGCATTTCAGGGATGAGGTACAGCCTGTGCAAAGGTCCAGAGGTCAGAGATGGAAGGAAGTATATAAGGAGTAGCAAGACAACCCATAGTACCTTTGGTTTGTAAACATATTTTCTTCACAAGCCAATATAGAAAGTAGAGATATTATTATTCTTTCCCTTTTCCAAAGGATGTTGCCTGCACTCCTCCCTCTCACTTGATCCTTGGACTCTGCCCCCTCCCTTGCTCTCATCTTGCCCCAAATCAAGACTTTTTCCATTTCTCAACCATCTTCATCTTATCTATTCCTTCCCCAATTTTTAGTTCTCTTTGACATGTGTTGTCTTTCTCTATAAGCATGGCAACTCCATGAGGGCAGGACTACTTGGCTTGCTTATATTTGCATCACATTAGCACAAGAACTAGTACAGAATAAGTTTTTAACAAATCCCTCCTCTGCCTATCTCTATGAGGACCTAGAGTATGAATTTCTCATGGAGCCAGTGGGTCAATCAAGGGTGGAGATTAGTTATGGGCATCTTCTGGATGTCTTCATTGAATCAATCAAGTGATCAAAGGTATAAGCTAGACATCAAGTCAGAAAAATTAATTGGAAGGTAGATAGAATCAGACTTGCCTCTGGGCCTTGGTTCATTAAAGAAAGGAATTCCCATAGAAATATAATCCAACAACTGTTTTGAGAATTGTGCTTGGGGTGTGGTCTGAGAATGTGACCCCCTGGGCCTTTACCAAAGGCAGCAAGGAGGGTGGGAAGTTCAGAGGGAGTGCACCATTCTTTCTTAATCCTCTTCCACCACCACCATGACCTGTTACTGGAGAGACTGAATCAGTAGCAAACAATATATACAGTTGAGGTACTGATGCTAAACAAGCAGGACACAATGAGGAAAAGCAAGCTCCTGAGGATTTCTCAAAGGGAGAAAAGACTTCATGTCTAACTAAGACCTATGGCCTACCCTTTGCCATATGTGCACTGGAGGATTGTACTCATTTTTCCCCAGGACTCTATGGAATGGTGGGAGAATATGCCTTTAATATACTCTCTTGTAAGACTTCCACACATTTTAGGTGGATGTTGCTGTATTTTGGGTTTTTGCTATAGATTCTCTTGATTTTATTAATTAATATGGAGGGATGTTAACTGATTAAATTGTATTGGGTACCACACTGGTGGGGACTTATGAGTTATAGGACTAGAACCCTTTCTATTTCCTAACGTTATTAGAACCCTAAATAGTCAGCCATTCCCTAAGGTTCCAACCTGTCAAAATGAGCAGGAGTGGTGAAGTAGCCCTAAAGCCTGTACTACCTGTCTGTTATCCCCATTTCACAGAGAACTTGGGATTCAATGAGTGTGGACAAGCACACAGTTAAGTGCCTTGTCCCTGGCCACACAATCAGTTAGGCTTGAAGCTGAGAAGCCAAGTGTCCTGATTCCAAGCCTACTGTGCATTACATTACATGATCATGTCTTCTTCATTCTCCTCTCTCATTGATCTTTATCCAATTGAAATCGCTCATTAAGGTGAATAGCAGTGAACATAAATTATCCAAATTTAGTGTATCATCTTGTCATCACAATCATGGTAACTGGCACTGTCCTCCTTTGAACCTATTCATTGTTTAGGTGAAGAGCTAGCAGGAAGCATTTAGTCCATGCCTACTATGAGCAAGACATTGGGATGGGAGAACTATGGAAAGTCCCTTCCCCACAAGGAGTTTTTACTCTACACATGGAGTTAAAGATTTAGCATCATAAATGTAGAGCTAGAGGAGCCTCCAAGGCCATCTAATTCTCTCATTTTACAGAAAAGGATATTGAGTCACAGGGAGATGAGATCACAGATTTGTGTAGATGAGTGTTATAGTGAAAATTCCTTTTAATTTTGGGGATTCACTAGATGGTTGCTGAGTTTCCTTTCAATTTAAAAATGCTGTGATTCCAAGAAGATAAATAAGAAATACATAAGGAAGATATTCTATTCATGAAAAAAAATTCAGTGTTTAATCCAATGGAAGTTGATTAAAACAGTTTGTTACAAAATGGAATGTTCCATGGGTCAAATAGACACAAGAAAAAACCCAAACTTATTCTTACATGGTTAGCTTATAAGGTGGGAGTATTCTTCCCATTCCATACTGTCTTTCCTGTAAAAGTTCCAATATACACTCAGGTAATGGGAACATTCCCTCCTACCTCACTATATAAGTCAACAGATGTTTATTATTAATCATATGTCAGACATTGGGTGAGGGCCTTTAAGTTAAGGAACACAAAATATAAAGTAGACTTTTCCTTCAGCCTTACAGCAGTGAATTTATAAGTCTGAATCAGCTGTAGAGGATTATAGGGTTTTGGCCACTGGATAAAAGCAATTGGAACCCCAGAGGAAACCTCAAGTGATTGGGTAGGAGGGTTAGTCATGCTTTTTGAGCTCCTAGAGTAAAGCAAAACCATTCAGACTGCTCTGTGGAGGCAGAGACCACCTCTTGTCCTAGATGCAACAAAGAGAGTGGATAAGTGGATGTTATCTCTGTTCCCCTTCTCTTGTGCCATCTCTCTGCCCACATTCCCCTTGCCATCCTGGGCCAGTCTGCTACCCTGGTCCTGCTGTCCTCATTGGCAGTTGGACTAAAATTGCAGGAAAATCCTAGTCATACTTCATTTCAATTCTTCTCTAGTGATCTCCCCAATGACCTTGCACCCTGCCCATCATTCCCACTCTATGTGTCCCTCTCAGTCTGGTGAACATTTTAGAAATGTTTTATCTTTCACTTATTTATCCATTCTGTCAAGCAAATGATGGTTATTGAACAAGAGAAACATAAAAACTGCCCATGGGATTGGCCCTAGAACCCAAGATGGCAGCTACTTTTTTGACAACCCAATCCAGTAGAGAAGGTGCAGGTTAGGGGGAGCACTTGAGTGGTGTGAGATCAGATATTGTTATTCTTAGGCAGTGAGGTGGGGTGGTGGTAGGGTGGGGGTATCCAAAAACACTGCACTGGCTTCTTATTTCTATAACACTCATGGAAATAAAGTGAGGAAAGAACTTCTCAAATGGTGTCAGGAACTTAAAATACATTAAGAAAATGTATGATTGGAAAGCCATGACCAATGATGTTTCCTGCAAGTTAAGAAAAATGTAGTCCTCTTGAGGGTAAGTTTGATAGCATTTAATGTCTGTAGTAACATCTTTCTCCAGCACCTTGAAGTGCAGTGATGGTGAAAGGCCTCAGAAATGGAACCTGGCTTTGTTAGATCCAATCAAGTTGGAAAGGCTTTGAATTTGGGTGTGAGGAGATGCTATGGCCACATCAGGGCAAATTTTTTCATTCATACTGCAATTCTCAAAGATTCTCTGCTAAGTCACAGTCAGGTGGTACCAAGGTAGGGGACACAGGACAGACCCACAAAATCATGGACCCTGGATATATTACAATGAAGACAGTCATGAGATTGGTCTATGGGTAAGGATGGGCTAAAGATGCTCTGATGCCACCTAAATGAGGGCCACCTGTTGCAAGTCTTTGGGTTTCCATGGCAACTGTCCTGATCTCCCATCATACACTTATTCTTTTTCATAGGAATTGCCTGAAAGATGGAATACTACCAAAAAGAATGCTGCAACCATAAGACATGAAGTTGCCCCCCTTCAGAATGCAGAGGTCACAGTCATCAGGAGAAAGTGTGTTTTGTTTGATGTAAGCGAAACCAAATTCTCCTGTTGAATATATTTTTGACAAGACTGTTTAATGTATTTATTCATTCATGTGTGAATTTTCTTTCAAAAATGATTCATGAATTTTTTTTGGGGGGGAGGGCAGGTGGTACTTTCCACTGCACTTACTTGGAGCTCCCCTTCCCCAAAGCAATTTCCTTTGTAATAAAGAAAAAGTGAAAACAAATCAACGCAATTTATGTAACGTTTCACACCCATAGTCTGCCACCTCTTTATCAGAAGATGAGATGTTGACAACAATATTTTAAACCGTTGTTTTAAAGATAATTTATTTGATGAAATTCTTTCTACTCCAATCTTATTTTACTTCCTTCTGTATCAGGGAAAACAGGCGGAGTTCAGAGAGAGATTCCGAAGAAAAGCTCCATTCTGCTTTAAAGCAGAAAAGCCCTATCAAGTCCTTGATGAGGTAATGGTCCTGTAATTGTGAATGGGTTAGGGTTGGAGAAAGGATTTAATTAAAATGAGTTGGCACACCCTGAGGTTCTGAGGTCAAAGATCTAGATGAGATGTTAGAGATGATACAACCCAACTTACTTTTTATATGAGGGTAAGCCCTTGCCCAGGGTCCCAAGGGTTTCAGAGACAGAATTTGAACCTTTGTCTTCCAGCCCTAGAACCCAAGCTGTACCTACTGCTCTAAGCTGCCTATGCTTATTGCATCCTCCTTTTTTCTTAATTTTTTTGCAAGGCAATGCAGTTAAGTGACTTGCTAAGCTCATACATCTAGGTAATTATCAAGTGTCTGATTCTGGATTTGAACTCACGTACTCCTGACTCCAGGGCTGGTGCTCTATCCACCTAGCTGCTCCCGCATCCTTCAAATTGAGATTCAACTTCCTTAAGCCTGAGTTATCCAAATTCTGCAGGCCTTTCTAGAATCTTAGAATTTAGAGCTATAGGGTACCTAACATTAATTATTTAATCTGCCCCCCATTTAGAGGTGGTTATAGAGACCAGTGAAAGGAAATGATTTGTCCAAGATCACACAGTTAATCATTGATCATTTCATAAATTAGTTTGGCTACAGGTAAAATCACATCTACCATCACATACTTCATTGCATGGTAGGTCAACAGACATCCTGTTCACTCCCATTAGGATGCCTTTTTGAACCCTTTCTCCTTGATGCATTCCCAATGGATATGGGATAAATGTATACCAACTGGCTCTCCAGGAAATAACTTTTAGTTTAACCTGCTTTGTTAATATGTTCTCTCTCACTTTCTTAGCTTTGGACAATCCATAACAATATTAAGTCCTGTTGTATTTACCAATTTTCATGGTATAAATGTTCACACAGAAAATTTAATAACCATCTCTTTAGAGCGGTTTCAAACTGGCTGCAAGGAAAATAGTTTATTCTATTGTTACTACTAATGAATATACCTAATAATAACTAACTGAAAAGCATTTATTTAGTCATATCAAGTCAAGAATTATTTATTAAGTAATTTGTGGTTGGCACTCTGCTGGTGGTAAAAGACAGTCCTCACCATCAAAATCTTATAACCTTACAATCTTCTGCAAAGGCAGAAGTCGGGAATCTTAGAGGCAGGGATGAGGAAGTACTGGGGCACAGCCAGGGAAAAACTGTAGAGTCAGGAGATGAAGCATCCAAGAGACCATTGTCACTGGAGGGAAGAGCAAGGTGGCAGAAGACTAGAAAGGTAGGAAGAGCTCAGTTTGTTACAGACTTTGAAAGTCAAATGGAGGATTTGTATTTGATCCCAAAGGGGATAGAGAACCACTGAAGTTGATTGAGGAGTATTATGGGGTCAGACTTGCTCTTTTGGAAGATCATCTTAAGCACTGAATATAGGATGGACTACAATGGGAGGAGACTTGCAAAGGGTAGCCTCCCTCCCAAGGGTTACTGATTATAATCTAGGTGTGGGGTTATATGACCTGCCCCAGCTTCCTTAAGGCTGAGTTATCCAAATTCGGCAGCCCTTTCTAGGAAGTGAGAATTTAGATCTGTAGGGTACCTAACATTAATTCAATCCACCCCTATTTATGGGTGGTTATAAAGGTCAGTGGAAGGACACAGCTAATCACCCATTGTTTCATAGATTAGTATGGCTACAGGCAAATTTACATCTACTATCATACACCTCCATGCATGGAACGTCAACAAACATCATGTTCACTCTGTCTCTTTGATGGTTGACAACTTGTTCAAGGAATTCTCCAAATAGCCAAGTGCATTTGCAAGCAATAATTTCCACTAACTTGTATTTGATTTCTTGGAAACTGAGTCAGGTCAGCTTCTGATTCCAGGTGCAGGTGCTATCAGGTAGTAATAGGGAGAAGAAATTCTTTGATAATATAGAAAACATTCTTATCAAGAGTTTAGTGCCAAACTTGAGCCTAGTACTGACTAACTGGACAATTTTTCTTTTGATCACATGTCTGAGACAGCTATGTGTTTTAGTGGGAAAGCTTCCTAGGCTGGCTGGGAGTCAGGAAGACCTGTTTTTAAATCCTACTTCTGACACTTGCCAACTTTGTGCCCCTGGAAAAGTCACTTGCACTTAATCTGTCTAATTCTGTTTCTTCATTTGCAAAATGCAGGGGTTGGACGTGGTCGCCTCTCAGGCCCCATCAGATGCTGAATCGATGATTCTACGAACCCGCAATTTCACTGGTGTAGGGAAATCACAGTGCAGAACCTCAAGTGTTCAGCAATTTAGTCTCTGGTGCAGAGAAAGGTTAAGCATCTTCCTTTGGATCACACAGCAGCATTTGTCAGAGGCAGAACTTAAACCAAGTCTCTTGAACTGTGATTATCATTACTGTTCACTGTGTGGTATCTCAGGACTTGAGATATTTATAGAGATAAACTGAAGTGGTCAATGATTAAGAAACAACATCTTTGGTTTCAGGAAATTTTTTCATTGGTCATTGGAATTTGTTGGAAACCAAGGCACTAGGCCTCCAGGGGGCAGGTCTGCCTCCCATGCTTGGGAGCTGTCCAGCTTTCCAAGATTCCTCCATTGACTGCTTGTCCCAGTCATTCTGGAAGTGAACTCATCACTTCAGAGACCAACAAAGCTAGAATAAACTGAAAACAGGCCTAGTGTCTTTTGAAACTCTTTGTTGGAAAGTGCTTTAGCTTAAAAAGTTTTCTCTTTTTTATGGTTTGATTAATCAAAAACAACACATTGATAAAGTATTTAGTTGTAAGAGATGACCTCTTTGGCCATGTAATGTTTGAAGTCCAGATTTTGGTTCAGTTGAGGTTAGTCTAGCAGGTGGCCTGGGCAAGCTCTGAGGGGCCTTTCAGCTCTAGAACCTAAGAGATTTCAGAAGCGCTGGACTCCTCACTTGCCTTTGGCAGGCATGTGCTCTGTTTTCATAAAACTTATTCTCCTGATCTGTGGTTAACTTTTAAAAAATGACTTTACCAATATTTGGGCTCAATGCTGGAGTGTCCCAGAGGTCTCTCCTTGGAACTACCCTGTTCACCTTTTCTTTTAAATCATTGACAAAGGTAGAGCGTGCGGCATGCTTATTAATTGGCTGAAGATGGGATTTGGCAGCATTTTATAAAATAAAGCTAATGAAAGATGGATGTAAAGTCCAGCTTTGATCCAAAAATCATTCACAAATACAGTGTGGGGGAAGTAGAGCTTCCTAGCTCAAGTCACTAGAATTTGAATTAGGAAGAACCAATTTCAAATACTGCCTCAGACTCTTACTAGCTGTTTGACAACGGGAAAGTCCCTTAATTTCCCTTGACCTCAGTTTCCTCTTCTGTAAAAATGGGAATAATAATGCTACCTCACTTGCTTGATGATTGTAAAGATCAAATGAGATAAAATATTTGAAGTACATATATAATAACTAGCTGATGAAGATGCTGGTAGTGCTAGTAGAAGTAATAGTATTTTTCTGTAAGTCTAAATTTCCCTTCATTTTAAATATTATATTCAGGGGGCAGCTAGGTGGAGCAGTGGACAGAGCACCGGCCCTGGAGTCAGCAGTTACCCAAGTTCAAATCCAGCCTCAGATACTTAATAATGACCTAGCTGTGTGGCCCTTGGGCAAGCCACTTAACCTCATTGCCTTGCAAGAACCTAAAAAAAACATATTATATTCAGTTCTGGGCACTGCATTATGGAAAGGTCATTGATAAAAATAATATGATTCCCAGACTGTACTTTCCCCTATGATGGTTTTTAAAGGACAATTGATGATTATTGTTCATAAGAATGACAGTTTTAAAATTGAGTTGTATTGTTTTTTTTTTTCCTTTAGATGGTAAGTTTTCAAACACTTGATATACTCTTAAGAATGATTTTTATCTTCCTATAGAAAAATATATTCTGGTAAAATATCCAATTTTACAATGAAGATTAGTAAGGGAAAAATATCATTCATAGAAACTGACTTCTCAGAAAACTGTGCTAAGGGGCATCAATTCCATTAGGAAGTCTTCAGTGAAGAAAGTCATCAGTCTTATGACTGTGCTTGATAATGTTTTACTCCCTTATTTTTATCATGCAATTATTATTAAAGGTGGCAGAAGGAAGTCACCAGATAGCACTTAACTAATGAACTAATTACTTTATGAAACTTTGAGATACTGGATGTTTCCATCTCTGAGCTGCGGCTTTGAGCAGCCTGGGCAGGTTTCCCTTTTCAGGTGTTTTGTTGACAGATAGATTAAGTGAAATGTGTTTTGCTTTTCCCTCCAAGGCAAATGAAGAGCTGGAGGCATTAGAAGAAGAAATGCTGCAGATGCAAGAATCCACAAGTCTTTTTGAAGTGGCTCTTCCAGACTATAAACAAATCAAACAGTGTCGCAGGGAAATTCGATTGCTCAAGGGCCTCTGGGATCTGATTATTTATATTCAAGTGAGAGTTTGCTTTTTTAAAATCATTGTCTTATGTCCCTTTGGCTAAACTTCTTTCTTGAGTGTATTTGTATACAGGTGATCTTGGGTGTACTTGTTTCTTACGGCATTAGTAAATTATGTAACTGTCATTTTTTTAATACTACCACCAATTTTTCTTTTTTGTTTAAAGTTCAACTTTGAGTTGTTCGCATCTCTCTGCTAAAAATGTTAACATCACTGTCTTTCATGTTAGCATTTACACAGCACTGCAAATGGGTTCCTGGATTGAACCCCAAGAGGTTTTTTTTAAGAGATTTATTTTAAACACTTCTAAATTTTTTAAATTTTTGTTACTTTTTTCCAGGAACTATTTTGTTTATTTGTTACAAGGCAGGGTACCACTGTATATAGGGGTAAGGGGAAATTGAGCTAGTGATAAGTGATGGGATACCAACATCAAGAAAACATTCATAAAAAATGACCAAGACATTAGAAACCCAGAAGCAAAGAGAGCAGCAATGTGACTGCCTTGGTAAATGGAATAGATGGTTTTTTTAAAAAAACATCCACAGCAGGGCGGCTAGGTGGCACAGTGGATAAAGCACCAGCCTTGGAGTCAGGAGTAACTGCGTTCAAATCTGGTCTCAGACACTTAATAATTACCTAGCTGTGTGGCCTTGGGCAAGCCACTTAACCCCATTTGCCTTGCAAAAAAAAAACAACCTAAAAAAAAGTATATAAAAACATCCACAGCTAATAGAATTGCTCCACTTTGTCTAAATCTATTTGTATTGTTCACTGTATGTGGTTTTGTGTAATTATTGTTAATAATAAAAATTAAAAATAGAATGCCCTACTTTCATAAGAATTATAAAAAGTAGCTCTTGTGTCCAGCTTTTTTACCCGCATAGTACTAAGTTGTAGGAAATTAGAGGAGTGCTATAATGTCTATGACCCCAAAGACCTATGGTATCAATAAGATAACTCAGAGTATATACAAGGTGACCAATGGAGTATGAGACAGAGCATGGTCTCAAGACCTAGAATCAGATCAAGATGCCTCAGGGTGGAGACTGGTCAGTGAAAAAAATGTGTTTTTGGAGGAATGATTCTGCTTCTTTTCAGGATCAAACAATATTGGCATTTAGCATTTTGTAAGAGACCCCGGACTGGGTTACTAAGAAGCCAAGACTCTCTTCCATCAGGGAACTGAACATTTAAATAACTAGGTACAAGCAAGCTGTATATAGGAAATAACTCAGCAGGAAAACACCTACAGCTGGGGGGACTCAGAAAGATGAGATTTGAACGAAGTGTTCAAAGAATATAGAGAGTTTAAAAAGTCCTGGGAATTGTCTTCTTCCCGATTTAATCCTAACTAAATACATGCAATATAAATGACAAAATGAAAATGTGTTTGTAACTTTTCGCCATGATTAGAAAGTGATGTATCAGATAGTTTGGGGGGTACGGTTGACCCATGCCAACAACTTTTTGTTCTAGAGTTAGGGGTATTTGACAAGGGCAGTTAATATTCAAGAAATTGGATTTCCACTGGCCAATGGTACCACTGTGTATCATCAATTTCTGTGTTATGTGGCTGAGACTCACTTTCACCAAATGTTGTTGACACTTTTATCTGCTCCTCCGGTTTCAGAGAAGCATCGATAATTGGACTAAAACCCAGTGGAGACAGATTAATGTGGAACAGATGGATGGAGAGCTGAGAAGGTTTGCCAAGGCAAGTTCTGAAGCTGTCTACTACCACAATTTATTTTTTTTGACACCGCCTCTTTACTGTCTTCCCCTACCCAGACTCCAATGGGTTTTTGGCACCTGGGCTTGCTTAGCTTGAACATGACCATCTGAGATGATATTTCTTCACTATCAGCCAGTCACACTCCTAACTAGAACTGTCTGCCCATGAATGGTTTGGTTCAATTATTCTGTAGTTTATGAGTTATGAGTCGCTCTTGAGGGTATAAGCATTTTTTTGTAGTTGCTGAAGAGAGTGAAGGTGACTAGAGGTAAGAAGGACTGTATGTGTATGTGGAGAAGCTTGGGGAAGCAATTAGTTTCTTCTCTTAGAAGCAACAACTAAACCATTTATAGGGCACTTCTGTTCTAGAGCTACTGACAAAAGTGTTTCCTCTCTGAAGAGCATATGGAGCCAGTATCTAACAGACCCCTACTGTCACAGGACATTAGGTTAAGAACTGTGAACAAAAAGAAAAGGTGGCAAGCCTTCATAGAGTCTATATCCTTCTGGGGAATGGGTACATTATGTATAGTGATAAATTGAAGGTAAATTATGTTAATGATAAGGAAAAAGACCAGGCAGTGAAGTAGAGGAAGATAGTACAAACTCAAAGGGTTGATAGATCTTGAACCAGAAGGTACTCCAGAGGCCATTTAGACCAACCCATTCATTTTGTAGAGGAAAAATCGAGTCTTAAAGAGGTAAAGGATCTTGCCAAGGTCAGACAGATGACTGAATGAGAAATATATAAGAGAAGGAACCTCAAAGACTATCTAGTCCAATTCTCTCATTTTACAAATGAAGAAACTGAAGTCTAGAGAGGTGAAGTGAATTGCTAAAGTCATAAATGTCAGAGATGAGATTTCAACTCCAGACCCAGGATTTCTAGTAAACCACTGGAGGCAATCACATTTGTATGTATTTATTTGAAATTGAAATATTATTGCACTAAGGTTTTGGGTGGAAATTGAATGATGAAATCATTCTTAATTTTCTACTTTTTTAATATCCATAGATATAACTATGCAAGGAAGTGAAAGCCTTTCCCTAGAAAGGAGGCAGATTAGAAAAAGTCAGCCAACCAAAAGTCCCAAAGATCACAGCTTCAGAAATCATAACATCAAAGCTGAAAGGAGCTTCAGGATCATCTAATCTAGGTCATAGATGAACAAAAATCTGTTTTCCAATGTCCTTGGCTTAAAGTCATACAGAGATAGAGAACCTGCTCATCCCAAGGCAACTTACCATGGTGAGGGTTAGACAACCCTCCTGCTTTGGGACTTTGAACTACTGTTTCTAGTTTTTTCTACTGGAAGCAGGCAGAACAATTCTGCTGCCTTACAATTGTATGTTACATAATTCTTTTACAATTAAGATGCATTTATGCAATTTGGGGTTGGGTGGATACCCTGTGGCAAATAAAGAAATTCCTCCAATGATGTCCAAAAATATTTTCTTGATTTGCCCCTTGAGTCTATCACTGACAAGAGGAGTAGCATCATTGTGGGACCTCTGGTGACACAGTTCAGCAGTCAGAGATCTCTGAAAGGTGCTCATTGTTGCAGAATTGTTATCCCAATTCTGCTCACTTCCCTTTGCGTCATGTCATAGAAATTTTCAGAGTTTCTCTGAAACTTTCCTTTTCATAATTTCTTGCAACATAAGTGTATATCTTCATTTGTTTGGTCATGCCCCAAGTGATGGGCCCCAGCACCCTTGCTAATCTGTCTTCCTCAAAGAAGATAACAGGGAATTTGTCTATCTGTTCTCAATGCTAAACATTCCCAGTTCCTTTACATGGCATAATGTTAAGATTGACACTAGTCAGTCAATGAGCACTTTTTGCTTCCAATATTTTAGGCACTATGCTAAATGCTAAGGATATAAAAAAAAAAACAAAAAAACCAATACCTACTCTCAGGGAACTTACAGTCTAATGGGGGGAGATAACATAGAAAGAAATAGGAACGAATAAGAGTTCTATGTACGCTCACATCTATGTGTGTCATTTGGAATACATAGCTAAAGAAGGTACTCACATTGAGAACATCTTGTTTTATTCCTTACAGAAGTCTCTATTTTGTCAACTCTCTTCCTACAATGCAGCAGAATTTGGTGTCCTTGAATTCCCAAGACATTTCTTTGGTTGGGCATAAGGGAAGACAACAATAATAACAATGATGATGAAAATAAAACTCAGCTGACAAACTCTAAAACATTCCAAGAGCTGCTTGCAGTCCTCTTTACCACAACATTTAATTGCTTTACATTCTTTCATATAGTTGCACTAAAATTGGGAAACTATATCTTCCTAAGATAAGACAAGACAATGATAAAAATAATTACTCAAATATATCTAAAATTTGTGAAGTACTGTGCATTCATCATTTCCGATCATTTCATTTGATCCTCATAACAATTCTGGGAGGTAGGTGCTATTGTTGAGAAAATTGAAGCAAATAAAGGTTTAAGGAATTTCCCAGGATCACACAGCTAGAAGAAAACTATGGTTGGATTTGAACTCAGGTCTTCCTGACACTAAGCTTACTGATTATCCACTGCTTGAAAAAATACACAAGAGATGGTTTAACCATTTATAACAATTGCTATTCCTTAGGACATATGGTCACTCGATAAGGAAGTCCGCTTCTGGGATGCTTACTTGGGACTGGAGCTAATGGTGAAAAACCTGCTGGCATCTCTGAAGGCTGTGATGGAGTTACAGAACCCAGCCATCAGGGAGAGGCACTGGCACCAACTGATGGACATCACAGGGGTCAGTATCTTGTGAATTCAACTAATTCAGGAGCCTCGAAGCTGAATGGAGGTATCACTTGAAAGATCCCTTGTGCTATGAAGTAAGGAAGGTGCCAAGGTCATATTTATCAATGTTATAAGAGAAGGTCATGGGAAATGGAACATGGGGAGAGGTGGAAGAAAGATGTGATCACTCCCTTCATGTTGTCAGGAAGACCTTGCCATGGTAAAATGTTTCTAATAATCTAGTTGTTTGGGAGTGGTTTTTTTTTAAAGATAGTTGGTTGTGCATAAGTCTCCATGTCAGTTGGTTACTTTTTGTTGTTCTTCCAAATCTCATGGCTGGTTTTTCCCCTCAGTTTTAATACTGGTTTTTATTTTGTATATTACAATATTTTCAAAACACCCCTCACCCCCCTCTAGGATTGAACACTTCCTTTTAAAAAAAGAACAGTGAAGCCAAAATACTCAACACAATGTCCTCATTTAATAATTTATACAACAATTTGCCCTACTAGTAGTCTCCCAGCTGTGAGAGGCATGGCATATTTCATTATGTTTGTATGTGATTTTGTTTATTCCTTTAGAAAGAAAAAGAACCAAACCAGCATTTGACTTCACTCTGAAGCCATGGAAGCTAAGAACCTTTAAGAGTGTCAATTAGATGAGTTAATTGAATATTGTGAGAGAAAAGTTAGACTTCTTGCTTATAAGTTGAAAAATGAAAACTAAGATGATATGTAGGGATACATAATGAGCTGGGGAAGGAAAGGGTAGAAACAGTAAACCACCCCAGGATCTTTTCTGAGAAACCCAAATGGGGTCATGGAGAGTAAGGCATGCATTAAATGACTGAATACTAAGAAATATTTTGGAAGAGAGATCTCTGGGAAAAATCAGGGACTCTGGGATAGTCAGCAGAAGAGATCTTTAATAAGAATGTGGCTAGTGCAGGATCCAGTTAGCTTTTGTGCGCAAAGAACTTCCATAGATTTTTTTTTAGTGAGAGAAAAAAATATACTTCCGTCTGACTCTGTCTCTGGAATGAGTTGCCTTCTTTGTCATAAGTCCACCAAAGAAGTTGTTTCAACATTTTTCCCCACAGCTATCACTAGCTATATTTCCCTCTACTTCATTCCTCCCCATTCTCATCTATTCCATTCTCTCTCTCTCTCCTTTCATCCAGTCCCAGTTCAGAAGTGTGTTGTATCTGAGTACCCTCTCCCACAATCTTCCCTCTCTTCCCTCCCCCATTTCCCCTTTATTCCCATTCCTTTCTTCTCATTTTTCTCTAGGGTAAGATAGACTTCCCTCACCCTATTAAGTGTGCATGTTATTTCCTCTCTGAGTCATTTCTGATGAGAATGAAGGCTCACTCGTTCCCCCTCACCTTCCCCCATTCCACTCCATTGACTCTTATGTGAAATATCTTAGGCCCTTTTCCTCTCCTTTCTCTTCTTCCCAGTACTTTCCTTTATCACTCATTGACTCCATCTATATTATACCATTATATTCAGTTCCTTCCTGTGCCTTGTCTATATATATGCTCCTTCTAATTGTTCTAATAAATGAGAAAGTTCATATGAGTTATCAATATCTTCTTCCCAAGTAGAAATACAAACAGTTCAACATCATTAAGTTTCTCATAGTTAGTCCTTCTCATCCACTCTCTCTGGTTCACCTGAGTCCTGTACTTGGAGATCAAACTTTTTGTTCAGCTCTGGTTGTTTCAACAGGAAAGTTTGAAAGTCCCCTGTTTTATTGAAAGTCCATCTTTTCCCCTGAAAGATGATGTTCAGTTTTGCTGCATAGTTGATTCTTGGTTGTAAACCAAGCTCTTTTGCCTTCCAGAATATCATATTCCAAACCCTCTTGGCACTTAATGTAGATGCTGCCAGATCCTTTGTAATCCTGACTATAGAGCCACAGTAGTTGAATTGTTTCTGGCAACTTGTGGTATTTTCTCTTTGACTTGGGAGTTTGGGAATTAAGCTATAATATTCCTGGGAGTTTTTCTTTTGGGATCTCTTTCAGGAAGGGATTGGTGAATTCTCTCAATTTCTATTTTACCCTCTGCTTCTAGGATCTAGGGGCAATTTTGTTGTATTATCTCTTGAAAAATGAAGTCTAGGTTCTTTTCCTGTTTGTGACTTTCAGGTAGCCCGATAATTTTTAAATTATCTCTTCTGGATCTGTTTTCAAGGTTGGTTGTTTTTCCAATGAGATATTTCACATTTTCTTATATTTTTTTTGCAATAGTTATATTTCTTCCTGAGTTCTCACAAAGTCATCAGCTTCTTTTCAATCCATTCTGCATTTGAAGGAGTTGTTTTCCAGCTGGCCAATTCTACGTTTTAAGGCATTCTCCTCATTTGCTTTTTATGTTGTTTTTTCCATTTGGCCTAAACTGGTTTTTAACATATTATTTTCTTCAGTATTTTTTTGTACTTTCTCTAAGCTGCTGACTTGGTTTCCATGATTTATCTGCATCACTCTCATTTCTCCTCCCAATTTTTCCTCTACCTCCTTTAATTGCTTTTCAAATTGCTCATCCATAGCCTGAGCCCATTTTCTATTTCTCTTGGAGGCTTTGGGTATAGAAGCTTCCATTTTGTCATCTTTCTGAATCTTCCATGGGGCCAAAGTAATTTTCTATGGTCAGATTCTTCTCTTTCTGTTGTTTTCTCATTTCCTCAGCCTATGACTCATTTACCACACTTCCAAGGATTTTGGAGTTTGGGGGGAATAATCCACAGGAACCTTTATTCCTCCAAGGTTTTATGAGAGGTTCTGAGCCCAAAATACAACCTGGATCTGAGTGTGGGCAAACAGCTGAGCCCTGCCCTGGGGAGAGCAGAGGGTCCTCTGCAGCCTCCCCAAACCACCTTACTGTCCATGGATTGTGCTCTGGAGGTACAGGCTGGCTTCCCCTATTCCTGCTGCAGGTTCTCATGGCAGGGCTACTCTGAGGCCAGCATTCACTCCGCACTCACTGTGATGCAGCAGAGTTCTCTCACTCACCTTCAATCTGTTCCTCTTGATCCCAGCCAGGAAGTCTGGAAACCATCCCCTCTGCTATGGACCCAGGCATCCCCAGGGATCTAGGCACTTAGCCTGGCTGCAGCTACTGCTGCAGCTTTTTCCAATCCCCTCAGTGAAACAGACCTTTCCTGAGGAACTTCTAAGTTGTTTTAGACTGGGAAATTGTATCACTCAGTCTTTCTCTGGTTTCTGCCCCTCTAAATTTTGACTGGAGTCATAATTTGATGACTTTTGGAGTTTGGGGGGGAACAAGTTTCTAGGAATTCCTGCCTTCCTCCCTGAGGTTAGACTTTAAAAAAAAGAACGCTAGGTCCATTTACTGACAAATACTTGGTGAAATTAAAGAAATGATTGGAAATATTATCAAATCACTCCAGTATCTTAGAATTAAAAACAAGTTAGTCACTCCCTGTGTTTATTAGAATTTAAACTGGGATCTTAACAAGTGACCTGGTTGATCTCTCTGTAAAATGGGTTTTGTAGGCAGAAGAGATGAGAAAAGTGTACATTAAAATGAAAAACAAAACCAAAATCATGCTGTCAGCACTGAGACTAAATGTCTCTAACTCAGTCTCAAACTGTATAGCAAGGAGAATGCCAAAACATCTCATTTCTTTTTTTTTTAATGAAACTTGTGAAATTTTTTAATAGGCATTACAAATAATAATTTTAGAGGATTAGACTATCATAGTTTTACCAAAGTTTTGTCTAGACTGAAAGGTTCTACCATCATGAGAATGTTTAAGGTCCACATAAAATCTAGCCCTTGCACAAATCTAACCAATGCTCAACTCAATCTGAAATTTAGAGGAAAGTAGCTTCCTAGCTCTCAAGTCCCATACCATTATTAATTAATGCCTTTAACTTTTTGCTAAACCTTTTTTAAAAATATATTTCACTGATTCCTTTTTTATATACCCAAAATACGTTATTTTTTGTTCCAAACAATCTGAATGTTACCCTATACACACTCTCTGCTTCTCAAAAGAATTTTTCCTAGTAACAAAGAAAAACAGGTGAGACAGACAAACATGGCAGCTCCCCCTACTAGCTTGGGCATCATTGGACATCCATAGGCCCTCATCTCTCTGTGCAAAGAAGGAAGTATACTTCATCACATTCTCCATCAACAAGATTGATCGTTTCATCTAATCCATGCCTAGCTGCCACTTAGTGCTGCTTCTATTTTTATCATTTTGTAGACTTGCCTTCCTGATTTGATTTTCTTCCTTCTGTAAAAATTCTTATGTCTTCTTCTGTTTCTCTGAATTCTTCATAGTTTTCATTTCATGTTGATCTTAGTAGTTCATCACAGTTTATTGACTGTTGCCTGGTTAGTGGCACCTCCTTTGCTTATTGTTTTGCCACCACAGCAAAGAATATTTGATCATATATGAGCCCTTTCCATCTTTGACTTCAGAGGATATGCCCATTGGTAAACCAACAAATACATGCACATATACACTGCATAATACATAGATATCTATATATGTGAATATAGCTAATAAATTTTGTCATGTAATTCCAAATTGTTTTTAGGAGAGTAAGGAGAAATTGTCTTCCCCATCACCCAGCATATTAGAATGCCTGCCTTGGATCACTCAATCACAGGCGTTTTATTATACATCTATTTTTGTCTAACAGGCACTGCCTTTCCACAGTCTTACCAAAACTAAGTCTGTCTTTGTTGCCTCTGTTAATATGATGAACAATGGGGTAAAATCTCAGAGTTGTTTTAATATGCAAAGGAAAGGTGATCCTTTCCTGTCCAGACTTCCAGCACTTTATTCTCTTCTACCCACTCTAAGATTCCCTCCACTATTCCTTATACCCAACATTCTATCCACCAACTCTGCCCTTATGCTTGGCAGAAGATGAAAGTTTGTCAATGATTGGTTATCCCCCATTCCTGTAATCTTTCCTTTTTCTCCACTCCTTCTTAGATTCTTTAGCTTCCTTCAAGACTAAGCTCAAATCTCACCTTCTGCAGGGGGGGGGGGGCGGTCTTCCCACTGAGATGAGCTTCTATTTACACTGTATTGTATACTTTTGTTCTTTTTGTCATTAGAATGTGAGCTTTTGGGGGGAAGGAACCTTATTTTTGTCTTCTTCATGTCCCTAATGCTTATCACAGAGCCTAACATAAAATAGATGCTTAAAATGTGGTTTAATTGAATGCTTAATTGAAGTGTTTTTCATTTAGCTGTTGATGATTTGCATATTTTGCAACAGCACATTCCTCCACTTATCAATTGAGGAATTCCTTTTAATTATTAAATTGTCTTTAAAATATATTTAGATTTTTGATTTTCTTCTCCTTAGGTTAAGTTCTCAATCAATGAGGGAACAATTTTGGCAGATTTATTGGTCCTACAGCTGCATAAAGTGGAAGATGATGTCCAAAGCATTGTGGACAAAGCCGTGAAGGAGCTGGGGACTGAAAAGGTAGAATTCTCTGGTTTGGGTCTTCATGTTTTTGGTAGTAGCCTACTTTAGTACAAAGAAAAATGCTTACTTAGGGAAAGGTGCCAGTGGCATAATAGAAAATGCACTGGATTGGAGACCAGAAGTTTACTCCTGGCTCTTTCAGCCAGGTGACATAGTGGATAGAGCACTGGACCTGAGTTCTAATCCAAACTCAGACTAACTGTGTGATCTTGGGCAAGTCACTTCGCCCTGTTTGTCTCAGTTTTCTCACGTGTAAAATGAGGTAGAAAAGTAAATGGCTCTTCCAAGAACCATGAAGATTTAAACATGACTGAAATGATTGAGCAACTAACTCTCAGTTACTAAACTGTGAATTATCTTGAGCAAGTCATTGAAGTTCTCTGAACTTCACTTTCTTCACCTATGTGTGCCTCCTGCCTCTCCTGGCTCTTGAGAAGAAAACATTTTTATAAGTTTTGAAGTAAAGCTTGTCCTAGCTCTGAGAGTCAAAATTAGTTTCTTGCTAAACCTCACTGTTTCTTCACATTTCAGTATCATGATCCGTGAAATGGGTGTAATCATATATAACCTAAATATTCTTTGGCAGAATGCTTTTATGGCTAAATCTATTTCATCTGATTCTAAATCATTGAATTCATCTCATTTTTAAACAGATTCTTACTGAGATCAGCTATACTTGGGCCATGATGGAGTTTTCATATGAAGACCACTACCGGACAGGCATCCCTTTATTAAAATCTGATGAACAACTTTTTGAGACTTTAGAACACAATCAAGTAAGATGCCCTTACCTCACCCCTCCTTCCTTTACAGAAACAGTAGTCTTTTTAAATGGAGATTTGAGAATCTTCTGAGCCTCCAAACTGAAAAGGAACCTAGATTTTCCCAGAATTCAATGACTATTTCTGGTCCCAAGTCATATCCTATGTATTTTTCCAACAGCTGCAGAGCCACATGGTCCCATTTACCACTGACGTATTTACACGAGGGAGAGATTTACTTGCATTGTTCATTATGGAAAGAGAATTTTAAATGCGTGTCTAGTGTCTTGCTCTTAATTATAATCTCATTTGTTGCTTTTAATTGCCCGTCCTCCTTTTAGGTTCAGTTGCAGACAATCCTACAAAGCAAGTATGTAGAATATTTCATCGAACAAGCATCAGGTTGGCAAAAGAAGTTAAATATGGCAGATGCCATCATCTTCCTTTGGCTGGAGGTCCAACGGACCTGGTCGCATTTGGAGAGTATCTTTAGAGGCTCTGAGGACATTCGAATTCAGTTGGATGAAGATACAAGAAGATTTGATGGCATTGATGCTGACTTTAAGGTAGAGTGAGGATATTGCCAGATGCTTTCACAGAATGAGAGTAGAGATGAGTTGCCAGGGTTTCTTCACTGTGACTCATCTATTCCCTAACTCAAAGATGGAAGAGATGGAAAGGTTCTCAAAAGCCATTTCATCCAACTTCCCTATCTTTATGGATGAGGGAACTGAGACCTAAAGACAGTTTCAGTGACTTTCCCCAGAGCTATATTGTAGTAAGAAACCAGATACACGACCATAGTGCTATGTGATCATAGAATAGGAATAGAAAGGAACCTCCAATTTTCCCATTTTATAGATGAGGAAACTGAGACCTGAAGAGGTGAAATGTCTGACTTGAAGCTCGGTTGGATGGTAAGTGGCACATGAAGGATGAAGGGTCATGAGATTCTAGACTAAATCTGGAAAAGACTTCAGGGAACACCTAGTCCAACTCTCCTTACAAAGAAGAAAACTGAGACTCAGAAGTTGTGACTTACCCAAACTCACATGGGGATAAATAACAGAGGCAGGTTTTTAAACCCAAGTCCTCTGACCCCTGAACACCATTCCATGATGGTCCTTTAGGATTCCTCAGACTCAAAAAATTCATCACTCAGTGACCAATCCAGTCACCAGACTCTCTGAACTTACCAAGGCTAAGTTCAGAGATGCCCAGATTCCCAGGAAAAGCCATTCTAGTAGACTTTTTATACCTGTCATAGTCTCTGGCCATCTCCACACCAGGAGAGATGCATCATGAGAGAGCCTTCCTGGAAGATGGCAATGGCACTAAAGTTAAAATACAAGGCCCTGACAGAAAGAACAATGGGCCCATATCCTTAACCATCATCAATTTGTGTGCTAGAATCTCTTCTTCTACTATCTTCCCCTTGGGTGATTTCTTTTTCTTATTTTGAAGCAGAGCAAAGTATGGCCAATTTTTTTTTCTGCACTGTGCAGCTCTTCCCCATTTACTGTGACATGTG
Source organism: Macrotis lagotis (assembly GCF_037893015.1). Taxonomy (NCBI): domain Eukaryota; kingdom Metazoa; phylum Chordata; class Mammalia; order Peramelemorphia; family Peramelidae; genus Macrotis; species Macrotis lagotis. Next base: position 12,591,551 of record NC_133664.1, read on the forward strand.
TATTAGTCAGGGAACCTCTTAAGACTGTTTATTAATTCCCTTCCTTTTTTGTTTGTTCACTTGGATAGAAGCAGGGATGATATTGGATATCACCAAGAATGGTGGCAATACCCAAAGGATGTCTTCAGGGAGAAAGCATCTAGCCATGTCCTTTATGAGATTTTTGATCTCTCTCAATCAGCATGTGCTAATTAAATACCAACTGTTTGTCCAACACTGTGCTAGCTAGGGGATACAAAGACAATAGTAAGGCAGTCCATGCACTCAAGGAGTTTATGTTCTGTCAGAAAAGATGCCAAATATAGATAGATAAATTATGTACAAGATGGTGGTGCAGTGGAAAGAGCACCAGACTTGCAGGAGTTCAAATGTAACTTGAGATAGTACCTGTGAAACCCTTGGCAAGTCATTTAATTCTATTTGCCTCAGTTTCCTCATCTGTAAAATGAGTGAAAGAAGGAAATGGCAAACCATTACAGTATCTTTGCCAAGAAAAATCTCTAAAGGGGTCCCAAAGAATTAGACATGACTAAAAGGACTGAATAACAATGTATAAGATAGATCCAAAGTGATGTTTGGAGGGGAGGCATCAGGAAAAGCAGAAGGTGGAGGTGGGGTAGGAGCTGAGGGATGCTGTGAAGCAGAAATTAAGAGGGAGAATAATCTAGGTGCTGGGGACACACCCAGCTCAATGTCTGAGGAAAAAGAAGAAGGTTTGGAGAATAACTTAAACTTAATGCTGATTACTGACTTGTATTCTTCTATGCAGGAATTGATGTTGGACACTGTAAAGACCAAAAATGTTTTGGAAGCAACGAGCCGACCCAATCTGTATGAAAACCTGAAGGATTTGCAAGACAGGTTAGGTTGAATGGATAATGTAGCCATAGTCACTGATGCACTTACAGCTCTTCAAGGTTTGGAAAAGGCTTCTTGTGTCCATTTGATTTTGTCCCTTCTTACAACACCCCTTAGAGGCCAATTCCATAGTAATAACTACTAGAATCTTTTTTTTGTTTGTTTTTTTAGATTTTTTTGCAAGGCAAATGGTGTTAAGAGGCTTGCCCAAGGCCACACAGCTAGGTCATTATTAAGTGTCTGAGGCTGGATTTGAACTCAGGTACTCCTGACTCCAAGGCTGGTGCTTTATCCACTACGCCACCTAGCTGCCCCTATAACTATTAGAATCTTAAGGTTTACAAAGTGTCTCATATGTATTATCTTTTTTGACCCTCCCAACAGATCTAAGAAGAGAGTGGCTTTTAGTATTCACATTTCACAGATGGGGAAACTGAGACAAACAGGATTAAGTGGGGAAGGGGAAGGAAGGTGTTTGAGGTTAGATTTAAATTTAGGTCTTCTTTACTCTAGGCTCAGTTCTCTATGCTTTGTGCCACCAAGCCACCCACATTTTACAAGTGGGGAAACTGAGACTCAGAGTATGACTTTGGTCACCGTGCTTAAACATGTCAGAAGTGGGATTCCAACTTGGGCCTTTCAGACTCTTCTTGACTCTAAGGTGGCACCCAGGCCTTTCCAAGGTGACATCTAGAATGTTACAGTGTATTTTTAAACAAATTTAAATATGGATTGAATAAAATCAAAGAGAATTTCTCTTTCTGAAATCCCAGACTGAAGATCTCAAAAGCCCCTTGTCTAGGGTAGCATCAAAGAGCATAACCTGTTTCCTGGTTAGGACTATACAGGTGTGAGAGTTAAAAAAAAATTGTTTTTTTGTAACACAAGAAGTTGTTTTTCTCCAGGGATTACCCCGTCTCTCACATATGGCGGTAGCTCTGTAAATGTTTGTTGACTAGAATTAAACTAGAAACAGAACATAAAATGGAATTAATTCTCCAACAGAAATAATGTTCCTAAATGAAACTGACTTTGATTAAAAGGGGAAGGTGGTAAGTAGATTTCTGAAGGAGTTAATTATTTCTGATTAAGTTTCATGGAAATGAACTGCGCCAGACCCAGGAGTAATGGGCAGAAGGAGCAGAAAGGGAAATAGGGACTCTAATGCCAATAAACAAACTTCCCTTGGATTGATGTAGACTGAAAGAGATTGAGCTGCTGGGGAGGTCGGGAGGATATGGCCTCTCCCTGGAGGCCCATCACTTAATATGTACTAGTAGGTGTTAATTTGGGGCCACTTCTGTTGTTGGGTGCCAAGATACAGAGACAATAACCGATGACCCCTTGCTGGGAGTGGGGATTCAAGTGTCAGTAGAGGATGGCTAAGATGGTCCCTTCCAACTCTGAGATGATGGAATTCTGTGCATCCATCTCTGCTACCTATTATAGGATAGAGGAGATGAGTGGGAAGGACCAGGGGAAGGAGGCATCTGGAGCTCTGATTTCCCTTCTCTAATCGATGCAGATTATCAGTAATATAAAAACAATATTATAGTAATAATAATAAGGATATGTTATTATATATTATATGATGATATATGTAATATGAAATATAACAATATAACAAAATAATTAACACCTACTTATATTTTTAAGCAAGCCTGGAGACCAGAGAGCTATCCAGCCATGATGTGTCTGGGAACCCATGTCTTTCTGGCCATGCACCATGCTTGATTTTGATTGAGACAAACATCTTTCACATAAGATGAATTAGGGGTAGAAAATGTGGGAAAGGTGTTTAGAGAGTGGGTTCTTCTTTGAGATTTCTTAGAGCACCAGAGACCCTATTGTTCTCTAGAGAGAGTCTGTGAGGCAGCCTAAATGGTCTCTTTGGAGAAATTACCTTTGAAAATATCATGATTAAGTAGCAACAATATAGGCATAGTGTCACAAAGTACATAAAGGGCCAACCTTGGAGTCAGAAAGCTTGGCTTCAGTTGCTGGTGCCAACCAAGAGCTAATTGCTAAATTTCCAGGGTGAGCATTTATGCCTGGGAAACTGGCAAAGGCTTCAAATCAAAGCTTCATTTTTCATTGATGTTATTGATTCCATAGACTTAAGAATATGACAGAAAAATATTAATGATGCAGATAAAATTTTGGATGTGTGTTGTATACAATTTTTTTTTTAGAAAGCTGATTGTTAAACATTTACTTGCCCAGCCTTGCCTATATTCTGGCCCTCGCTTTGATGTAGACCAGCTGTGGGATCCTGGGCAGTGATCGAGCCACTTCTCCTAAGCTATGGGCAGACATCCATAGGCTTTGGTGGTCCCCTTGTAGTGAGATGACCTGTCTAGGCTAAGAATATCCCTTCAAGAAGATGGTTAGAGTGGGACAGAGAGACCTCCTTCTTTTGGGTCAGGGAAGGATTGTCCTGGGTTTTTAGACTATGCCTATCAAAGTAATCTTTCTTAAGGCACAGGGCTGACCATGGCACTCCCCTGCTCAAGAAGCTACCATGGCTTCTTGGATGTGGGCCCATATCCTAAACCATCATCAATTTGTGTACTAGAATCTCTTCTTCCATTATCTCTCCCTTGGGTCAGAGAGTGGCCAAGACTCATTGAGCCATTTCCTGTCTGTTTTCCAGGCTTGTTCTTTGTGAAAAAGCTCTTGCTGAATACCTGGAGACCAAGCGTCTGGCTTTTCCTCGGTTCTACTTTGTCTCCTCTGCTCATTTGCTTGATATTCTCTCCAACGGAAACCAGCCAAAGCGGGTAATGTGTCCCTCACCTTGCTTTACCCATGCACCCCTGCCTAGAATAGGACAGAGATCCCTGTAATCAGTGGTCTGCCCTGCTGGCTCCCCAAGGGCACACGAATCCATGAACTCTCATTGAGAGGCAGAGTGGTGGGGTGTGGATTCAGAAAGGATTTGTTTCCTGCCTCCAATACTTCCCAGATGGGTGACCTTGATCCAAGTCACTTTCCTGCTCTTTAAAGAACGTTTTGTTCAGGAAAATTCAGAGATCATCTGATCTGTGTGATCATCCCTGCCAGTTTACAGATGAGGAAACTATGTCATCTTCCCAAGGTCACATAGATAAGGTAGAAGAGGCAGGATTCAAATTCAGCCCAATTTTTTTACTCCAGATCAAGGGCTCTCTCTGCTGAATGCATGATCCTGTCTTCAATTCACTCAATAGGCATTTATTGAGCATCTTCTATGTGTTGGCATCTGGGAATGCCAAGATAAGAATGAATAAAATGATTACTCCTTCAAGAGCCTTGACAAGAAACATTCCAGGAAAAGTTAAATACAGGACATGCATGTATCCATGCAGATGCACACAATGTATATTATACATCACTAATTTTTAGTTTTGTTTAGTTTTTTTCAGTTCTGTCTTACTCTTCATGACCTCATTTGGAGTCTTCTGGGCAGAGACCATGAAATAGTTTACCATTTCCTTCTCCAGCTCTTTTTACAGATGAGGGAACTGAGACAGATGGGTTCAGTGTCTTACCCAGGGTCATACTGGTAGTATCTGAGGATATGAATTCAGGAAAATTTTATCCTTATTAAAATTTATTTTTATCCACTGCACCACCTAACTGCCCACATACATAATACACACACACAAGGAGAGTTCTGATTTGATGTCAACATTTAGACTTTTCAAAGGGGGTGGGAGGGATCAGAATAGCATAAGGGAAAGGAGATTACAAGAAGTCTAGTTGCAGAGAAAATTAGGACATCTGCTCCTCACTAGCTGGGTGATCGATTTTTAATATAAAGTTTAATAGAATTTGATATAAGTCAGCAACCATTTACTATGGGCCTACTGTATGCTTTATTGTGTTGGAGACAAAAAGAAGACAGGAACCAGTCTCTGATCTCAAGGAATTTACATTCCACTGGGAAATACAGTGAATGCACACATAAGAATTTGTAAAATACAACTGAATTAGTCTGAAGTAATTTTGTCCAGTGGGAGGTGGAGGTAGGGAAGGAAGCATAAACAACCAGGGGGATCAGAAGAGAGAATCCTCTAGAAGGTTGTTCCTGAGCTGTGATTTAAAAGGAGCTGGGGATTCTATGAGTAGAATGAGGAGAGAAAAGCTTCGGTTTAGGGAATGGCCTAGGCAAAGGAATGAAGGTGAGAAATAGATTGTAGTGCCCAGGGCCATTTTGGCTATGATGTACAGTGAAGAAGAGTAAAGGGGAGGCCACTCTGAAAAAGTTAAGTTGGAGACAGACTGTGAGACTCTTTCCATATTAAATAGGAATTGTTTATTCTATCTTAAAGGCAACAGGGAGCCATGGTAGCTTCTTGAGCAGGGGGGTGACATGGCCAGCCCTGTGCCTTAAGAAAGATTCCTTTGGTAGGATGGCTATTGTTTTATGAAGCTCAGGAGGGAGAGAGCAGCAAAGTTAAGGATCTAGACTCCTGAAAGGACAATGTATCCTCAACAAGAAAGTAGAAGGGAACACCTTGGACAGGTTTCAAGCAGCTGTTTCCTTCCTGTTGCCGGGTCATGGATATTTTGCAGATCCTCTGGCCCCTGTTTTAGGTCCCTGTCAGCTCCAACCATCTTGGATGCTGGATGATTGCGCCTCCGTCCTGTGATAAGCTGATGGTTTGCCTATGTGAGAGCTGTGGGGGTCAGGCCTGAGGATGGAGTTGATGGGAGGCATGTTAATTATACTTCCTCTCCCCATTTCTGCGAGAGCAGATGTGGGTGACGCACAGATTGCAGAGCGGCCTGGTGCTGCTGAAGTGGTAATTTCCCCAGATGTAAATAGCTCATGCTGAATCTACAGGTAGACAAAAGCCCGGGTCCCAGAGGTCAGCTTGGCAGGATGTGGATGCTCCAAGTTCTTGTGAGCTCTGGGAAAGGGATGTCATTAAAAACAACTGCACAGATTTCTTTGCAATCCTGCTGGACGCTTCATGAAAATAGCGCAATGATGTTCCTCATCCTCATGAAAGCTTAGGCAAGTTACTCTTCTTTCTTTGCTCTCCATTTCTGTATCTGTAAAATGGGGCTTGAGTTTTCTCAGTGGCTCTGCAATCTAAAGTCTGTGCTTTTAAAAACATATTTGGATGATTGTATTTTGATATGAATGTAGGAGACAGGAAGTGACCTGTTGGTTTGAAGATCATATTCTCTGGGATAGGAAGGACTTGCGCATGGACCATCTTCCATGTGCAGTGAGTACTGTCTTGGCCACTCGTTGGACGGCTGCCCCTGTGGCATGCATATGCCACATGCATATGGAAAGTACCTGGAGCCAGGTGCTAAGCTACTCCTCAAGTGCCCCCTTTGTCCGAACCACCATGGAAATGCATTTAAGTGAGACTCTTCTTCCTTCCCCCTTGTAGGATGGGCACTGTCTCTCCCTAAACTAGAACCGTGTGCTCCAGGCCTAGGCTGCTGGAGAACCATGGTTTCTATTCCTTCCTCCCTTATCCTCAGGCTGTCTTGCCTAAAAGTCATTCAGTCTGTCCATGGTGCTGATTTCACTTGGGTCTGAGCCCTTTTAGGTCTTCTGGCCACTCTCTGTTCACTCTTTCCTTCAGGCATCTCATCTAATCCCTTGTTTTAATCTATGAACTTTGGAGGCTTGTAAAATAACCCTGAGCTATTTCAATTCCAGGACTAGTCATGAATTCTTTCACTTGCAACAGCTCTCAATCTTTCTTGGAGGCACCAACTTCTGTGGCAACAATATGATTGGTTCCTTTGTGACCCTATGTATTCCATACATTAAAACCTTGTTCTGAGAAGACATCTACAGGCTTCACCCCATCCTCAAAGGGATTCCCAATGCCAAAAAGGTGATATGCTCTCAGTCTTGGCCAGCTCTAAGTTGATGAATCTTTGAAATGGGTCTGAGTTGTCCATTGGTGCCCTTTTCTGAAGATGAGCTAGGTTCTATTGGATGCCTTTTGTTTTTAATCTGTCAGCTTTACATGGGACTCTTCTCCAAACCCCCTCACCCTCCTCAGCATTGAAACCTCCCTACTAGAATAATTTTTGAAACCATTTATTAAAAAGTTAGTATTGGGGTGACTGGGTGGAGCAGCGGATAGAGCACTGGCTCTGGAGTCAGGAGGACCTGAGTTCAAATGTGGCCTCAGACACTTAATAATGACCTAGCTGTGTGGCCCTGGGCAAGCCACTTAACCCTGTTTGCCTTGCAAAAAACTTTAAAAAAAAGTTATTATTGAGAAAAAGAAGCTACTTCTGTGCTAGACAATATGAGAAAGAAAAACAAGGGGGCAAAGTCACTTAACTTATTTGTCTCAGTTTCCTCATCTGTAAAAAGGAATAATAGAATCCATCTCCGAGGGTTGTTAGGATCAAACAAGATAATAAAAGAAAAATCTTACAGGTCCTATAAAGCTTTCTAGAAGGTTGAATATGGTAAGAATCAGTTGCATGAGCAAGTCAGGGTGAGAAAATGAAGGAAGAACATACATTCTCTGACTGAGCTGCTAGCCATGGTCCCAAGGACTTTTTGGCAGCTCACCACTCTCATTTCTTTACCAAACTGACAATCATTAGTTTGCATGTAGGTTCAGGTCTCATTTATATGGCATCTCTGCTTTGGAATATCATCTTGAGCTACATTATTATCCCCAAGCTACAGAATGATCAACCTCTCAATGGCTATTTCAGTGTGACTGTAAATTGTCTGGTCACTGGAAAGAGTTCTTTGAAATTGGAAACTCAGAGTGGGACCATGTCCTGAGGTGTGGGAAGATGGGATTCCTTGGGCCACATTACAGCAAATTGACTCAAGTTTAAAGAAAGCCATTGTCTTAAATAACAATCCTTTTCAAATTTACTCAAACTTTCACCAGATTTCTCAAATTGATTCCCTTCCCTCTTTGCTGAGAGCTAATAGAAGAGGGAAACCCTCCAAGGCTGGAGCCCAAAATTGGCATTCCTGTCAAAAGTATAACCACTAGTGTTGCCTTGGCATTGGCAGAGTAGACTGGTCACATGAGGTAGATGTCTGCTCTTCTCTCTCTGTTTGCCCTTCTCCTTTGTTAGTGTTTCTGTTTTGGCCAAAAGACCTGAGGGTCTTCCCTCCCAGACTGATCTTTTTAACTATGCAAATGAAGGTCTTCTGACTTTTCTTCTTTCTTACCTACCTTAATCACTAAGAATCCCTGAGGGTCTTACCCACCCAGCTTAATTTTTTTTTTTGGAAGTGGTTAGTCTTGACCTCAGCTCTCTCTTATCTAACTTTGATCACAAAATGGGTGTTGCCTTAGTCAAACTGAGACCAGGAAAAGATCAAACTTAAAAGACCAAGGTCACCCACCATACCTATGGCAAGTCATACTGATCCATATTTGGCCACTGGATTCAGATGACTCCAAGAGAAGAAAGTGTGAGACTGGTAACCCCTTACTCAAAGCACCCCATACTCAAATCCAATTTATTTACATGTCATGGCATCACCTCCCTGATATCAGGTCTTCTTTATGAATGAAGGACAGGGGGCAGCTAGGTGGCGCAGTGGATAGAGCACTGGCCCTGGAGTCAGGAGTACCTGAGTTTAAATCCAGTCTCAGACACTTAATAATTACTTAGCTGTGTGGCCTTGGGCAATCCACCCCCCACACACACCATAAGTAATCCCAGTCCCTGGAGGACAGGCATAGTGGAAAGAGCATGGGAGGTAGAATTAGAGGGCTCTATCATTTATGTGACCTTGGAAAAGATCATCTCCTCTCTTTAATACTGTTATTTTCTATAGAATGAAGGAAGCTATCAGATATCCCTTATAGCTCAAGAGTTGTGATCTTAGGCCTTACTCTCCTCTCTGTATTTTACATTTCTATGATATTTCAAGAAAAAAGTCAGAATGAGAGCTGTCATCTCTGTGGAGTAATAGCTCTCCCTTTCTCATGAGACTTAAGTACGAATGTATATCCTACTGTCCAGGTCAATACACCAGGAAGAAGAAGGTTCCAGAGAGGTAGTCATCAATCAGTATTAAGCTTTATGAAAGGTATTTTTTTAGCAAGTTCTCTCATTGCTAAATCATCAAAGTGTATCTTTAGGTACAACAGTATAACAGAAAATGTGAAAAAATATCCCGTACTAGTGGAGTCTCTATTCTCGAGGTCTTTAAATGGAAAATCTGAAATAGATGCTCTGGAGAGTTTTGGTATTCACTTTTCTAAAGGTTGAACTGCCTATAATTCTGGTTGATTAGACAATTCCAGAGGGTAGTACCAGAATGGAAAGTTGGTGGCCAAGCCCAGCAGCAGGGCTAGCTTGTATTGAATTCAGGATAGATCACAAATCGATATAACAGGTCAAAGTAATAGAGCTGCAGTGAGGATGCAGCAGCCACCCAAGGAGAGGAAACAGGCAAGGACCCACTAGGGGAGTCTGTTAATATGATTTCTACTTACTGTAATTATAGCCAATATTTGTAGATTATTTTTGGTAGTAGTAGAGTAGAAGGAGTCAAAGGAGTGGATTCTGTCATTTGCTAGCTGGGGGACTTACGGGAACTCTATTTACCTCTCTGGACCACACTTTCTTCAAGGGTAAAATTATATTAGGCAACTAGATGGTGCAGTGGATAGAAGCCTTGGAATTGAGAGGATGGGAGTTTGAATCCAGCCTCTGACACTTACTAGCTTTTGACCTTGGGTAAATTGCTTAACTCTGATCGCCCAGCATCTAAGGCCATCTCCTGTCATCCTGAATCATATCTGGCCACTGGACCTAGATGGCTCCAGAGGAGAAAGTGAGGCTGGGGCCTTAGCACAGCAGCCCCTCCCTCAATCCAATTCTTACTCTTGTTAAAGTATTACTTGTCTGAGGCTGGATTTGAATCCAGGTACTCCTGACTCCAGGGCCGGTGCTTATCCACTGTACCACCTAGCTGCCCCCTTTAGCTTTAAATCTATTTGTTCATCATTATCACAATTTTTGAAGGAAATGGAATAGTTGTCATAATAATACCCATTTTATAAAAGGGAAAACTCAGAGGCTAGATAGCCATTTTTAACTTTTGTTGATTCTTGAAATGATTCAACTGACCTGGGAGGAAAATGACTTACCATTTCAAGCAAAATTTATGGAATACTTAATCTATACAAGGCACCAGGCTGGGTGCTGGGGTCCAATCAATCAATAACCAAATCCTTATGTGCTAGGCACTAAGGTTCCAATGACATAAGGGAAGTAGTCCCTGCCCTCTGGAATCTTCCACTCAGCACAGAGAGAGAACAAATACACATAGACATGTGCACATAATTGATGCAGCTTCATGATGAAGGTGGCCTCTGAGCTGAGTTTTGAAGGAAATTTGAGATATAAGAATTGGAGAGTCATGGAGAGATGGAGTTTCATAGATAGGAACTATAAGACCATTTGAGCTGAAAATAAGACTAGAAAGATAAGTTTGTGAAGAGGTGATAAGGAGTCAAAGGACTTTGAGCACATATTTAGGCCAGAGCTTCAGAGAATCTGGCAAATGTGCCAAGGATGGATTGGAGTGAGTGAAGTGAAACTGGAAACTGGACAACTCATGGCAAAGATGTCATTGTCTTATATATGTGATATAGTGACAGATATTAGGTTTATAAATTTAGAGCTACAAGGCACTCAGTGGTCTCTAAAGTATCTTCCTGCTCAAAATGTGTACTGCTACCTCCTAATTTTACAGATAAGGCAACTCAGGCTACAACAGATGGAAGGTGACTTGTTCAAGGTCATGCCAATGAAGCAGGATTTGAATTCAGATTTTCTCACTCTAGATCCTGATCTCATTCTGGGGCATCCTAGTGACCCTGGTTTCTTTTAACAAATTGTTTTAGGAAAAATGCTGTTACCTCCCTCTCCCTACTTTGCCTATTCTCTATTTTTTTTTTAAAAAATGAATTTTCCTTACATCTCCTTGCTTTGTTCCAGGTCACAAGACATTTGACCAAACTCTTTGATAGCATTGCAGATCTGCAGTTTGAGGATAGCCAATGGACAGCAGCCAGCAGAGCCATTGGAATGTACAGCAAGGAGAAGGAATACGTCCCGCTCCATACTGGATGTGAATGCATAGGCCATGTAAGCAAAGATTCAAGAGTTCTTATAGAAAAAAAGCTGCCTCCAGCTTCCTAAAAGCTAAAATAAAAAAACATTATTGTGACAATGGCAAGAATGGCTTTGAGTCACAGGGTCTGGGTTCAAAATGAACTTCTTCAACTTCCCATTTGTATATTTTCATTTCAATTTATTCACACACACCCCCATTTGTCTTAGGTTAAGGACTTCTGAACTTATTTATTCTTTATGTTTTGTTTATTGCTATTTTATGCTAATATATAAAGACTAGATCTGTGAATTCAATCACAAAGGAAACTCCCAAGTGGGAAAATTATCTCTACTAATACAGTTTGATGCTATCTCTACAACTTATAGATCACTGAGAAGTTAAATGATTTTCCAGTGGTAATAAAATCAGAATTTATCAGAGGAAGAATCTGAAATTATTGATTGTTTCTATGATTTGTTCCTTGATTTACTAATTTTGGGGATTAGATGATTTAGTTTTGAATTAATTTTTTTTTTTGGTTTTGCAAGGCAGTGGGGTTAAGTGGCTTGCCCAAAGTCACACAGGTAATTATTAAGTGTCTGAGGTCAAATTTGAACTCGGACCCTCTTGATTCCAGGGCTGGTGCTCTCTCTATCTATGGCACCACCTAGCTTCCCCTCAATTAATTTTTAATCAATATTTCCATGACCCTTTATTATGTGTTTTTTTATTATGGTCTGAAAAGCATGCATTTATTATTTCTGCTTTTCTGCATTTGGTTATGAGGGTTTTTTGCTCTAATATATGGTCAATTTTTACAAAGGTGTCAATTGTGAAAAAGATATATTGTTTGTATTCCATTTCATTTTCTCCAGAAGTCTATCATGCCTACCTTTCCTAAAATTCTATTCAAGTATTTAATTTTTTAAATTTATTTTTATGGTTAGATTTATCTAGCTCTGAAAAGGGAAAGTTGAAATCACCCACAAGTATATTTTAATTATCTTATTCCTCCTATAACTCATTTAATTTTTTTCCTTAAAAATTTAAATTTTTCACCATTTGAAGCATATATATTTGGAATCAAATAAATATTGCCGCGTTCTCTCTGATGCCTTTTTGCAAGATGTAGTTTCCTTCCCCTCTATTGTCCCACTTGTTTCTTCTGTATCAGTTCTTCCCTTTATGCTTCATTTGTATGAGATAATTTCTCCTTTTTTATCTTTCCCTACAGTTTTAATTTTTTTTAAATCACCCTATCATATACAGCTCAGCTCAAATCTTTCTTTCAAAATACCAAAGTAATGATAACAGTAATAAGAGTGATGATAACATTTTCACATGTAAGAAGTAAACAATTTGACCTTATTAAGATTCTTTTTTTTGCAAAGCAATGGGGTTAAGTGACTTGCCCAAGGTTTCACAACAAAGAAATCTGTGACAGATTTGAATTCAAGGCCTCCTGACTCCAGGGCCAGTATTCTATCCACTGTACCACCTAGCTACCCCAAGATCCTTATTTAGTGGAGTAGACCTGAAGGTGTTTGTATTTCATTAACATAGAACTTCCACCCCAGAGGGCAAGGCTTTCCTGGGATCTTCTCTAATTGTCTTAGGAAGGCAATTGCTTTACCCCCAATACTCTTTATTTCTGTTTCTCTATATTCACTCTAAGGCAAAGATCTGGCTTTTCTATGTAGAAAATTAGGAGAGGCAAAAGTTTTCTATTCTATCATCTTCCAGAATCCTCTTTCCATCTTTTTTACATTTATGTTTGTATATATTTCTTTTTATCTTACTCTTTTATACTTTGCCCTACCTTTATTTTTTTGCCTCCATCTTTGTAAAAAAAGAAGAGAGATGAGAGCAAAGCAGTGAGTTTAGCACCAGGGCTCTTGGTTTGATGAAGTCTGTTTCTGCTCTCCCTCTCTTCTCTTTTCCTCACTCTGAGTCTAAGTTCTTATCCTTATTCATTTTTAAGTCTCTTTTTGAAATCTACCCTCTTTTGCAAGTTTGTTTTCCTTAAGGCTAATGCCTCTGTCAACATATCTTCCCTTCCTATGCCTTCTTGTCTCTTGTTGATTTTCCTTCAAGTTTCTCTTTTTGAATGAAATATTTTTCTGTACCCAGTGGTCTCTATATGGAAGCATATTCTTCCATAGTTTGATAAATTCAGTGAAAACAAGGTCCAAGTATTGCCTGCTTTCTATTCCCATCCTCCTTATTTTATAGACTTTTACATTCATACCTCAATTATGTGAGATAAATTTCGTCATCCTTCTTCTCCCTCCCCACACATACTGCATATTCTTCTTCCCTACACTATTACACTATTATTCTTTTAGACTCATCAAAGCATAATAGAATCACTTTCAGGCTCTTTCCCCTAATTAGATTCCCTCTATAAATTCTGATATATGATTATTTTAATCTATCTATCCATTCAAAATCTCCCCCATATTAAAATGTAAATGGGTTTTCAGTCCCTTATGGCTAAACTCATGTTTACTTTTTTATGCTTCTCATAACTCCTATGCTTTTATTTTTAAAGTGTGCATAAAGTTTGTGTCTTTTTATCAAGAATGATTAGAAGTCCTCTGTTTCATGAAGGACCTATTTTTTTTTCCTCCATAGGATTATACCCAGTTTTAGTGGGCAAACTATTCTTGATTATAAATCTACATCTTATGCCTCATGAAATGTTGGATTCCAAATTTTCTACTCTTTAAAAAAAAAAGGTAGTTTCTTCATCTTGTCTGATCTTGATGGTAGCTGCTCAGAGTTGAATTCTTTTTTTTAATAAGTGCTTGAATAATTTCTCTTAGACTTACAAGTTCCATATTTTTACTATAATGTTCCTTGGAGACCTCATTTTGGGGATTTTTTCCAACAGTTGCCTGATGGTTTCTTTCTGTTTCTACTTTGCCCTCTGATATTAAGGGATCTGGACAGTATTCTTTTGTGATTTCTTGAACTATGATGTGTAGGTACTTTTTTTAGACACAGCTTTCAGATAGTCCACTGAATTTTACATTTTCTCTCCTAGATCTATTTGCCAAGTTAGTTTTTTTTTGCAAAGACATACCTTATATTTTCTACTACATTGCTTAGTCTTTTTGCTTTATTTTAATATTTCTTGTTGTTTCATGAAGTAAGAAGCTTTTATTTGATCTATTTAATTTTCAGAGAGTTTATTACTTAGGTAATATTTCATGCCTCCTATGCCAAGTTGTTAATTCTCTTTTTAGTTCTTTCTTCCAGAATTCTAATTTCTCTTTTAGTTTTTTCCTCTAACATACTCATGCTTAATTAATTTTAAAATAATTTTTAGGGCTTTTTGAAAATGTTTTCATGTCTTCAGGAATACTAGCTGTACTTTTTACCCAAGTTGTACTTTTCTTTGAGGCTTTGTTTTATATATTTTGGAATCATTCTTTTCTTCTAGGTTTGTGATCTGAATATCTCTGTCCCCATTATGGTGAAATTATTTTTTTTATTTATTCATTTTCTCAGCCTACTTTTTGATTTCAGGCTTGATATTGGGGTTCAGTTCAGCATGCTTTTGAAGGAATTTCTGCATTGAACTTGTGTCAGCTTAGATATTTCTGTTACTTTCTTGGGGTATTGTGTTATTCTAGGATTTTAGGAACTGGTCAGCCTGGGGATCTGCAAACATTTAGAGCTTCCAGTTTGATCTAATCCAAAGCAAAGCCTGAACTTTGCCCTCCTGCTTTGAACTTTATAAGCTTCTGACCTGAATTTGGGACTGCATATCACAGCTATTGGCTTGCCCCTTGTTGGAATTCCCAAGGACTGCTGCTGAATTAAACCACTATTAACCAGTTAGAAAGTTCTAAGGTTCAAAGTGACAGATCTTCAGATGTCTCTTTGGTCTGGACCTAATCCTAATTGTTCCCCTTCACACTGGGCTAAAGGCTGAAACTGAAACCCTGATCCTTAGGCTGGGGTTAGCCACATTGCTACTATTTGTTTCTGAATATGTTCCTTGCTAAGTACATAGCTTAGAGTTTTTGACTTCATTTCATGCCTGACCACCAGGTCTAGGCACAGCCTTCCCTGCTTCTGGGATACTTAACTCTGAGTAGTGACTGACAGTTAGCAGTTGATACCTGTTCTTGTAACTGCATAAGATTGGAAAACTATGTATAGGTCTGGAACCTTGTCTTTCCCTGGTGTAAAATCATGATTCTCAGTTCATGTGAGTTGAAATATTTCAAACTGACTGGAGGCTAAACTCCACTTGCAATACTCTTGTCTCCCTATACTGAGCAGGGCTGGAAATATGACTGTTTCTTTTCCTTGAATCAATTGATCAGGACTTAGTCTGATATGGATTCTAGATTTTTGTTGAAGAGGTTGGGGTAGGAGGGATAAGGTAGCAATGCTGAAGGCTGTTGCACTTCTTCCTGCTTCCATCTTCATCACTATTCCTTCTTGTCTTCCAGATTTATGGAAGTGATGACGCTCTCTTGACCAGTTCAGATTATCATAAAATCTGCAACTTATTGTCTTAGAGATTTGCCTGGCTCCAAGAGATTAAGTGATTTATCCAGGGTCACATGGCCAGGATATGTCAGAAGTGGGATTTAAATCTAGATCTTTCTGATTCCAAGATGTGTTCTCTACCCTCTAGGTTCCACTGCCACTGGCATGTGTAACTGCTGCATTTTAGAGGTTTTATTAGTACATGCTGATGTTAAGTCAACTAAATTCAATGAAGTCCAAATAAATTCAGCAGGAATTTATTAACTACTAACTACTCTGGACCACTCATTGTCAAAGGACCAGGGTGGTACAAATATAAAAATGTGACCATTCTTCTCCTCAAGGAGTTTCCAAGTAAAGGGAGTCTGAGACACACTCATGATACAAGAAAGATAGAAAGGACTTTTGCAGAATCTGTTTATTTAATGGAATCTTTGAAAGAAGACAGAGATTCAAAGAAGGATTGTATGGAGGAAGAACATTGATGTAGGACATGGAGTTCTGTGTGTGAGAATAGGCTCATATAGTTACATCATAGAGTACACAGGAATGAGTAAAGTGAAAGAATGAAAAAATAGGAAGTGTCCAGGACATGAAGGGTTTAAAACAAAGCCCAATGTGATTTTAGGATTAAAAGTGAGCCACCAAGGTTTAATGACTGGGGGAAGGACTGATACAGACATATCTACATTTTTGAAAAATCATGATGAACTATGAAAATGGTTTGGAGCAAAAAGTGAAGGGAGGGAAGGGACAATAACAGACTAAGCTAGAGGAGGAGTCTATACCAGCTTTACTGGAGGCATGAAGATAGGGCGAAGGCAGAATAGTTCAAGGGCATAGAGAGTAAACAGATGGCAAAAAAAAAAGAAGTTCCAAGGACCATTGTTAGGGCTGGAAAGGTAGTTGGTTCCAACTGAATGCCATGATCAGAATATTTTATTCTATTTGGTAGGTAATAGAGAGCATCTGCAGGTTTTTAGGTACAGGAATAATTTAACAAGACCAATATAATGGGAAGATAAGTGGAGCGTTAGTTTTGAGGATAAATTAGACGAGAAGATAAACAGGAGACAGGATGACCTGGAGTTTTCAAGGTTACCATAACTTGGACAAGAAGTAATATTAAATTGCTTGACCTGGAGTTTCAAGATTACCATAACTTGGACAAGAAGCAACATTAAATGGTTTGCCTTTTCAAAGAGAAGAGAGAATTGTGATGGGGAAAAATTTAGAAATCAAAATTTTTATAAATTTAAATTTAAAAAAAATTTAAATAAAACATTTGCATGTAATTAGAAAATAGTCAATGAAGTAAATAAAAATATATTTTAAAAAATAGATAAGTACCTGAGACAGGTTGATAATAGCATGTGTGGAAAGGAAAGGAGATGCAAGAGACATTAGTGAAGTAGCATCAACAGGAGCTGATAGATGATCATATTTGAGGGTGAGGGGTGGTGATAGGAATGATAGTGACATGAACAGAAATCAGGAAGTTAGAACCGAGGGCATTATGGGGGAGGTCATTTCTGAGCTTACTAATTATGAGGGGCAAGTGCTGGGGGGAAGAGATATGCAGCAAACATGTGGAAGTCCAGGATTAGAGTTTTGGGGAGATATTGGGAGAAGAGATATAATCTTGGGAGGTGACAATTGATGCCATGGGAATGGATCTGTCAGAGAAAGAATAGGGAGAGAGAAGAGAGTAGACCCAACTGGACAGGCTCAGAACCAGGTTAGGAGCTCAGGTTCCTCCTGACTCTTCATTTAGTGTACCATATTGTACAATGCTTAATTAGCTTTCAGTAATAAGTGTTAGTCTTCTAGGCAGGGATACTACTACCTTAGTGCCTTCAGAGCATCTGAAGAATACGCTAGTGCATATTCTCCAATTACAAGCAATAAGTCAGTAATATAATGTTTCTATTTTTAAAAGGTGGAAACATGGCTCCAGGGTCTTGAAGAAGCCATGATGGAAACAGTGCGCTGTTCCATCACAGATGCAACAGCCGCCTTTGAGGAGAAGCCCAGGGAGCAGTGGATTTTAGATTTCCCAGCCCAAGTTGCACTGACCAGTTCACAGATCTGGTGGACTACTGATGTGAGCATAGCCTTCAGCAGATTGGAAGAAGGATATGAAACAGCCTTAAAGGATTACAATAAAAAACAGGTATGCCCCAGAATCTTGGCCCCCAATTCCAAGCCTTGATTGCCTAGATAGAATCTTGAAGCCTCAAAAATCTAATCCAATGGGAAGAAAGCACTGGAAGATCTTGCAAAGTTAGAAAGACTTTGAATATGTCCTGTTAACAAAGCAGGTTAGTATTGGTCACCAGAGGATAGCCAGAGAGCTTCACCACAAGCAATCTGAAGATGGATGTATTTTTCCTTCCAAGTCTCAGTAGCCATTTATTGCATCATAGGGGGGTGGCAATATGTGACCATAAAGAGAGTATTCATGCTAAGAAAATTACAGCTCCTTTAAGTATTATTTTATTTCATTGTCATAAAATTATCGGTCTGGAAGGGATCATCAGGGCATGTTCAATTAATCTCTTGCTTCTCTAGCAGTCAATCAAAGCACAGACTTTTATTACATACCTACTGTTTGCCAGAGACCTACTGGGTGCTAGGGCTACAGAGATGAAAATGAAATAGTTCCTGCTCTCAAAAAACTTATGTTCTATTAAAGGAGCCAGCATGGGCAAATATAAATGTAGATATTCTTCAAGTGCTCCAGGCAAATGATATTATATCCTGTAAAGATAGAGATCATAAGAATTATTTTAATGACACAAATTAGCATTTAGCACTTTAAAGTTTTCAGAATATGATAATATCTCATTTGATCCTCATAACAACCCTTGGATGTAGGTGATTATTATATTATTATTATTCCAATTTTATAGATAAGGAAACTGAAGCAGACAGAGGTTAAGTGACTTGTTCAGGACCCCTTAGCTAGTAAATATTTGAGGCAGGATTTGAATTTTGGTTTTTCTGACTCCAGGCCCAGCACACTATCCACTGCCCCATCCAGCTGCCTGATAATGATAATGATGATAATTATTATAATAATTTTATTGTTATATAATATATGATTATATTACTATTTTTTAAACTAGACCTATGATTTCATTGGTGTAGGTCATTTCTAATGTGGAACCTCCCTCTGCCAATGCAAACTGGATACAACTTTGTAAGCTTTGGTCTTAAAGATTTACACCTAGAGATGAAGTAATTTGTTCACAATTCCAGAGTTCAAGACAGGACTTGTACCCAGGTCTGCTAGTCCCTTAGGCTAACTCAGGATCTTAAACCCTTAACCTACACAATAGGGTTTCCCACCAACCCTGTGTGGTAGGCAATAAAGACTAAGAAGGAAATTGAGTCTCAGAAAAGTGACCTACCACCACCTAACCAGTATGTGTCTGAGGCATGATTTGAATCTCTCTCATGATTCCCAGGCCAGTTTTCTCTCCCATAAGTGGAGCCAGATGGAACCTTGCCATTCCATTATTAATAAACTGTAGACTGACTTGCTTTGGAAAATTAAATTGCATTAAATTTAAGGAACTTTATCAAGGACCTACTTTTCCCTCAGCTATGTTCCAGAGGAGATAAGACATTGAGAGAAGAGGGCAGCCCTGGAGTCAGGAAGACCTGAGTTCAAATTTGAGTTGTGTGACTTTGGGCAAGTCACTTAACTCCATTGCCTTGCAAAAAAAAAAAATCAAAAAGACATTGAAAGAAGACTCAATCCCTAACCATGGAGTTGACAATATAGGGTGATCATGATCTACATGGATAATAGAAATTTTATGGGGCAGGACAGGGGAGTTAGAGTGGGGGAAGGATGTCAGTCCTTAAGAAAAATTCCAGAAGACTTCCTGGAAGAGGTTCCACTTTAGTTGGACTATAAAAAGGAGTAGGACTCAACAGCAGCAAAAGAGAAAAACATGATTGATCTAAGAAATAATGCAGAATGTACAAAGGTTCCAAGGTGGGGAAATGGAGAGTTCTATCTGGCACAATAAGATGTCCACCTCAGCTGGAACTGAGTATGTCAAGGGGAGCAATTTGAGATTAGACTAGAAATATAGGAAGACTTCAGATGGCTGAGGATCTTAAATATTAAATGAAGGTATTTCAACTTGACTCAGGCAAAGGGGGGGTGCAATGACAGGGTTTTGAGCAAAGAGGGGACCAAAGGAAGATGAGACTAGAGCTCAGATCTTTGCCTACTCTAGAGATCTAATCAAAGATTCACTTTCCAAAGTTCTTTCCAAGAGTGCACTCCAACTTCTTTCAGGGCCTTCCCTTTTTTTACTGAACATTTGAAGCATTTGGATTAAAAAGCATTCCTTTTGTTAAGTAGAGGCTCCTTCTCTTTGTACTTAGAATTCAGGTGGTGAAGACTGTTCCAAGAGTTCCTATGTATCTTCAGTTACCAACTATTTCCACCATTGATAGGTTGAAGATCCCCATCCCCTTCTCTGAATGAAGTCTTCTCTTCTGGCAATATCAGTAATGCCTCTGCCAGAGCAGAGGCCCTGAAATCAATCAGGGCTGCCTAGCCTACTCCAGACTGGTCTGCCAAGAAGGTGGGAGCCCCCAACTTGAGACTTCCTTCAGTGTAGCTCTGGAAAATGGATATTACCTGCTGTTCAATTTGAAAAGGCACCATCTGCTAGAGAGGTTCCCTAATTAGCATTATTGTTTCTTATGCTGGAAGCATGTTGGGTTTTTTTAATTTTCTAATATACTTTTAACCCTTAGAAAAGAAAGCTTAATATTGAGAGATCAGAATTAACTACAATTGATAATCTGTCAAACAAGTCTTTCCGCACCCCACCTTCCTAACTCCCCACCAGGTCTCTGAGACATCTAAGTAGCAGAAGAACTAGACCAAGAGGGAGATGAAGGAGGGAGAAAAATGAGTGCTCAATAAATGAAAGACATCAAATTCAAAGGATTGTTGGTTGATTGGTACTGCTGCCTCTTGATTCATCCAGATCCAGTTTTAAAAAGAAAGATATTCTGTGGTTTGTGCCAATGTGTACACATCTTGTCAATTTTTCTGAAATGATGTTGGCTAATGAGGGTCTTTTTTCATTAATTTATTTTTTTTGCTAATGCGATCTTGACCATGTTACTTTCCTACTCCAACATCTTTAGGAGCTCCCATTGCCTTTAGGAAAACATACAAAATTTTGAGCCCAGTATTTCAAAACCCTCTCTAATGTTGCAACCTCAGTATATCACAACCTCAGCACATAGGACTTGGCATGTAATAGGTATTTAAGAAATATTATTGGCTAAAAGACTTTCTATCTGTTTCTTATTACTTTCCTTCAGTAAAATTATCATATTATTTTTGCTTGGATTGGATAACTCAATCTGTTTTATTCCTCATATTCCTCACATAAAACTTCCATATCTTTCCCCATGTCTGAAATGCACTGCCCCCTCACCTGTATTAGACTTTCTAGTTCCCTTTAGAGCACAGTTCAGGTGCCTCTATCTCCAAAAGACTTTTCCTAATCCCTCCAATTGTTAATGGTTTCTCTCTTTTAGTTATCTGTATACATGTTACATGTCTGTATGTGAAACTTTTTGAAAGCAGGGAAAAGCTATTTTATTTTTTTCTTTTCTCTAGCACCAAGGACAGTGCCTTATACTTCACTGATATTGAAGGTCTTCTCCACTGTTCAGATCCTTCACATCTTTTGCCTCAATGTTTATGGTTTCTTGTGTGATGATGGGTATTGGGTATGGGCAGATTTCCTTGACTGTACCTCTTCTCATCCAAAGAATGCTTGTATTTGCAGAACAGAATGAATAGCATAAGGCAGTGGGAAAAAGACCCCAAGGGGAAGAAATCAGGAGTCTGGAAAATCAATCTAACAATATTTAAGTGCCTACTATGTGCTGACCACTGGGTTCCCTGCTGCTGCTAGGTAGCTGTGTAGCTTTCCATATATCACTTCCCCTCAGGGGGTGTAGGGCAGAGCTGTATTAGATCATTTCTAAGTCGCTTCCCAGGTCTGATTTTCTCTGGTCCAGCCTAGCTCACAACACATGTTTTTTATGTAGTTTGTTTCTGTGTGTATTTATTATTATACACATACCTGTGCAAATTGACCATGGTGAGCACACTCAGATTACATCCGGAGTGCTGTCTTCTGACCTGGATGTCCCCTTTGAATAAGGACATTGACAAGCTAGAGGGCCTCAAGGTGACCAAGGATCTTGCATTTGTGCTAGGTGGTTAAAGGCCCCGAGATATTTTATTTAGTCTGGAAAAGATTGCAGGTAGAGGAGCCCAATGGCTGTGACTAAGGATCTGAAAGGCTGTCATGTGGAAGAAGGATGAGTGGGAGGTACAGAGAGACGGTTGCAGCTTACTATGAAGAAAAACTCCCTAATGGCTGAAGGTATCTCAGTATAGTGGCAACTGAGGGAGGCAGGAACTTTCCAGTCATTGGCTTCCAGTAACAGGCAGACACCAAGTCACTTGTCAGATATGCTGTTGAGAGGATGCTTGTTTAGGGAACAAGAAACCTTATGTCTTGTTCGAGAGCTGATCTCAATTGTGAGAGCAGATTTTTCAAAGGCTCCTGAGGTCAAGAGCTAAGCGTCATTCTTCTATATACCACCATGACCAAGCATAGTGCCATGTTCAGGTAAGATGATTAATAAATGCTGGTTGAATTGGATTAATGGACCATCTCAGTAATTCAAAGTTAGAAGGATCCTCTGTGGATGTCTCACTGTTTAGTTGCTAGTTTCTTTGTGTCCATCTCTTTGTGATTCCATTGGGGCTTTCTTGGTAGAGATAGTGAAGTGGTTTGACACTTCTTTCTCCGGCTCATCTTATAGATGAGGAAACTGAGGCGAACAAAGTTAGATAGTGTAGGGTCATACAGTTAGCATCTGAAGCAGATTTGAATGCAAGAAGAGTCTTCCTATCCACTGCACCACCTAGCTGTCTTAGTGGATGAGTAGTCTAGCCCCTCCTGACTAAATCCTCTCTGCATCATTCCCCACATAGGTGCCCTTCATTCTCTACTTGAAGACCAGTAGTGAGTGGGTGCCCACTACCTCTTAAGGCAAACCATGTCACTTTGGGGCAGCTCTCATTGGAAACTGTCCTGACATTGAACCTAAAGTTGTCTTTCTCCAATTCTCACTTGTTACTCTCAGATCTGTTCTCTGGGGTCAAATATTTGGGAGAATAATGCTAATACATTGACCTCCAGATCCCTGTACTCCCAACTTTCACCCCCATTTACCATAAGCCCCAAAGATACTTTTGTTTTCTAGCCCTCTCCCTCATTGTTAACCTTGTGTCCTGATGATTTATATGAAAGCTTTTTTTTTTAGGTTTTTTGCAAGGCAAATGTGATTAAGTGGCTTGCCCAAGGCCACACAGCTAGGTAATTATTAAGTGTGTGAGATGGAATTTGAACCCAGGTCCTCCTGACTCCAGGGCCAGTGCTTTATCCACTACACCACCTAGCTGCCCCTCTATGAAAGCTTTTGTATGCCATGGTAAGATTACTGGAATTCTTGGTGCCCAGCAAAGGATTGTTTGGGGCATGAAAAGTTTAAGAACCACTAGTCTTTCTGATAGAATCAGTTCTGTCAGATTTAATTATTATATTGGAATCCGTTTCAGTAGCTAAGCATTTTAGAAATGAGAGAGTGGCCAGGTATTGACTTGTGATCAGTTTACAAACTCTAGGATGACAGAATCAGGACGACTCCTTTTCCTGAGTTCAAATTGGGCCTCAGATACTTACTACCTGTGAAAACTTGGCAAGTCACTTAACCCTGTTTGCTTCAGTTTCCTGATCTATAAATGAGTTGGAGAAGAAAATAGCAAACCTAGTATCTTTGCCAAAAAAAAATCCCAGATGGGATCATGAAAAGTTGGACACAATAAAAAAACTAATTGAACAATAGGACTCTAACCCAGAAGTAGTAACCTAAGTTAAAATCCTGTATCTGACACTTACTGGGGTGACCATGAGAAAGTCATTTAAATTCTCTGAGCCTCAATTTCCTTGTCAGCAAAATGAGAAAGGACTAGATGGCCTCTAAGGTTCTTTTGGGCTCTCAATCTGTGATCCCATGTATCCAAATCCATTGTGCTCTCCAGTGTACCATATTGCCTTTGAG
The DNA here is from genome assembly GCF_037893015.1 of Macrotis lagotis. Classification (NCBI taxonomy): domain Eukaryota; kingdom Metazoa; phylum Chordata; class Mammalia; order Peramelemorphia; family Peramelidae; genus Macrotis; species Macrotis lagotis. The sequence continues at coordinate 12,615,174 of NC_133664.1, forward strand.
GTCAACATTCAAATTTCATGAATTCCATATGCAAGTGGAAATAGAGGATGATAAAAGAAAAGCCATTTTACCAACCATTTCTGATCTCTATCATGTAATATAGTCCTTGGAAGCAGGAGATACTGCAGTTTGGGTCCCTAGCTCTTCCTAGAGGTAATACTTTTAAGATTTTTCAAAAAATAAAATTGTTATTCAATTATTTTAAAAATTTTAAGTTCCAAATTTTCTCTCTTTCTCTCTTCATCCCCCACCCATTAAGAAGTCAAGAAATATAAAATCCATTATACATTTGAAATCATACCAACTTTATTTCCATATTAACCATGTTGCAAAAAAAGGAAGAAAAATAAAGTGAGAAAACTGTGTTTCTATCTTCACTCAAACTCCATTAATTTTTCTCCCTGGGCTTAGATAGCATTTTCATCATAAGTGCTTTAGAATTGCCTTGGATTGTAGTATTGCTAAGAATAGCTAAGCCATTCACACCTGTTCATCATACAGGATTGCTCTTTGTACAATTTTCTAGCTTTGTTCACTTCACCGTGCATCAGTTCATCTAGGTCTTCCCAGGGTTTTCTGAAACTATCCTCATCATTTCTTATAAAACAAGAGGAGTCCAATGCACACCTTGCTCAGTCATTCCCCTAATTGATGAATATCTCCTCAGTTTTTAATTCTTTGCCGCCACAAAAGTAGCTTCCAATTTTTTTTAAATGTAGGTCCATTTCCTTTTGTATTGATATTTTTTGTGATACAGACCTCACAGTGGTGTTTCTGGTTCTGGTTCAAAGGGTATGAACAGTCGGATGGCCCTAGAGCATAGTTCCAGATTGTTCCAGAATAATTAGATCAGTTCACAATTCTGACAACAGTGCATTAGTGTCCCAATTTTATTTGTCCTTTGCCTTTTTGGTCATTTGAGCCAATCTCATAGGTGTGAAGTGATACATGAGGTGCATTACTTTAATCAATAATTATGGAGAGCATTTTTGTATGACTGAAGAAAACCTTGATTTCTTCTTCTAAAAGCTACTTGTTCATATCCTTTGACTCTAGCATTTGGTAAATGACTCATTTTTTTTTAAAGTTTGACACTGTTCCCTATATCTTTGAGAAATGAGGCCTTTATCAGAGAAACATATTGCAAACCTTTCCCCTAGTTTCTTGCTTTCCTTTTAAACTTGGCTACATTGGTTTTGTTTGGGCAAAACATTAATCAAAATTACCTTACATCCCTTCTCATAAATTATTCCCTTATTCATACATCTAGCAAAATTTTCACCCTTTATGTCTAAATCATGTACACAATTTGACCTTATCCATAATATGAGATATTGGTCTATAACTAATTTCTTTCAAACAGCTTTCTAGTTTTCTCAGCAATTTTTGTCAAATAGAGAGTTCTTGCACCCGGTTTTGATCTGTAGGGCCATCTAACAACTAAATTACTATAGTCATTTACTACCGTATGTGGTATACCTAATTTATTTCACTGAGCTATCTCTAATTCTTAATGTTTTAATGATTACCACTTTGTGATATAATTTGAAATTTGATGCTGTTAGGCAGCCTTCCTTCAAATATTTTTATATCGATTCCCTTGATATTCTTGAACTTTCGGTAGGCTGAGCCAATAAAACAAAAGTGACAATTCTACCTAAACTAATCTCATTTAGTGCCATCCCAATTAAGCTATCAAAAATTTATCGAGCTAGAAAAAAATAACAAAATTCATTTGGAAGAAGGGGTCAAGAATATCAAAGGAATTAATGAAAAAATGAAAAGAAAGGTGGGAATCTAGCAATGATCTTAAACTATATCATAAAGTGATGATTAGCAAAACTGTCTGCTACTGGCTAAGAAATAGAATGGTGCATCAGTAGACTAGAATAGATAGGGCATATCTAGTACATGATTATGATAACCTTGTGCTGGGTAAATGTAAAAATCGTAAGTTTTTGGAATTGAAACTCACTTTTTGATAAAAATTGTTGGGGAAAATGTAAAGCAATCTGACAGAAACTAGTTTCTAGACAACTTACCAAAGTAAGGTCAACATGAATATATTACTTAGACTAAAGGGCAATGTCCTAAGTAAAACAGATCTTAGAATATATTACCTTTCAGATCTATGGAGAGGAGAAGAATTTTTGAAAACCTAAGAGACAGAGAGCATTGTAGGATATAAAATAGGTATTTTTGAATACATTTAATCTAAAAGATTTTTGTACCATGGGCATAGTTCCAAATAAAACCAAGGTAGCAAAGATTAGAATGGAGGAAGAAAGTTGGGGAAATTTTTTTATAATTAGTTTCTTGAGTAAATATCTCATATCTCACATATATAGAGATCTATAGAAGATATTTAAGAATGAATCTTTCGGGGTGGCTGGGTGGTGCTTTGGAAAGTGCAACCAGCTTTGGAGTCAGGAGTACCTGAGTTCAAGTCCGGCCTCAGATACTTAATAATTACCTAGCTGTGTGGCCTTGGGCAAGTCATTTAACCCTGTTTGCCTTGCAAAAAACCTTAAAAAAATGAATCTTTCCCCAACAGATAAGTGGTCAGGCAACAGGCAGCTGTTGGAGAAAGAAATAAAAGCTACAGGTGTCACATAAAAATGCTTAAAATCATCATTGATCAGAGTAAAAAAATTAAAAGAAATTTGAAGTAGCAACTCACTCCTATCAAATTAGTTAAAATGATAGAAGGCAAAAACAATAAATGTTGGAGGTGATGGGGGCACTATTGGTGGAATTGTGAATTGATCCAATCATTTTGGAGAGCAATTTGGAATTACGCTCCCAAAGTTTTAAAATGTTTATACCCTTTGACCCAGAAATAAACAATTAGGTCTATTTCTCAAGATGATCAAGGAAAAAGGAAAAGCTCCTATATGTGCTAAAGTATTTGTAGCAGCTCTCTCTGTGGTAGCAAGCAACTGGAAAGCTAAGGGCTGCCCACCAATAAGGGCAGGCGCGGGGGTCTGTTTTTCTGCCAAGGATCATTTGGACATTTATGACATCATTCATGGGTTATTTTTGGTTAAATGTTTAAGTAATTCATCCTTAAAATGTTGCTAGATTTATTGAATTTCGAGTCCTGCCTGAGACTCACTTGGCAATACCACACCAATACAACCCGAGGACTGGAGGTCCCCTGCCCTTGAATTAAGGAAATGACTAAACAAGTTGCAGTATAGGATTGCTATGAAATTTTATTGTGCTGTAAAAATGATGAACAGGCTGATTTTGATGATGTTCATCTTTCATTCTTGAAGAAGACCATGACAGCAGGGAGGTGATGCTATGACATGCATGTGAATTGGATTTGAGTGGGAGGGAGGGGGTTGTGCTAAGTCACCAGTCTCATTTTCTCCTCTGGAGCCAGCTGGCCAGATATGAATCAGGATGACTGGAGATGGCCCTGGATGCGAGGCAGTCAGGGTAAAGTGACTTGTCAAGGTCACACAGTAAATGCCAAGTTTATGAAATCTGTTATGAATTCAGGTCCTCCTGGCTCCAACACTGGTGTTCTATCCCCTGCACCACTTAGCTGCCCTCTGTTGTAAGAAATGATGAGCAGGCTCATTAAAAAAAAAAAAAAAAAAAAAAAAAAAAACATTGAATGATTCTCCTGTAATTATCTAGAGTGAAAAAAGCAGAACCAGGAGAACATTCTGTACAGCAACCACAATATTGTTCAAAGAGTAAGTGAATGACTAAGATATTCAGAATAACATGAACATTCAAATCAATTATGAAGGACTAAGTGCTATCCACTTTCTTTTTTTTTTAAGTTTTTTTTTCAAGGCAAATGGGGTTAAGTGGCTTGCCCAAGGCCACACAGCTAGGTAATTGTTAAGTGTCTGAGACTGGATTTGGACCCAGGTACTCCTAACTCCAGGGCCAGTGCTTTATCCACTGCACCACCTAGCCGCCCCTTGCTATCCACTGTCAAAGAAAGACCTGATAAATGGAAGTATGTATTGTATATATGTATCTAGCATGTTGGTCTTCTCTAATGTGGATTGGGAGATAGGGAGGGAGACAACTCAGAATGTAATAAAAAAAGAAGATAAATAAATGAAATACCATAGATTGAATATTCCCTAAGGCATGGCAGAAGAAAGGCTAAATATATTCACGTGAAGCCTGCATTTGATTCCCATATCTAACAACTCACTATTTTTTTTTTACTTTAGACAAGCTGTGTTACATTACCAAGATTCAGTTTTCCCATATATTACATAGGAATAATAATAGAGCCACCCACAGTCCTATTGTGAGGATCAAGTAGGAAATATAATTAAAACAAGTTACAAACCTTAGGGCAGTATAGAAATACCACATGGGATTCCATTATTAATCTTCTTTTTCTTCTAAGGGGGTTAGTCCCTGAAGTTGAGTATTAGCCTTTGTTTCTTCTCTTTTTACCTTCATCCTTTTCTGTTTGACACCTTCAGTCTTTTTCCATAGTTAACTGGGGTGCATGAATCGTTTATCAGAGATGGGGCACATGGAGCTGATCACATGAGTGTACTGAATAAAATGGGTTTTTTTTTAATCTCTTAAGGTTTCTCAGCTGAACACACTGATCACCCTGCTGCTGGGTGAGCTTACCCCAGGAGACCGGCAGAAAATTATGACCATCTGTACCATTGATGTCCATGCCCGGGATGTTGTGGCCAAGCTGGTTTCTCAGAAGGTAATTATGTTCAAGGTCTTTTGGGGTCTAGACATGTTTGGTACATTTCACAGAGTACTTGTTCCCTTTCAAAATAATTCAGTAATGATTCAACAAATATTGAGTCAGTCTCTGAGCTCCAGGACCACTTTACTGTAAGTAAGTGCCCTGACATGTTGCTCTGATAATTGTGTTTGCAAAATTGTAATCATCTGTGGAGCTGAGCTATTCAAATTATATTTTTAATATCCTCCATTTTCGTTACTGAGGACATGCCAGTAAAAGAAAACAAACCATCTGGGACCCAAAGAGTCCATATCATCATTTGATTTGCTCCTGAGGATAGTGGCTCAAAGTCACCTTGGACCTCAGACTTCATAATTTATAGTATTCCATTTCTCCAGAATCATAAAATAACAGAACCATTGAATCCATCGAGTCCAACCTACTCAGAATCGATAATCTGTTCTCCCATATAGCTATTTACCACCTACCTTTGCTTAAAGATCTCAACTAAAGAGGGGTTCACCACTTCCCAAGAAACTCATTCCATTTTTCTGTAGCTCTAATTGTTAAGAAGTTTGCTTTACATTGAGGAGAAACTTCCAGCCAGATGATTAGTGGTAACCAAATGTGTTAACCACAAACTCCTTTACTTTTGTGCACACGCTTGTGATTTTAAGGAAATGGGAAACTCCCAGGGTGAAAACCTTCCCCCTAAAGCAAGTTGGCATCCATGTTCTAATAACAAAGTCAATATGAGTCTGAGACAAGACTTAAACCCCAAACTTCCTGACACCAAGGCCAATGCTTAATCCATTGTGCTCCTCTGCCTCTCAATAACCATTCTGACATCGGTAACTACTTCTCTCTAGTTCCTATCAATCTTCCTTGAGACAGTTATAGTCTCAAGGATGCTATAGTTTCCTCAAGGATGGCCTGGTCATACTTTGAAAGGAGTCCATCATGGTTATGCATTAAAGAGTCATTCATATCATCGAATACCATTGAGGATAACCTTGTCTGCTCTTTTCTTGGCTAAATAACTCTAACTTCCTGAGAGAATCTTACATTTTTAATCTTTTAATTTGATAAACTTTTTCCCCTCTTTTTTCTCTCAAGTATTAGAGCTGAGAAAGTAACATGGCTTTGAGTACAAGAAGATTTGATCAGTTTTTGTGGATAGGATTTCTATGCACACACTTCCATATTGCACTGTCTTTTCAATAAATAATTCAATGAGTATTTGGTGAGTGCTTCCTTTTTTGCCAGGCATTGGGGAGACCAAGTCATAAATGAACTGTCCCCGCCCTCTAGGATCTTACTATCACAGGATAGTGCAGTGGAAAAGCTGCCCTGATTTAAAGTAAGAGGACTGAAGATCCCACTTCTACTTCTGTGACCTACTCACCAGCTATGATGTGATCATCTGTCATGTTATTTGAGTAGGGAGAAAGGTGTAAAGACTAGAGAGAAAAGAGAAGCCTCCATGGAAGACATGGCCCTTGAGCTGAGTTGTGGAGGCTGAGAATTCTGTGAAATGGAGTTGATAGAGTCTATGACATAGATGACTCCTTGTGTGACCACTATGACCTTAAATTCCTTTTCTCCTTTACCATAACCTAGCCTCTGAGATATCTTTGCAGGTCTTTTGTTTTCCCTTTAGATGAACTAATGTGACAGGGCCCCTGTTGTTCCTCATTCTAGTCTGGGACTCTTTCTGCACATCAGTAATGTCAGAGTGAATTATAATTTTCACCTTGAGATGTAAGCCGTTTCTGGTTCAGTAGCATCCAAACACTTAATGAGAATCTTCTCAATGCTATGCCCACGATTATTGATGAAAATTGATAATTATTCTGTGACTCTAATCTTATAGCCAACTCAGCTGTATGTCTACCTACACAGGCAATTGGGATCACAGCTTTCTCCATTTGTTCATTGGTATGCAATGTGAGACACCATGACAAACTTTCTTGAGTCAGGTAAATTATCGTAAGTAGATAGTAGATGTACAGACAGAATGCAGTCTTCTGCCCATCATTTTGCATTTAAAGGAGACTACATTAAATTAAATTATTCTCCACTTATTCTGGGTACCTCTTGTGTCTTCCTCAACCATCTCTAGGCAAATAACCCTGCAATCTCTGTCCCCAGGATCACTCTCCTAAACTTTAGCTCTGCATCACCACCTGCCCACAAGATGACATTCCCCTTGGCTGTCTCATTATAATCTCAAACTCAGCCTGTCCAGAAGGAAATTCATCAGCTTTTTTCTCTCAAACTTTCTTGTCCTACAGAGTTGATGATTTCTTTTCAGGGCTCCACCATCCTTCCAGTCACCGAATTTACAACCTTAGAGACATTCTGGACTCTTTCCTCTGTACTGCCTCCATCTAGTCACCAAATTTTGTTTATTCTAATTGTTAGAACCCTTAGGGACTTATACCATTGTCCCATTCCCTCTTTCATGCTTCTTCCTCACCCTGCCTCAAAGAATTTCTGTGGGTTTTTTTTATTTTAGCCCCCAAACAGGCCCTCCATCCATGGGAAGCTCACCAACCATCACATCACAGCAGATTCTCTTCATGAATTGCTGTGGTCAAAAATGTCTACCATCCTGTTATCACGCTTCTGATATTAAGCCTGTCCACAGAAAACTGAGCCAGGTTTTAGATAATAAACAGAGACAATAGCCCAATGTGATTCCTCAGCAGACCTCTTCCTGATAATCATGTTTTGGGAATGGACAGAGAATAAATAATTTCATTGTGATTTTCTTGTTGGTTGACTTTAAAAAAAGGTATTGGACTCAATAGAGCAAAATACCCCTCTAAGGGGCCACATCCAACAGGATAATTCTCACACATATGTTAAAATCTTCTAAGAGTCCTTGAATGATGTAACAGCACATTACAATTTTATTCATCCCTCTGATAATTGATAACGACTTGGGCTGGGACAAACACTTGCCAAGCATGCTGAACGCTGGTGTAGAGAGTGCCCAATGTCCCTCCCCCACAAATGTCCTCTGTGGTTGGTGACTTCCTCCAGAGGCTCTCCTGGGGTCTGAGATGTATTCCTGAGGATTTCAGTAACCCCTAGAGAACTATCAAGCTGCCTAAGTCAGTTCAGTATTCAATCAGAAGAAATTTGTCTTCTGACCAGTACATCCTGGAAAAAACAAAGGGGAGGAATATTCAATATTCTATCCAGATTATGATTTGCAAGGGGATGAGCCCATTGAACAGACTGATTAATCTATATATCTTAGGGGGTTGAATAGGAGGAAGAGAACAATTTGGATTTGTTCTGTGAGATTATACCACATTTTCTAAGACTCTCCTTGATGCAAAGGTCCATCTGTTTTAACAAAAAATATTATTCTAGAATGCCCTGTTACTGTAAATGATGAGGTGTAGGTTGTGTCTCACCTCTAGGGAATTTCCAAGTGAAGAAACTCCCTCCATTGATGCAAATCAGTTTAGTGCCACAAAAAACTGCAACTTATTACCAACAAACCAATAAAGATTCCTATGGGCCATGAAGGGAGGCAACCCACTCATACAGCAGAATGCACTAGTGCAAGAGAAATTCCAGCAAAATTGTTGATCTTTTGCAGAGTCCATAGTAAACTGTGGTCAAGTCACCTCAGAAGAGAGAATGTGAATTGGTGGCCATTATTCCATTGGGGAAAGTGTCCATCTCAGAAACCTGGCTCTCTAGATACCCAAGTCCTAGGTTCTATTATATATCTCATGACTGTCGGTTTTGCTTACTTCCTTTCAGCGACTATCCTCATTTATTAAGGGATAAATGAGCAATGATATAATGAAAGTATTTATTAAGTATTCATTGTTATCTGGTCATGAGATGTCTCTGTGTTGTCTCCAACTTTGTATTTATTTTGCATTGACAGAGAGAGAGACATACTCATGAGGAACCTTTCTGCTAATACATTGAATGACTTTCCCAGAACCACCCAGCCAACATGTCTCAGGGGTGGAACTTGAAGTCATCTCTACCTGAGTCAAGACCAATCCTCTAGCCATTAGGCAACACTCCCTCCTCCCTTTAGAGAGAACAGTGAAATCTTTTTTATAGTCATTGGTGATCTGCAGGTTTCTTCCTTTCCTATTTTAAAATGTGACTTTAGTTCAGTGCCTTTACCAACCTATAAGGCCCTCATAGTTTTTATATGCTCTCAAATAATAATAGGCCATAACCCTGATGAATGAGGTCAATCTGCCTAAGAAAGGCATGGAGCTTTCTGTTTATAAAGAGAGATAAAAGACTGAACATAAATTTAATACTTTTTAATAAAGAATGAAACTTTCTAGCCAGAGCAGCAAGTAGATTCATTTGAGGGTCTAATGGGGTTGAGTTGTATGGATCCTTCTTCTCACCTTGAGTACCCAGGAATGTTAGCACTCCCATTCCTCTTAATTCAGACCGGTTCTACCACAAACCCATCCTTTTTGACTCAGATTCCCCAGAAGAGCTTTTCAAAATAGTCAGACTCTTTGAGGGTCATTAAAAGAAGATAGAAGGTATTGCCTGAACAAATAGATAACAAGACTTGGGATGAAAAAGTCCCATTAAAATAAAGCTTTCCCCCCTCCCCCCATTCAACTCTCTGTAGAAGGCGGGGGGAAGATTTGGTCACGTGAATTCATCAGCATTGGGAATTTCCAGTTGAGAAAAATTTTCTCTCCCCATGTAAGGTAACAACCCCCCCCCCTCCACCGCCATCATCCAAAAGACTTTTCTGGTCCCCTTAATGCTGGTTGCCTCATCGCTGAGATTACTTCCTAGGTATGTTGTGCACATCTTGAGCGCCACTAATTGTTTCCATACACCATCTCCTTCGTTATGATGTGAACTCCTTGAAGGAAGTGACTTTTTTGGATTAGACACATACCAAGTGTCTACTAAATGCATCTGCTTTGATTTTCCTCTACTTAAAGTCTTAATTGCCTAGTTCTCTAAGAAGTGACTGGTCCTTGGTCCCACAGTCCCAGACAGACCAGGAATCCAGGACTTCCAGGTTCCAGGGGCAATTCTTTCCCCATGGGACCACAATTGGCATCTCTTTGTATGTGATTCTAACTAGCAATGACTCAAAAAAATTTTTTATTGATGAGTATTTTTGATGTGATATGCCTAATAGGAAAGTTGACTTTTGAAGTTATTTCCTTAAAAACACCAACAGCCATTATCTTGTGCCATATCCTTTAGGTCACGAGTTCCCAGGCTTTTTCCTGGCTGTCCCAACTCCGGCACCGATGGGATGACACTCAGAAGCACTGTTTTGTGAATATCTGTGATGCTCAGTTTCAGTATTTTTATGAATATTTGGGGAACAGCCCTCGATTGGTTATTACTCCTCTCACTGACAGGTAATAGCTTTTCATTTTCGTCATGGGGAAGACCTGGGAATGACAGTGAAGGGGTTTGGGCTGGATGGGTGAATGGAACAGAGGGCTAATCTGTGACTCATGAAAAGCTGAGGGTAGGCCCAGGGGGGCTTCCCTGGAGTGTGGTCTTGGAAAAGAAGCATTCATCTTCCCAGATAAACATTCTACATTGCTGAAGCATTGCCCGGAATAGTTAGCTGGCTCACAGAAAACTGTGGTGATGAAAGATGAAATGACTTGAAGGAAGCAAAGGTTCAATCTTCCTAGCATGTTGATTTGTTAAACAATGCAAGAACAGACCTCTTCAGCTTAAGCCTAGACTCCAAATACAGGGGGAGATAAACTTTTATTAATTAAAACCATGATACATAAAGTCAATCAATTAAAAGGAAACAATATAGTATTAGGTCATCTGATTTTTAATTGAATGAAATAAAGACTTTCCAAGTTGGGAGGGGGAGAGTGAAACCCCATAGTGTCTGTGACACATAGTGACTATAAGACTAAGGACAAGTCACTTCTTAGAGACCTAGGCAACCAAGACTTTAAGTAGCAGAGGAGCAATTCAGAAAAGGTGCCTCATTCACCCCAAGTACCTGAACACTCAAAGGAATATGGAAATAATAACTGATCGATACTTGGGAAGCCAATTTTCAGATAAAACTTATGGGTTACTTGAGACGTAAAACTGTGAGAAGACACCTTGCAGGAATCTTTTGATCCTGCTGGTCTTCTGGTCAGCATAATTGAGGTCCTTAGTTAAATATCTCTAAGCAACAGGTAAAGATGCTCCAACTTCCCAGGCACATAGCGCTATGTTCAAACATGAAAGAAAGGTTTTCTCCCAATTCCCATAATTGAATAAATTTTGATCACAATACAGAATTTGGACTAGATCCATAACAGAATAGAAATGGAACTGAGCTAACTTTAGAATCAAGTCATAAGATGGAGTCAGTGTGGTTTACTCAATTCCCACAATTAATGTCTGGATGTCCTAATCCCCTCAATTCCATCAAAGGGTAAGCTGTGGATATAACTTCTGGAAGAAGTCTGTTCTGGAGATGGTGGGATGCTTTTATGCTTTTAAGGAAAAAAAGAAGGAAATAGACCACAGGATGGGCCATGGTGGTGGGAGAGCAGAGCTGTGTATGTGACCTATAAATCTTCCACCCTGGGGTAAAACCCCAGTTGCCCTGTTAGTTTCAGGTCAGACAAAAGGAAACTCTTGGAAGATAAATCAATGGGGGAAAAGAGCAATCAGGAAACAGTAATACTAGGAAAAAAGTATCAAGGGTGTGGGGAGATGCCTTTAGGGTTAAAAAAAACATGAAGAAGAATAAAGATAAACCCAAAATCTATAAAAGCTTTCAAAAGGAAAATATTTGAATTAACAAATGTTTCCATGAAAGGAGTAGGGTGAATCCATCCATCTGGCTCTGATGCTGGCCAGATAGTTTGCCTAGAAGCTACCTGATGTCTCACCAGATCATGACTATGGGTTCTTTCCCAGCAGCAGGACTCAAATGTCTCCAAAAGATCAAATGCTCTTATTCTTCCTGATTCTGAATCACTAATAATTGCAAGTCATACTACAAAGAATCAGTATCTCAGAACATGGCAGGATTTTGCACCCTTTAATTTTATTGTTCTTCAGTCATGTCCCTAACATGTCACTGTCTCCCCAAATCACTCCAACCTCACCTCATGTGCTTCCATGGCACCTTCCATCCATGTCATCCCCTGTTATCTCCTTTTCCTTTTGCCTTCCATCTTTTCCAATGTCAAGGTCTTTTCCATTGAGTTCCATCTTCTTATCACGTGGCCAAAGAATTTAAGTTTGTTTCCTTAATTACCCAGTTTTGTTGTCTAAATTTAAATGTTAAGTTATTTGATTTCCTTGCTGTCCAAAGGACTCTCAACAAATCTCCTACACCACAAATCAAAATAGATTGTGTTCGAATTTAGGAAGAACAATATTCCAGGGTCATTTGCCCAATGGTGCCCCCTAGCTTCCCCACCCCCAGTTTTACAGATAAAGGACATCAAGGTCTAGAGATATTAAAGGGTCTCCCAGTGGTGCACCAGAACTGGAAGAGATCTTGGAGATACCGTTTATTCCTGCTTATTCAGTTTCAGTTTATAGATAAGGAAACTGAGGCTTGGCACAATAAAATCCTTGTTCCAAGATCTCTCTTTCTTCAGGGTAGTAAGCAGGAGAGGGTCCTTTAACTCTGTCTAGTGTTCTACTGTACTTTCTCCTGATTTACTGTGCCCCCCGTGTCTTAAATCATTCCCATTTCTTCCCCTGAAAAAAATAACACAATAGTAATACAATTAAATTCAAGGCCATATGGAAACTGATGTCCTCAATTCCATTTTAGTTGGACTTGCTCTTGTTTTATGTATTTATTGCATTTTTAAATGTCTAAATGGCTTAGCAATTTGGCAAAGTAAATTCTTAGTATTTCATCACCCAGATGTCAGTCTGAGTTTTTCTTATAAACAATACTCTTTTCAAAATTACAGCTAATTAGGAGTCTTTTCCTGGAAATGTGAGAACATTCTAAACATACATCAAGGAGTGTTAACCAACCAATGAATGAATAAACATTTATTAAGTGGCTACTATGTGGCAGACAGTGGAAATACAAAGATAAAAATGAGAATTTCTATCCTTGAGGAATTTACATTATATTAGAGAAAATCATCTGTATACACATAGCTATATTTAAACATGAATATGCAAATCAATTATATAATAACTTGGGGAGGGAGGCTCTTGCATCTTATAGTATCAAAGAAACAAAATTCTGTACTATCTCTTAGGAGATAGTAGAAATAAATGAAGCATCCAGGTTTCTCAATCATCTTTGAAAGCTTCTGGGTTTTTGAAGAAAGCTGATTGCCATGCATTTCAGTATCACATCAGAATGGTGATTAGGGCAAGGCTACCAATCCTTTTCCTCCAAAGAACCAAAATTTGGAGGATGTAAAATCAAACCATAATAATTTATTCCCCTTGTCCCTCAACAGAATTTGTTTTTATTACTTAGTTTCACAAGTTGCTTGGGGGGAGCTTTGGAATGAGCTGCCTTGGACAATTTAGGAATTCTAGTCACACCAACCAAAAAATGGAATAATTTCCTGGTTTTGTGCTATTGGCCTGCTCAGAGTGAGCCAATCAATAAACAGGGATGGTTACTGTGTTAAGGACCTGGGTACAAGAAGAGGCAAAAAATAGTCCTGCCTTCAGGAAGTTTACAGTCTAATGGGGGAGACAATAAGCAAATCAGTATAAACCAAAAGGAGCCTCTTGCTCAAGTTTGCACTTTGACACGTTTTGATAGGTGACTGTACAGGGGTATCTATTAACAACAATGATGTCTTCTATTGTTTCAAGGTGTTACATCACCTTAACTCAGTCACTCCACCTCACTATGAGTGGGGCTCCTGCTGGTCCAGCTGGCACGGGCAAGACTGAGACCACCAAGGATCTGGGACATGCCCTTGGCATGATGGTTTATGTATTCAACTGTTCAGAGCAGATGGACTATAAGGTAAAGTGAGATACTTCTCTTAAGAGTAAATGGGCATGGGGTGGCTAGGTGGCGCAGTGGATAAAGCACCCGCCCTGGAGTCAGGAGTACCTGGGTTCAAATCCGGTCTCAGACACTTAATCATTACCTAGCTGTGTGGCCTTGGGCAAGCCACTTAATCCCATTTGCCTTGCAAAAACCTAAAAAAAAAAAGAGTGAATGGGCATTTTCCCCCTCTTAAATCTAATTCTCTTTTCACAATGTGACTAATATAAAAATATATTAAGCATGATCATACATGTACAACCTACAGAAGATTATTTGCTGCTATGGGAAGGGGGGGAGGAAGGGAAGGTGCTAGAAAAGTGTGAAACCCAAAAGTTTCCAAAAGGATAAATGTTGAAAACTATTTTTACCAGTAATTAGAAAAATAAAAATAAATAAGAGTGAATGAGCATAAAAGAATCCCTCTCAAAGAAGAATGAATTTCATATCTAGACTCTTTGTCTTTCAGTCCATAGGCAGTATTTACAAAGGCTTGGCCCAGACAGGAGCCTGGGGGTGTTTTGATGAATTCAATCGAATCCCAGTGGAGGTTCTGTCAGTGGTGGCTGTGCAAGTGAAGATGATACATGATGCCATCAGGAACAAGAGGAAAAGGTGTGTGCATCATGTCTGCACATGGGTTCCCTTTCCCCCTTCCTCTCAGAATATCCCAAATTCAAAAAAGAGGGATGTAGAGTCTCCAGCAGCCTATTGTTAGCCTCTCTCTTCTTCTTCTTCTTTTTTTTCTTTGTAGTTTTTGCTAGACCATGGGGTTAAGTGGCTTGCCCAAGGCCACACAGCTAGGTAATGATTAAGTGCCTGAGTCCATATTTGAACTCAGGTACTCCTGACTCCAGGGCCAGTGCTCTATCCACTGCACCACCTAGCTGCCCCTAGCCTCTCTCTTCTTGCTGAATAGGTACCAGAAAAGATGGTAGAACTGGGCTCAAACACCTCCATTCAGTCTCAACTCTGCATTTACCTTCTGGGAGACCTCAAAGAAATCAATCATTTGGCTTCCTTTAGATCTCCTCTATTGAATAAGAGGACCTCCAAGGGTCCTTTCAGCTCTGGCATTCTGTGCTCCCATGAAGGGAGTCATTCTAATAGCAAAGACCCACTATGCTCTTCATCCTGTCCTTCTCTATTTGTCTTTTGATGCTAAATCTATTTTGGTGCTTGAAACTTGACCTGTCTTCAATAGTTTGTTTTATTGACTTTTTGCTGTGGGTGATCCTTCCTCAGAGCTGATCAAACCCCGTGAGCGCCTTCTTATCCTGGGTGATTCTTGTTCACACTTCGCATAGATGATGCTCTATAAAATCATACCCTACCCTCCTGGGGCCCCCTCCAGACTCTATAAATATTCTGAGGGTGCCCGAGCAGCATCAGGCTCTATCATTGACCCTTATTTCCCTGTGCTGTTGGTTGATCTTTTCTCATCATACTTTTCTTTTAACTTCCATTAAAATAAGAAGTGACATAATGGCATGAAGGATGCCATTGGATGAAGGGTCAGACTCAAAGTCATATACCCTGCATTCAAGTCTTGCCTTTTTTTTGTTTTTTGCTAGGCAATGGGGTTAAGTGACTTTCCTAGGGTCACATAGCTAGGTCATTATTAAGTGTCTGAGGTCAGATTTGAACTCAGGTCCTCCTGACTCCAGGGCCAGTGCTCTATCCACTGCGCCACCTAGCCACCCCACAAGTCTTGCCTTTTGACACATACACTAACTGTGAAATCCTGGGTAAATCACAGGATAGCAGTAATAACAATGATTAACATTTAAGTGGTGCATCATGTAAGCTTTTTACAATTATTATCTTTTCCAATCTTCCCGATAACCCTGGAAGCTAGGGTTTATTATTATCCCTGTTTTACAAATAAGGAAACCGAGGCAGTGGTGAAGCGTCTGATCCAAGATTTGAACCCAGGTTTTCTGATTCTGAGTCCAATGCCATTGACTTCTCAACCTGAGACTTGGACTTTTGTTGGGGCAATTCTCCTCTGATAAAACTTAAATGATTTTGTACTCCCCAAATCGAAAGTATTAGACTCTCTTAATCAATTTGTCCTAACACTGGATCATTTGTGACCAAAATTATTTTTATAATAATACTAAGAGGTTTTCATTTCAACTATGGTAAATTTTGTTAATATAGTCAAATAAATAAAAGTGTGTAAGTGTGTGTGTGTGTGTGTGTGTGCTTTTGAAGTGTATAAAGAAGCCACATGGCTAAAACAAATGTTTGAGAGCCCTTACATTAGTGCCTTCTGGTAGTGTCTATGGCGAAGAATAAAGAAAATGTTTAGCTGAGCATTTTAAATTTCCTCCTCCCCTTTTCTACTGCACTCTCCTCTTATATCCTCCTCCTTTTCCATCTCCTTATTTCTTTTTCTTCCCTTTTTTCTCCTCTTCCTTCCTTTCTTCTCTTCCTTCTTCCTTCCTCCTCCAGGCCCAATTGACTTCTCTTTTTCCCAATATCTCTCTTCTGCTTGTGACAATATATTTGTAAAAGTAAAATGACCTTCCGTTCCCCTCAAATCTTTGCAGCTTCCTGGACTTCTTCCTTGGACTTCTTCCATTCTCTGCCTCACCCTTCCCATCTAGTCATCCCATTTACCTTCTTGGGGAGGGCATGGATTTTAGGACTCAGTCCTCCAATCACTGACTAAGCAGTACCCACACGTTTTTCACAATGTGTTATGCTTTTATTCTGGTAGATTCATGTTCCTGGGGGAAGACATCCAGCTGAAACCCTCGGTTGGCATCTTCATCACCATGAACCCAGGTTACGCTGGCCGAACTGAACTCCCTGAGAATCTTAAAGCACTTTTCAGGCAAGCACTCATGGGTAGTGGCATGTGGTCTTATCTGCTTTGCTTCCAAAGTTGTGCCCCACTGTTACGAGGCTAAGGGGCACCAGTGGACAGCTTCTAGACCTGGCTCCTCTGGGATCCCCTCATGTTTTCAGTTGGTACTTCCCCTGCCACTATCAATGGGGAAGGGAGTCTGCAGAAGATAGTGAGAAAGAAAAGGGGAGAGTCAGGAGAAGATTCAAAGAGGGGAAGCAATTTGCCTAATTAATAAAGTAAATGAATGAATGAATGAATAAAATAAAATAGTTCTTTTGATACCAAGAGTCTACCTGGTGAAGTGACTTCAAAGTCAAAAAAAAATTGGGTTCACGTCCTGCCTGGGGCATATACTGACTGGGTGACCCTGAGCAAGTCAGTATTCTAGTCAGATCTTTATGACCTTAAATTCTAGAGCTAGTGCCTTTCATTCAGGAAGCTTCCTCATCTGAATTTTAATGAAATGACAGATAACCTTCCCATCTTTTGATATCAAGACAGTTCAGCATCTTCTCCATTATACTATACTTTCTTAGAGGGTGGTTGTTCCCTAATTTTCCTCTCCCAGCTCTGAAAAATTAGATAGATTTTCCAAAAGTCCCACAAATTACTTGAAAAAACAAATAAGAGAGGGAGGGTAAGAGGTCAATTTATAAAGAAGAAAAAATTAATATTCTTGAAGCCCAAAATTTTACATGAAGATTTTCATCTAAGATAAAACAAAACAAGACCATGAACAGAAGTTACTTAAGAGAAGAAATAAAAAAAGAAAAAGAAAAGAAAAGATAGTATCCATCTAATTCTGGATACAAATATTATGACCCTGGGTAAGTCATTGGCGTCTGTGGGCCTCATTATGGGGTTAGATTAAATGCCTTTGAAAGGATGGTTCCATTTTTAAAGCTGTAATCCCTTAACAACATTTCTGTGTACCCCACCATTTTAAAGGAGGTTTCTATGCATGTTCCATGGGGTCCAACTCCAAAGGATCTACACTTTTCAGTCGCTGACTAATTGTGAATTTTTTTATTCAAAATAAAGACTTTTCTTCGTGGTTCTGATTGACAGGTATAAGTGGCGCCTCTCTTGGGGCTCATTAGATGTTGGTACAAATTAGTCACTGAATTTAAGCAATTTGTCCTTCTCACCTTATCCCATTTAAGAACAGAAACTCTGTGTGTTTCTTTCTTAGACCTTGTGCTATGGTGGCCCCTGACATTGAACTCATCTGTGAAATCATGCTGGTGGCAGAGGGGTTTGTGGATGCCCGCCTCTTGGCCCGCAAATTCATTACCTTGTATACTCTCTGCCGGGAGCTGCTTTCCAAGCAGGTGAGAACCTTGAGGGGATCTAGGAAGCCTTTGTTTGTTGCCATAAATGAAATCCATTTGGAAATGCCAAGCTCAGTAGCACACCTCTGAATTCCCTTTGTGGGTAAGAAGAAAAAAATGACCTTCAGCTGTATTTCCGATTTTTTTTTAAATAACAAGTAATCCATGAAATGTCATTGAGTTTCATGTGTGTTTCTTCTCATTTTTATATCTTTGATATTAAAAATTCTGATTTTAATTACTATACAAATTGTTCTGGGATCATTTGGGAAGGTCCTCAGCAGTACTGATCTAACCTAGTGCATGTCTGCCCGCCTTGTCCAGGATCTTCCATTTCTGGGATGGAGGGAGCTCCCGTCTATACAGGTTTCTCTGGGAGGCATGTCAGATGTCACTCGGCTCATCATTTGTTTTGTCATACATTTCTTAATATATCCTCAGTGCTGAGGGACAGCTAGGTGGCACAGTGGATAGTATGCCAGGCCTGGAGTCAGGAAGACCTGAGTTCAAATCCAGTCTCAGACATTTATTAACTCTGGGATCCTGGGAAAGTTACTTAATCTCTATGTACCTCAAAGAACTTCATAGGAAAAGGCATTAATTTGCTAAGTATCCAATAGCAAATTGTCTTCTTGGAAGAATCTCCCGAATTGAGTGTTTTCTGCACAGGAATTCTTATAGATCTTTATGTATTAAAATTGATTTTTATAAATTCTCTTTATGGATACTTTATAAATGATGAAATTCCCATTTATAAATGGGTATTGTTCATTAAATATGTTTTTTTATACTAAGATGGGATTTTGCAAAGGATAGAGACTAGGATTATACAAAGAAACGATCACTTCATGATCCACAGTTATGCCTCAGATTCTGGCTTCAGTAGGAGTGGGACAAAGCTGTTACAGTATCCAAGGAGGGACACTCCAGTCATAGCATGGGGGTTCAAATGATATTTAGAAACTCCCCAATTCTCCCTATTTCTTATAATTTCAACTGAAGGAGACAGAAACCTTCAGAGAGGCAGGAGGATGTAGGAGATAGAATACTAGCCTAACCATTAGGCAAAGCTAGAACCCTCTAGAATCCCCAGTTCAATCAGCATTCATTGAACACTTATTAGAAGCCAAGCATTAAGCCAAGTGCTAAGAATACAAAGAAAAGCAAGGGGAGTGGGTGAGAGGAAGGAAAGTAAGGCATGGAATTCATTTTTCAATAGAATAGAAGAAAAGATAGAAAGAGCTTTGACTTTAGGGTCAGAGAACCTGAGTTCCAATCCTACCTTTGAAAAGCACTTAATACCTGAATTCCTGTGGTCTCTGACTTTCCACAACTGTTTTCTCATCTGCAAAAGAAAGTGATTAAACTAAATATGTCTGAGTTTTTTTTTCTAGTTATAAATCTCTAATTCAATGACATTTAGTGAACCTTTGAGTCAACTCACATTTTTTTTTTGCAAGGCAATGGGGTTAAGCGGCTTGCCCCAGGCCACACAGCATTATTAAGTGTCTGGGGTCGGATTTGAACTCAGGTCCTCCTGACTCCAGGGCCGGTGCTCTATCCACTGTACCGTTTAGCTGCCCCTCAACTCACATTTTACAAAGAATCCCTGCCATATTTTTGCTGAGTGACAAATGGTTCTGAGCTCTGCATGCATTGAGAAGGGGGGTAAGTCAGGAAATCTTTGAAGTTGTTGGGCTTTGGGGCGGCTAGGTGGCGTAGTGGATAAAGCACCGGCCCTAAAGTCAGGAGGACCTGGGTTCAAATCTGATCTCAGACACTTAATAATTACCTAGCTGTGTGGCCTGGGGCAAGCCGCTTAACCCCATTTGCCTTGCAAAAACCAAAAAAAAAAAAAATTAAAAAAAAAAAAGACAGCCACTCTTGAATGGCTCTAATTGTACGGAAGTTTTCTTCTACATCCGACTGAAATTTGCATCTTTACTGATAACTGACAGGAGAAACCATGATAATTTCTCTTGTAATTCCAGTTGGACTTTTGCCCATCCTATTTGTTGTCTGGATTGCGTGAGATATTTGGGGAAACTTCTCTGCATTTGCTTTTAGGATCATTATGACTGGGGACTTCGTGCAGTGAAATCGGTCTTGGTCGTCGCTGGTTCCCTGAAACGAGGAGATAAAAATCGACCTGAGGACCAGGTACTGCATTGGAGAATGGGTTTCATAAACTACTTTATGCAGAACATTTGGTTCTGAATTGTATGGCGTTAGCTTGGTTTTTAAAATACACTTGTGATATGTTGCATGTGTGTGCATGTCTACACATGTGTTTATATATATATATATTTCTTTATGTGTGTGTGTATTAAATATATTTGAGTATTTGGAATGCTAGTGAGGCTTTTCCTTGATTAACAGGTCCCAAGGCGTTTCAGAGGAAGGTTATAGTTAGAAGAAAGAACATCAGATCTCAGCAGTATTTTATAATTGAAAAGTATTCTGGAAGTCTTAAAATTAACTATCAAGCATCTGGATAGCATAATGGATAGATTTTACCTCAAAAACTTATTATAACTTCTTGGTGTCAGTTTCCTCATTTGTAAAAATGGGGTTAATGAAAAAAATGGGGTTAATGAAGCACCTACCATCAAAGAATTGTTATAAAGCTCCCATTATATTTTTATATACATTCACATATCACTTTGTAAGCCATAAAATACTGATATAAATGCTTTTATTATTTTTTAAATCAGTGCTCAATCCAAGAGTGGATGATATCTTTTTAGAATAATCATCATGGGAATTCAAATTTGAGTTCATGAAATCGTAGCATTGGAACTTATTGGGAGGGAAAGGAACAAGTATTTATTAAGCACCTGCTGTGTACCAGATGTTGTACTAAGCACTTTACAAGCCTTATCTCATTTGTTCCTCACCAGAACCCTTGAAGGGAGGCTCTGTTTTTATCATCTGATCCAATTCCCTCATATACAAATGAGGAAACAGCCTGGTAAGATAGAGAGCTCTGGAGTTAGCAACCCTGGGTGAAACTGCAGGGTTGGTTCAGGGTTCTTTTCCTCTGAGACCTTATGTGAACAAACCCCTTCTCAGTTATGAAATGAGCAGGGTGGTCTAGATGTCTTTCCCGTTGCTTCCTGTTTTAGCTCCATCATCCTTCCAGCTCTGAGGTTTTGTGTTTCTGTTTCTTGCTCTTCTTCATCGTATTTCCTCCCTGTTGCATGCCTCACATAGGTAGGTTAGATCTTGAATGATGATACAACTCAAGAGTTTTACCTCCTCCAGGTCACCCCATGTTACAGAGTGAACAGTGAAAAAAGTCACTGTAGCTCTTTATTTCTGCAAGGTGTCCCCTGACCTGTATGGTCAAACCATCTTGGGTGCTGTGGACATTTCCTGATGAGGTTTTAGAATATTTAGTTTTTTCCTTCAGATTTTTCATATGTTACCTTCTCTTTTCTTTGAGCATGTAGGACTCTGTTGGATGATAGAGATAAAACTGGAAAGCACCCCAAAATGCATCTAATGCATTTTCATTTTTATAGATGAGGAAACTGAGACTGGAGAGGGCAAGAGGAATATAGGAAGATCCAGGTCCTTTGACACCAAAGTTGGTGTTTTTTTTTTTTCTTTTGAGGCCCAGTATTTCAGACACTTTGCTTTCAAAATCCAAGGACTTTGCTTTCCCCAAGTGACTTGACCAGGTGCCCCATGGAGAGTTCCCCTGTAGTAGGATATCATTCCAACTGGGAAGCTCAAAGTCCTTTCCTGAAATGACCTGCTAGCATCAGCCACCACCCATGCTTTTCAGGTGGAGAAATGGGTAGCCAGAAGCCTCAGGCATAATCCAGAGCTCGTTGAAGATGGCAGAATAAGAGGCTTTGGTGGCCATCTCTGCTCATTCTCTTACATGGATGAGTGTTGGACAGCTGATGGGCTGAGCAATTCCCCAAACAAAGGGCACAGGGACTGGACCCTTTGAGGCCAGAGCCTCTTATTTTGGAAATGAATGTCTTAGCCCAGATGGGTGTGGTTGCCATCTGCTTTTGACATGGTCTTCTCTCCAAGGTCCTGATGAGGGCACTCAGGGACTTCAACCTGCCCAAGATCGTGACAGATGACGTTCCTGTCTTCATGGGGTTGATCAGTGACCTGTTTCCAGCCCTGGATGTGCCCAGGAAGAGGGAAATGCAGTTTGAGCAAATGGTTCGCCAGTCTACCCTGGAGCTCTGCCTACAGCCTGAAGAGAGCTTCATCCTCAAAGTAAAACTATATGCATATACAAACACATGGGAATGTGCATTTATAAATAGACACACATGTATTCATGGACATATATATTTTAAAAGTGTACCATTTATATATAAATATATGTTGTATATATACACAAATCTATGTGAGTGAATATGTTCATATATGCACATTTTACATATTAAATATTTATACCTATAACAATATAGAATATAAATATAGTTATTTCTACTTAGCAATCAGTCCTCTAAAAAAATATAGAGCACACTTAATTAGAATCTGCAGTCCTAGGAGTTTTCTATCATCTTCTTAAGTCCAGACAATCAACCAAACAATACTTGGAGCCATAATCTATAGATGCGCTGATTTCCAAGATGTGAATGTTCCTGCCTGAAAATTTAACAACTGGCTCCAGCACATCCTGGACATGTGGCTTGCGTATAAATTTATTCCTTTTGATTTTCTAGAATAATAACTGCTATTAAGTGATTTGAAGGCAATAAAGAAGAGTGAAGAAAGGGCTTTCCATGGGGTCGGGGAGATCTGAGATCCCCTCAGATACTTACTTGCTGTGTTATTCTGAACAAATCACTTAACATCTTTTGGACTCAGTTTCTTTATCTGGAGACCAGTAATGGACATTTATTGTTTATTCTGTGACGGACATCTGTAAAATGGGAATAATAATAAGAGGGCTTATAGGGCTGTTGTGAAGCTAAAATGCTTGGGAAAGTGTAGAAATGGAGTAATTCTTGTCACTTTGAGGCCAAAGGCGAAGTGATGCCTTGAGTTCCTGATGTTCCCAGCAGGCCCAGATCATCTAGGGCATTCGTGACCTCAAGAGCTAAGAACACTTCTGTAGATGGACTTTTTAGGGATTTAGGGAGGAGAGAAAATGAGGAATGGATAAAGGATCAAGTGAGAAGTTTTTGAGGATGGGGGAAGCACATTTGCAAGCAGTGATTCTAAATGTTTACCTATCAACTTTTCATGATCACCTCATCAAAAGAAAATGATATTTTCATTCCAAATGGTATTTTGATTTTGCAGGTTGTTCAACTGCAGGAACTGTTAGCTGTCCGACACTCGGTCTTTGTAGTTGGAAATGCCGGAACAGGAAAGAGCAAGGTATGACTAATGGCTACTCACAAGCTCTTTTTCTGCTGCCTACTCTGCCCCAAAGGGAAGGGTGATTGCATGGGTTCAGACTTGTTTGTTTTCCCTTTGCCATCTAATGGATTTGATTTTTACCCATTTACAAGCATGATTGTAAGAGGGGTCCAAAGGCTTCCTTAGACTTGACTGCCAGAGGCATTCAGATACAAACAAGATCATTCTTTTTTGCCATATATAAAGGACAGTTGTTTCTTTTAATTCATATGAATAAACCAACAATCATTTATTAAGCACTATCTTATGGTAAACACTGTTGTAGCTGGGGAGGTAAATACAAAAGCAAAAATAGTTCTGCCCTCAAGAGGCTTACTCTCTAATAGGGAGAGAGACATATCTACCCAAATGTTAACTGGAGTGGGTGGGTTGGGGGAATCTTGGTCTGTAAATCAAGGCACATAAAATCTCAAAGAATTTAATAAATGTTTAGTGGATAGTTTTATAAAGGCAAGGGTTGTACTAGGTGAACAGAGAATCACAGATTTAGATCAAGAAGGGATCCTAAAGGCCAACCAATAATCCCTGAGCCCCTTGCCAGTTTAACATCTAGGATTGTTTGATGACTAGGAAGACACCTCCAAGAAGTTCCTAAAAGGAGGGATTGTTTCCTTTCATTGTCTGTAGTCCGGGCATAGGATCTGGCCCATAGCTGGTCAGGTTGGAGATCAGCCTTGAAATGGGGAACTCTGGGGAGCAAACTCCTTCTACCAGTATAGGCAGCATCCTCTCTGCTATTTAGAGGTCAAATGACTTGCCAGGGACCCACAGTCAATTAGTGAAAAGTTAGGACTAGAACCGAGATCTTCCTGCATTTGAAACTGGCTCTTTCCCATGCTGTCTCTCAGCACACAGTAGGATACTTATTAATAGACTGATTGACCAATGAAGGAATGGTCTGGAATCTGTTCACAAATACAGTTCAAGTGCTCCTAAAACATTTTTTTCTAGATGTCTCCTTTCCCCCCCTCTCCTTTATGTTCCTTTTATCTGTGTACACTCTGGATCTACCCCTTCCCCCATAGAATGTACACTCCTCAAGGACAGGAACCTTTCCTCATTTGTCTTTGTGTTCTTGGCAACTTGTATGGTGACTGGCATCCAGTAGGTGATTAGTATGTGTTTGTCAGATGGAAAACTGAACCCAAGCCCAAAGATGAAGGAGGAAATGACATCTTCCAATTTCCTCTGTAGCTCCCTTTCTTCCAAGTCCATTCCTAGTCACTGCAAAGTGTCTGATCTTCATACCCTCACACAATGGATTGCTAAGGCCTTAGGTTCACATCTAGAGGCCAGCAACTAAAGATGAGGGGTGGCTCAGAGTGTGAGCATCTTACCCTCTACTTGCTCTGCTGAAGAATTAAATTAGAAATGTTGCCACAAAGGGAAGGCTGGCAAAGGGACACCTTAATGGGGAGAAGGGAATAAGGGAAACACCCCAGGTGCATCTCCCCCAAGCCTAATATTATGTCACAGTATATGAACCAGGAACGGCAACAATTAATTCCTATGGTGTTTGTTTTATTTGGAATTTCCAAAACTGTCCCCCTTGGGTCTCCTTTTGAAGCCAAGTGACTTCTCCTATGTTCACCATCATTTTGGTCATCTCCATCATTCATGCAAGAACCACACTGGGAGCCTTGATGTTAGTTATTTAACTCGGGACTTCTTGGCCACAGCTTCATGAACTTGCTTTTGTAAAACCTTTTGACCATTTTAATTGCATTGTTTTTCTTGGCCATCTAATGGATTTGATTTTTACCCATTTACAAACATGATTGTGAGAGGGGTCCAAAGGCTTCCTTAGACTTGACTGCCAGAGGCATTCAAGATACAAACAAGATCAAGAACCCTTGATTTCCTTCCTTATTTTTGCAAAAGTATTGAGCAGTATTTCTGTGTCCCTTACTGTAGCCTGAGAAGAGAATGAAGCAAAGCTAGACAACCTAACAGGCAAGGGGTGGGGGGTTGGGGTGGAGGAAGAGCTGTCCGGATTCTGCGGCAAAGTTTTTCCCCCTTCATTGGAACTGCTTGAGTCATGGATCCTTCTCCTTCCTGAATTTGATTCATTTAACTCCATTCCATCAAAGATGAAGTGGCTGGTCTTGCTAAAGTGATGAAGCAGATCAATGACCTTATTGATTTATAGCTGAAGAAACTGAGGCCCAGAAAGGGAAAGTTTCTTGTCTAAGGGCCATTCCAAATAGAGTAATTTTCACTTGATTTTCATGATTGTTGTGTACTGTCCCTTTGCCCTGTGCGCAACTTACCAGATCTTGTTCTGCCTCTTACTCTGTACAAAGGAGCAAAGAGACTGAGTTTTCATGATGGTCCTGCAAAGATGATTTTTTCTGCTTTCAAATGACAATAATACAAAGCATGGTGTATGATGGGAAACAAAGAAAAGAGTTTCCCTTTGGAAACATTGTTAGGTAGTGCAGTGGATAGAGCACAGGGTTTGGAATCAGAAAGACATCTTCATAAGCTCAAATCTGCCCTCACTTACTGTGTGACACCGGGCAAGCCACTTACCTCTGTTTACCTCAGTATCTTCATCTGTAAAATGAACTAGAGAAAGAAATGGCAAGATATTCCAGGATCTGTGCGAAGAAGACACCGAATGACATTATGAAGAACCAGATATAACTGAAAAAACAATTGAACAACAACTGTTAAAATGCCTTGGGTGAAGCAAAGATAGCAGGGCCAGGAGAACTATCCTTATAATAGCTAGTCATATAAAAGACAAGGACACCAGAAGGGGACTGAACGTGAGTTAAATGCAATGACTCTGTCAAGCAGAAGAGAAAATAAAACTGTAGAGAGGTGGGCAACTCTGGGTGCAAAATGTTGCATTTGCTTAGAGGTAGTCTGATATAGTGGGGAGAGCATTGGACTGAATCAGAAAGACCTCGTTCGAATACCATCTTCTAGATTAACAGTTTTTAGTTTCCTCATCTATAAAATAAGGGCTGTGGTCTCAGTCATTTTGAAGATTCCTTCTTGCTCTGAATCTGTTGCTCCTACATTCTGTGAGACTCCAACTTTGAAAAATTGATAAAAGTGAATCCTTTTTGTGACTATATTTGAAAAATAAAAAGAAACTGTCTCCAATCTTTTGCCTTTTCTCTCTAGATTTTGAGAACTCTGAATCGAACCTATATTAACATGAAGCAGAAACCCATTTGGAATGACTTAAACCCTAAAGCTGTGACAACAGATGAGCTCTTTGGCTTCATCCATCATGCTACCCGAGAATGGAAAGATGGCAAGTCCCATCCCCTCCCCTCTTGAATGTATTCTCTGCATGGGAGGTATCCCATTTTCATTTCTTTGAACACTCTTCCCCATTACTGGAATGCACTCCCTTCTTCTCTCTATGATAGAGAATCCTGAACTTATTCCAAGGTAAACAGAAGTGCCACCTCCTATGGGAAGTCTTCCCAGGTTCCACCTCCCATTCTCTATAGTTATCAAGGCCATCTGCGTGTCCCTTCACCCCCATCAAATTATCATGTATAGGCTGGCTTATTCACATGTTGTATCTCATCAACCCAATGTTTGAAGATGGGGAAGACTTTTTCTTTTGGACTTTTTAAAAAATTCATTTGTTATTTGTTTATTTTATTTTTTAAAGATTTTATTTATTTTGAGTTTTATAATTTTTCCCCTAATCTTACTTCCCTCCCCCCACCCTCCACAGAAGGCAATTTGCCAGTCTTTACGTTGTTTCCATGGTATACATTGATCCAAATTGAATTTGATGAGAGAGAAATCAGATCCTTAAGGTCTTTTGGACTTTCAGGGTTTACATGTGGTAGGTATTTAATAGAGGCTTACTGGATTGAATTTAAGTGAAGATAAGTTGAATTTAGTACATTTCATTGATACCCACGGGACTTTATCCAATAGAAATCATACCCCATCTGCCCGGAGACCAATAGACAAGTTGGAGCTCTAAATGGAAAGGCGGTCTATTGAAATTCTTTCTTTGGTGACTTCCATCTTGGTTCTCTCCCTCCCTTGCATTTATCATTATCCTGCACCTTACTTCTTGATCACAGGGTATGACAAGACAGATTAACAGAAAACTCAATGTAGCTAAACTTTTCTCTCCAAAATATTGTTCCACTTCATTGTTGTCCCTTTGAGACCAGCACTCTTTTCTGGTAATATTGCTGTGTTCAGATTTCTTCTCTGAGAATTACAGACAGAACCAATATAAAGTCAAGTCATAAAGTCAAGGCTCCTGGGATTTTTGAATTTTATGAGCATGCTTTAGGCGTCCAGAGAAATGAAATGATTTGCCATGATCACACAGGTTGTGAGAGTACAGTTGATTTTCTCATGTCCTGATCAATCAGCTTTAGGCAGTGCCCAGGATACTTGTCTGGACCCAATTCAATGAACAAATAATTTTGAGAGGGGTGAGGCAGTATGAGAGGGAACAAATTAAGATCGAGTGAAGACTAGAAAACATTTCAAGTTGTAGGAAAATTTCTAGATCAAGGAGATTGGAAATTGATGACCTCTCTAAATGAATGAATGAATGAACAAACAAATTGAAAAAAGTATTTACAAAGTATTTACAATGGGCCAGGATTATAAATATAAGAGCAAAGAAAAGCTTTGTCCTCATGAGTTTATATTCAAATGGGTTTGACAATTTATGTAGGGGAGAGGTGATCAGGGAAGCTTATGGGATGATGACTGAGGTTGCAAAGGAGTAGATTGATATACCCCTCCCAGGGGCAGGGTTTGCTTTCGATTCCTTTATTTGCCTCTCCAAGGGGAGGCTGTGAGCTGTGTGTCTATTGAGCTGAAACTTCCCTCTGTCTGGGGTTTGATGATAGTGAAAATAGCAAGACTGATACTGTCCTTCCAGTATTAGAATTTCTAATTGGTCAGTGGATAGGGTTCTCATTATAGAGAATCAAAAGTTAAGTTAGAGTTTAAAGATGATCTAAAAACTTTCTACTTCTCAGCTACTCTCTTTTCTTCCAGAGAAGCAAAACAAAAGGGGCCACCTACAACTGAGGGCCGTTTTGTGTTTTTCACCATTTCCTGGGCTGTTATGGCCCGAGAATTAATTACTCAGTGGCTAACCTCATGGTGATGAGCCAGTCTCTGTAATTTGCTGCCTTAGTCCTGGAGAAGGAGATACAGACTGTTGCTGGGATGATCTTCTCAGCCTTTCCAATGTAGGACTAGCTGCTCTTCTGTCATGGCCTTCAAGGACCCAGCGTTGCCACCATCTTGAAACATACAAATAGGAGGTCATAAAGTAGTAAAGACGTATTGTCCTCCTTTCCCCCTATTTTCCTTTTCCTTAAAAAAGAATCAAACTTTTGCAAAAACCTAAAGAAAAAAACTTTAAAAATTAAAAAAATCAAACTTTAAATACACACTCTTTTTAATATAAATATATTTATCCTGAATAAATATATTTACATAAGTTTAAACATGTGGCAGGAATTCTTCACAATTTGACAAAATCCCTGACCAAAGCTAGCTGAACAAGACTTTGTTGCTGAACTGTTTTCCCTTGATGAGGATAAAGAAAGAATAATCTATGTACATATAATTTATAAAAATCTTTTTATAGTAAAAATGACCACACCTGAATTTTTTGAAATAGATTTTTATTGATTTCCTGTTTTTATACCACCTACATTTCGTAATCTAGCCTTCGCCCTGCATCTGCCCCAAGAACTAGCTCTTATGTAAAAGAACGTTTAAATGGCAGAAAAACAGATCCACAAAACTAAGGGACCTATCAGGAAAGTGAAGTCCATAAGCAAGCACCCACTGTGTGCACTGAGTACTGCTAAACGAGAAATTAATAAAAGTTAGAAAACCATCTCTGTCCTCAAGGACCCTGCAGTCTGATAGGGAAGACAACCTCCAAACTGCTACCTACGAACAAGATATGGAGAGCATAACTTGGAGGTAATCTTAGAAGCCTCATGGGTTAAAGAAGACTTGAAGAGAACTCTGCAGAATGAGATTTTATCTGGCACTAGGAGAAAAGTAGGGGGAAGCCAGGAGGGGGAGATGAAAAGGCAGAGGGGGCCGAGGATGGGGGGAAATCAGTGAAGATACCCGGGAAGAAAAAGGTTGACATCATATGTAGGATTCCACATCCCTAGAACCCCACTTCTGCCAACAACAGAGGTACCTCTTCATATCTGTTCTTTGAGATCAATCTGGGTCTTTGTTATTTTGTACTATTTCAAAGCCACAGATGAATTCAGAAATCGGCTTGAATTTTAAACATTCTTTGTTGGTGTAGGACTCTTTTCATCACTCCTGAGAGAACAAGCCAACCTTCTGCATCATGGACCCAAATGGATAGTTCTAGATGGAGACATTGATCCAATGTGGATTGAGTCACTCAATACAGTGATGGATGATAACAAGGTGAGGTGCCCTCCCTTCCTGGTGGAATTTTTGGTTTTGCTTGAATCTCCTCTGTATTCAAGAAATACTTTTCCTGGGAGGCTAGGTGGTGCAGTGGATAGATTGCTGGCCCTGGAGTCAGGAGTACCTGGGTTCAAATCTGGCCTCAGACACTTAATAATTACCTAGCTGTGTGGCTTTGGGCAAGTCACTTAACCCCATTGCCTTGCAAAAATCTAAAAAAAAAAATACTTTTCCTCTTTCTTTGAGCCTGGGCTCTTGCCAGAGTACCGTTTTGGCTCATGGTCCTTTGGGGCCACTTCTTCTTCATCCATATTTGTGCTTGGGTTGTACCTCTTTAGGCATCCATATAGTGCTTATTAATTTGGATGGAAGTTACAAACTCACCTCCATCATTTTAAAAATGCCCATTGCTGCTTTTTGCTGTTTCATACTATTGATGTCCCAGTCCCTTGTTCCCTGCTCCCAACACACACACACACACACCTCTCTCTCTTAACAAAAGCCCACATATGCTATTATAAAACCATAACTAGAACAAGGCACATTGGTCTTCGGCCCAGGGTGGGTAATGTGAAGAGAGCTGACATCATATTTCTAGTGGCATTTCCTCCTGAGCCTATGCTATCCTTGATGGTGATCTAATTGGTCTGTATCCTTCCTCTCCTATCCACCCCCTCCCTGATCCTGGCCCTCCCCACTACTTCCTTTGCTTCCCTGTTCAGCCCTATCTACAACAGCATGGCACATGTTCCCATTGGCAGCCACAATTGAGTGGAATCTTCTAGATGACCCAGAGTGTCCTTTCTTTCCTCATTCCCTATGTCTCTCTCTGACAAGGTACCACTCTTACACCTAGTCACCATCAAAAGGTGAACATTGTTATAGCTCCATCTCTGGCCTATAGGTCTCATATTGAAAAATAAAGTTTTTTCGTGAGGAGAATGAAGGAAGCTCCTTTGTGTCCCCATAAAAATGGAGGAACCCAGTTATTAACTGGTTTGTATGACTATACTCAAATGCTAATTCTCATATCACCTAAACATCATCTAACTAGTCACTACTTGGTAGAGTGGATGGAGTCTTGGAGTCAGACCTTGCTCTTTGACTACCTAACAAATTCCTTAGCTTCAGTTTCCTTCTCTGAAAAGTGAGAATGATCATAACATCTGCCTCCCAGGACTGGGATGTCCAGATGAGATACAATCTGTTCCTGTTATTTGTCCTTCGTTCTTGGAGAAGGCCATGACATCAGAGAGGTTTGCCATGACAAGCACGTGAATTAGACTAGAGTTGGGGGGGGGGGTTATACTCTGCTAAGTCACCAACCTTACTTTCTCCTCCAGAGTTATCTGGATCCAGTGACCAGATATTGGTAAGGATGCCTGGAGATGGTCTTGCAATCAGGCAATCAGGGTAGTGACTTGCCCAAGGTCACACACAAGCTAGTAAGTATCTGAGGATGGAATTGAACTCAGGTCCTCCTGATTCCAGGGCCAGTGCTCTAGCACTGTGCCACCTAGCTGGGCCCTGAAACAAAATCCATAAGGTATCCTGAAGCATTATATGAATACTAAGGGTAACTAGGTGGTGCAGTGGATAGAGCACCAAGCCTAGAGTCAAGAAGACCTAAGTTCAAATCTGCTCAAATCTGACCTTGGACAAGTCACTTAACCCTGACTGCCTCACACCCAAGGCCATCTCTACTCATCTTGATTCATATCTGGCCACTGGACCCAGATGAATTTGAAAGAGGAAAGTAAGGCTGGTGACTTAGGACAGCACCCCTTCACTCAAATCCAATTCATTTGCTTCTCATGGCATCACCTCCCTGATGGTCAGGGTCTTCTTCTAAAATAAAGAACAAACATCATCATATGAATAGTAGCTATCATCACCTCCATCCCTATGGAAGCTTCAAACCACAATGCCCTTTGATCTTTTTTTCCCCCCACATCCAATCACTCATCTTATCCTTTGGACTCTCTTTCTGCCAAGGATCTTTCCTTTTAGTTCCTCAATATTTGAGGCTCTCTCTACCTTTTTCCCAGACTCTTGGACTCTTATTCACCTTGTTTTTAAACCTCTAGTCTGTCCCTTCTCTAATTCATTGTTTCCTCAACTGAAAAACTTTCCCCCAAATAGACTATCTCCTACCCTTACAAGTCTTCCTTGGCTCTCGCTAATTTATTGAATGAGATTTAGTTAGCCTGGTGCCCTCCAAAATCTATTTATGGACTTTCCCCTGCCACGGTGTCTTCCCCTAATAAAATGAAAGGTCCTCAGGGATAGACACTTGGCACTTTTGTCATTCTGTACCCAGCACCAAAACTGTCACAGCTTAATAGAGTTGAATTGAACATGGCAGTGGAGTAAGGCCTCTGAGGACCAATCTAAATACTTTGGGGCCTGAGGGGTGTGAAAATGGAGGAAGAAGGGCTGCTGTCAGCCACCAGGCCATGGTTTTCTAGCCTTAGCAGCCCCTAAAACTCCTTTGCTGAGGTGGCCATTGATTCCCCAGCTAAGGGAATCTGCTGCAGTGAAAACAGTTGTCTTGGAAGCATTGACAGGAGGGGAAACATGGCCCCATCTGAATCATTTCAGTTCCAAGAAACAAACATTAATCACGTCCTTCCTGCCTTTTTCTCAACATTGAAAAAAAAAGCCTTTCTGTCCTCAAGGAGCTTCCCTTCTCTGCTCAGAAAATACAAATACCAAGTCAATGTCTAGTCATGGCCAGAGCTCTGGAATTGGACTCAGAGGATCTGAGTTCAAGTCCTTCCTCCACCCTCACTAGATATGATCTAGGTAAGTCTCTTCCCTTCTGGATCTCAGTTTCCTCATCTGTAAAATGGGGGCACTGTTCCAGGGGAAATAACAGATTAACAACTGGGAAAATAATTGACTTTCCAGATGACACTGAGTAAATGTATTGGTAGAGAGGTAGCATGTTGTGGAGGACTGAGGGCCTTAGGGTCAGGAAGGTTAAGATCCTGACTTAAATACCTACTGACTCTACAACCGCAGTCATCGGATGCTGCTCCTCTAAAGGATAGACTCTCCTGAGACTTTAGGGTACAAATGAGTTGCCAGTCTGCCTCAGTGAAGGAACTTTCCCATTGATGAAATCCCAGGGATTGGTCATTTCAGTTGGTTCAAGCCCAGCCCTGATGCTCTATTGGGCATCTAGTCGACTTGTCCTCACTGGGGCTCCCCTGGTCAGACATTGCCCCATTCTGTCTCCAACTTCTCATATCTGAATGCCAATCTACTCCCTGCCTTTGCCCATGCAGGTCCTGACGCTGGCCAGTAATGAGCGAGTGGCCCTCACCCCTCACATGAGACTCCTATTTGAGATCAACCACTTAAGGACGGCAACACCTGCAACAGTGTCCAGAGCTGGCATTCTGTATGTGAACCCACAAGACTTGGGCTGGAATCCGTGAGTATTCCTTCTTCAGATGTGAGGGGGAAAGCTTTGTCAGCTTGTATGAAGAGTTGGGGCCTGAGGGGGTACTAGCTGGTAACCTTCTGGCTAAGTGTGCTGACTGTCCACTGGACCTTGGTGGCCTAAGGACCATGGCACTGCCCAGTTAGGAGTGACGGTCTCTCTCTAAAGTGATTTATCTCCATCATCTCAGTACTTGGCAAACAGTCCTAAGCTTTCTGTTTATTGACTGACTAGTGGAGTAACCTTGCTAACTGGGAAGCCTAGGGCATAAGACAAAGTTGCCTCAACTTTGATGTGGATGATGAGGAGACATCCTTTGAGTCTTGCCTTAGAACAGGCAGGAGCAGGATAAATAGTCTGGAGAATCCAGGATTTTGGACAAGAGGAGGTAGCACATGTAGACATTGGAGAAGGCCAAGACAGGTTATCTAGGGCCATGCCCTCATGGGAAGACCATGGATATATGTACGAGTGGAATAGTAGCTAAAGAGCCGACCCCCAAGCCCGGAACTCTCAGATGACTTCTCTGCTTCTGATCCATACTGACTGTGGCCCTGGGTAGGTTTAGCCTCTCTGGCCAAGTTTCCCAGTCTGTAAAATGAGGAGGTTGTATTCAGTGGCCTCTAAGGCCCCTTTTACATCTATGCTCCTGTTCCTCTGCAAATGCTAGAGGAGATGGGAGCCATACTGGGAAGATCAACTGGGGCAAAGACACCCAAGAAAACATGTGCAAAGAGAAAATGGCAGCAGCGAAGCCTCGGAAGGGACTGACCAGACGAGATCCAAGAACAGAAATGAGCAGAGTGAACTTGGAAACTTAGTTCCCCCCAGAGCCTATTGATGCATAAGGCTTGAGAACTCCCCCCTCACCCCAGCATGCTATCTTTCTTCTTTTGAGAATCTTTGGGGACTTCCTCTTGGCTTATATCGCTGCCACCTCCTGCTGGGCCCCATGACCCTTCTCTTCTGTCTCTTCCAGCTGAGGATGGGGGTCCTCCATTTTCTCCATTAGAACACACAAATTGGCAGTTAACTACCCTGTTCTTTGGTTCACAATTCCCCCTGATTCCATCTTCTGTGTGTGGATCACCATGATTGACAGAGAATTTGCTGCCTGCTGTGATGGGGAAGCTTGAGATGCAAAGGAGCCCACGAGCTCAGTGGGGGTGACCCCAGGGCTGCATCCCCTGGGATTATAGACCAAGCGCAGGGGGCTGTGTTTCTCTGCAGCAGAGTGACCCAGACCTGCCAGCCTCAGTGATGGGGAGGATGCAGCCTGGGATTTCCAGAGTGAACATCTGGGTTCCTTTTGTCTGTAAGAGGAAGAACAGTGCATTTCAATGGGGTCTTTTTTGTAAATACCCCAAGTCCAAGAGGGATGAAGGCTCAACCATGGGCAGGCTGCTGTGCTCACAGCCTCATCATGGCAAAAGCTTAGGACTGGATGACCCCCCCCGGACCTGGCAGCCCTCCCTGTAGCTGAATGGGGCCTGGCACTGGTGCCCAGCACTCTAGCAAAGAGTGACAAAACAGAGGGTAGTCCCAACTGGCCCCTCCAACCCCAAGAGGGACGGAGCAGAGTGGGGGATATCTCTTTATGTGGATGGGGATGATTCCTCCCAAAGCAGCTTCTGTGACCTGACTTAGCCTGTTTCTGCCCCTGTGGCCAACCAAAGAAAGAAGATGCTGCATCTCACCTCCCATCTAACCTTTGTCCTCACCCTTAGACTTTCTTAAGCTTTTGTTTTTTGCTTTTAATTCAATCCATTTGAACCATCATTTTAAAGTGAAGCAAAATCCAGCATTTATTAGATGCCTACTGTGCTCTAGGTCCTTGGCAGACCCAAATGATATAAAGAGAGAAATGAAGCAGGCCTTGCCCACATGCTTACATTCTACTAAAAAGATATATTATGTCTCCCTGGGTAGAATGGAAGGCCTTTGAAAGTAGGGACTGTTTCACTATCACCAGAGCTTGCTGATTGGTGGGATTCAAGGGTCTACAAAATACAAATGGGGGAGGGGGAACTCCTAGAAAAAGCCCTATGTGGCTGAGGAAGGCAGGAGTACAGCCTGGCAAAGACTCTTGGGCAGGAAATGAAGTGTTCTATATGGAGAATGATGAGTAGACAACTTTGTCTTTCTGCACTTAGTGGAAGCATATTCTGGGTTGTATACCAGAGGATCATTTATTAATGAACCACATTTCAGAGCTCAAAATAATTGCTCTAAGAGAAATCCTAAATTAGTGCCATAAACTTGGTGCACTTTGTGAAAAGAATTTGACCATTTTGAGAAATGAAAGGGAAGGTGCCATGGATGAGGTATATATGGTATCAAAGGATCTGATTGTGAATCCTGCTCTGTGTGACTGAGTCCTTTCTGGTCCCTCTGAGGTCTCTCTCAGCTCTAATCCAGAACCCTATACAACCTCAAATGAGAAAGACTTTAAAAACTTCCTAAATAATAGGAAAGACAATGAGAGAAGTATGGTGAGATTCTAATTGTTCTTAAAAAACAGAGGGTTTTCATGAACTGCCAACTCCCCATGAGTCACCAGCATGGTATGATGGCTGAGAAAACTGATGGAAGCTTCAGGTGTTTGAAGAAAACCTTGACTTCCAGGAATAAGGACGTGTCATCCATCTGTGTTCTACTGGTGAAACTCCATGTGGAAATCAACTGTGGACTCCATCCTTGAGAAAGGGTGCTAATAAAGTGGGGAGCCTCCAGAGGATGGGTGACTAGCCTGGTGAAGCTTTTGAGTTTAAATCATAGGAAGATGGATTCAATGAAATGAGGTGGGGATGGGGAAGGGCCATGGTAGCTGTCTTTGAAGGGATTTCATAAGAAAAATGGATTAGCCCTTCTTTGTTTGGCCCTAGAGGGCTGAATGGGAGCAGTGAACATAGAAGCAGACTTGGACTTGATATCAGGAAAGCCACCCTAAAGTACCAGGAGTTGCTTGGGGAGCTGGTGAGACCCTGCTTCTTAGAGGCTTTTAAGCAGAGACAAGATGAGAACTTGTTGGGGATTCAGTGCAAGGAGTGGTTATTCATGTGAGGGTCATCGGAGGTTCTTGCCAACACTGAGATTCTGGGAGTTATCACAAAATGTCACCTCCCTTCTAGTGAGAGTTGGGAGATCAGGGATGAGGAGCACTGAATACTCTGTCAGATATGATGAATAACTTCATTATCTTGGCTGAACTGCTTTTTCTACCCCTCTTTTTATTGTCTTGTAAATTATGACTGATACTGATTATCTTAATATCTTTCTACATATGTCTGTATAGCAGTATATGCTTATAAATGTGTATGTGTTTGTGAGAGAGAGAGAAAAAGAGAGAGAGAGAGAGAGAGTGAGTGTGTGTGTGTATGTGTGTGTGCAAGAACACACAAAGACTCCCAACTTGGGGGAAAAAAGTTCACAGTTCAAGAAGAGGCCAGAGCCTAGTTGCTCACATGTCTCTGGAATGTGTGTACCCACATTTGTCTGCTTTGTAAAACTCAGGTTCGCAGCCCCAGCCTTCAGTCAAATCTTCTTCCTCTTTTCTTTTCCAGGTATGTGGCTAGCTGGATTGACAAGAGAAGCCATCAGTCTGAAAAGACCAATCTGACAATCCTTTTTGATAAATATGTTCCCCCATGCTTGGAGAAATTGAGGACAAGTTTTAAAACCATCACTTTGATTCCAGAGAACAGTCTGGTTCAGGTTTGTGATTTTTCCTGGTAATGATGGGAAAGAATTCTACCTCTAGTCCCAACCACCTCCCTCTTCCTCTGGTTCTCCACTATTGGTTTTCCTAGTCTTTCCCTGTGTTATTCTCAGCCTCCTACTCAGAGAGAATATTCTCTTTTAAAGAAGTTTGCAGTAAATATATGAAAATTGTTTTGCTGAGAAAAGGATGATGAATAATCATTGAATGTTTAAGCTTAATGTATATTACCTCAATTAATCATATGATATCCTGTTGAAACAGGGATGCAGCCAGTTCATTAAGGATTTACTATTTGCAGGCACTTAACAGTGAAAGCTAACCCCTGACCTCAAGACCTTTCCATTCGAAGACTGAAAAGCAACACCTAGGAAAGAGAGTTTATATTATATTCATTGTTATATTATCATAATTATATTAATTAGAATTAATATTATATATTAAAGTGGGAGGGGGATGCTCAGGGACAAAATATCTTTATATATTTTATATATATATTATATATATGTCTAGAGAATCAAGAGCAGAGGGGTGGAGGTTTCATGGCTCAGAGGAGGAAGTCTTAGGACTGGAGGCATCTACAGGGAAAGAAAGTTATTGATGCTGACGTCCAAAGTTCAGAAAGTAGGGAGTAAAGTTCATTATTAAATATTATTCTCTTTAATTCACATATGAGGAAACTGAAGTAGAGAAATTTTAGGTGACCTGCCCAGAGTCACAGAACTGGTTTAGAACCCAGTTTTCTGACTTTGAAAGGTAGCATCCTTTCTACTCTTGTCTGTTGACCTCCCCCTAGTGATCCTCAGTTTGGTCCCAGTCATAGCTATTTACCTTCAAATTACAATCAAAATCTTAGTGTCAAGAAATACCATAAAGATGATCTAGGCCAATGCCCTGGTTTTGTAGCTTATTTTGTAGCTTATGCATCTCTGGAAAATAAGGGAGCTTTCTAAAGATTACCCAATTTCCTCCTGTGTAAATGGTGATTGATACATAAGTACCAAATTGCCCTCTGACTCACTGAACCCCACAAGCAGAGGGACATCAGGGAGATGGTGCTACACACACACACAGGTGAGGCATCTGAATTCAGATCCTAGACAGTACACATTTATTACTCAGGTGATACCAAACAAGATCCACTCTTCCTGGGAGCTTCGACTACTTGATTAAAAGAGGCTCTCAAACATCTCATTTCTGGTTCTAAATTGTAAAAGACTTTAAAAGACAAAACCTCACATTGAGCTACAAATATCGCAGGGTTTGTATATTATCTAGGAGGATTTGCATTGCATTAAGGAAAGTTCTGTAAGTCAACAGACATTCATTAAACATTCACTATGTGTCTAACACTATGCTAAATACTGGGAATACAATGAAAGGCAAAATACAGTCCCAGTCTTCAAGTTCATATTCTAATGGGGAACAACATGAATAAAATGGACATACAAGATATAAAAGTAGAAAGATAGCTGGAAATCTGAAGGAAGGCATGAGTAGGAAAGAGTAGGAAAGAGTAGTAGGAAAGAGAGGAGGAGGGTATAAAGAAAATAAATGTTTGAAGCTAAAGGAATGAAGCTCAAACAGTAAAATTTCAGTCATCATACAATGAGCAAGAGAAAAGTATCACTGTTCACTTAGACATCACACGATTTATTCAACGTGACATGATTCCATTGTTACCATTCAGTAAGTGAGATTGGCTGAATGACAATGAAGTTCAATTGAAAATTATTTCATACAAGCCAAAACGACACAACCAAAACACCTAGCCTCAACTCAGAGTTTTGGGTCACTTGACACACCAATTAAATAACAGCAGCCTTCAGCAGTTATTATCCAAGATATAATTTAGTGTTGAATGCAGGTCTGAATTTATTCATAATGCATTAATTATGGGGCTGATATAATTAGTTTTCCTCTGGTTTCATACTTGTTAAAAGCAAAATGCCATTCCTTCTCAGGTTGACTTGGTATCTTATGTGATTCTTTCTGGTGTTAA
Organism: Macrotis lagotis; assembly: GCF_037893015.1. Lineage (NCBI taxonomy): Eukaryota > Metazoa > Chordata > Mammalia > Peramelemorphia > Peramelidae > Macrotis > Macrotis lagotis. The sequence goes on from NC_133664.1 coordinate 12,654,038, forward strand.
CTTCTTCATTCAAGAATGTGTGAAAATAGGTCAGTGGGAAAAGCAGACAATTGTGACTTTTTATTCCTCTGTATTTAGAAGCAAGCTAGTGCCTTCAGAGCTCCTGGGAGTCTTATTGAGCTTCCAGCATCCCCCCACTTCTGAGTCTGGTGCCTTCCCTGAGGACAGTTGTGAAGAAATTAAATGAATTAACAAATGTAGAGAGCTTTGCAAACTGCAAAGCGCTATGGAAATTATAGCTATTATTAATATTAAAAAAAGAGTTAGTAGAAAAGAGAATGGCTCTAATAAACATATGCTTCCCTTTGGACTTCCCTCCCAGTCTTGTTTCCCAAGCATATAATTTATTATAATAATGTTAATAGCAATATTTAACATTGTATAAACAAAGACTATAAAATGTACTCCTTACAATAGTCCTGTGAGGTACTACAGGTATTATTCTTAACATTTCAGAGATGGGGAAACCGAGACTCAAAGCTGGGTGGCTTCCTCGGGATTGTATAGATGAAAAGTTGGAGAGTTGAATTTTGAAACCAAGACTTTACCAACTGCATGTCTCACATTCTTTCTAGTCCATTGTATCCCTTTTTCATAATGAGGAAATTGGGTTAGATCAGTGGTAATAATCTCAAATAAGGTTGTAGTTAAGGATCTCTGCAGGCTTATAGTGATTTAGAAAACCACATATTAAATGTGTGCAGGCAGAGCTAGCATGGGGGAGTGGAGCATTCAGTCACTCTCACAATTGTCCTCTACAAACAACTTTAAAATAATGCCTCAAATTGAATTTTGGACTATCAAAACCAACAAAAGATCAGATAAGACCTAGACAATGTAGGAATTCAGAACAAGAGATCTGTGAACTATGGGTGGAGCCAAAGCAACAGTGGTAGGGCTGGTGGATGGTGGTGATAGGAATGGCAGCAGCTTTGGGAGCTCTTTTGTCAGAGACAATGAAGGCATTTGGCAACTAGTCAGATTGCAAGAAACAAGCAGGACTGTGAATTGTGCTAGCACCGTGCAAAGGACCCGATGCTGCTGGACACATCTACTGTTTACACCTTCTAGGTCACAGCTCAAGGGAGAAAGTAGACGGCCTAACATTACTTTTGGTCACAAGGGATCAGGGACCCTGAGGAACAGTATTGATTGCACATCCAAGGGATCCAAGGCCTTCTTGGATAAGAACCAGAGTGTAGGGCAGGAGAGCAGTGACCTCACCTTATTCTATATCATACTACCTTGGAAACACAAAAAAACTTCCATACTCCCAGAACTAACTCTGAAGACAACAGTGCAAAAAAGTTTAAAGTTTGAGACAGTGCTTCTCCCTAAACAACACTGAAAACAGAGACCAATTTGAACATAAAGTTCCAAATAAAGAAATCCTGTGGAAAAAAAATGAATAAACAAAAAGAACAAAAAGAAATTAACCATAAAAACAATTGGAGATAGGAAGAACAAAACACATATTCAGAAGATAATGAAGTCAAAATAACTACATGAAAAGTGATGAGTCGGACACAAACCTAATATGAATTTCTGAAAGGGTTAGAAATTGACTTTCAAAATTAAATGAGTGGTAGAGGAAAATGAGGTAAAAAAATAAAACAAATAAAGAAAATTATAAAAAAATAATAGATTAATAAGAGAGCTCTCAAAAATGTCAAAAAAAATTCCTTAAAAATCAGACTTGGGGGCAGTTAGGTGGTGCAATAGATAGAGCATCACTGATTAAAAAAAAGACCAGTGCCGAATAGAAAAGTTGTCTGTCCAATATAAAACTCAAGGAAAGAATAAAAAGGTATATATACATATATATATATATATATATATACATATATATATGAAAGAGAAATCATAAGAGATGCAAAGTTAAACTGTTTACTTTTCTATATAGTAAAATGTTACATGTAGCTTGGGGGGATTTTATCATTATTAGAGCATTTAGAAGGATTCTGCATAGAAAGAAAATAGATAAGCAAATCAATTATGGTGAAATAATGTAAAAAATGTATACAGAAGAAAGAGGAATATCTGAGGGAAAGGGAGAGGAAGAATAGAAAAAATTATCTTACATAAAAAGGATTTACAAAGAAGAGATTTTACAGTGGAGGAGAAAATGGTGGGAGAGCAGGAAACAACCTCACTCACATATAAATTAGTTCAAAGAGGGAAAATACATATAGTGAATCAATTGGTAATAGGAATCTGTCTTGTCCAACAGGAAAGTATGAGTGGAAGAAGCTAAAAGAAAGGACTATGGTCAGATGCAAAATAGACTTAATAGGAGAGGCAAGATAAAAAGTAAGAGAGGATAAATAGAAGAGAGTGGGAGAAATGGTGATGTAGAGGTGATAATTATAATTGTGAATGGGATAAATTCAACCAAAAATGAAAACAGCAGAATGGATTGAGGAAAATGAATCCAACAATATGTTGTTTACAGAAAACACACTTGAAACAGGGCTATACAGAGTTAAAATAAGGGATGAGAGAAGAATTTGTTATACTTCAGCTGAAGTAAAAAAAAACAGTGGTAACACCTATAATCTCAGAACCTAATTAAAAGAGGTAAGCAGGGAAAGTACATTGTGCTCAAAGAAACCATAGATAATGAAGTAATATTAATTCTAAATATTGAGACCAAATATAATAACATTGAAATTCTTCAAGGAAAAGTTAAATGAATTACGAGAGGGAATGGTAAAACAATAGTTGTAAGAGAACTCAACTTTCCCATCTCAGAAACAGATAAATCTAATCACGAAATAAGAGATGGATTGAATCTTAAAAAAATTAGATACAATAGATCTCTGGAAGAAATTGAATAGGAGTAGAAAGGAGTATACCATTTTTCTCAGTTATTCATGGCACCATAAAAAAAATTGACCATGTTTTAGTGCATAAAATCCTCACAACAAATGAAGAAAACTTAATGCATTTTGAATCATAATGCAATAAAAATTGCATTTAATAAAGAGTTGTGCAAGCATATATTAAAAATAATTTGTAAACTAAAATACTCCTGTAGAACGTGACTTAAAGAACAAATCATAGAAACAATCATTTCCTTAAAGAGAATGACAATAATGAGACAAAAATTTAAAAAATTAGGGGTTGCAGCCAAAGAAGTATGGAGGAGAAAATTCATATCTATAAACAAATATGTTAATAAAAGTGACAAAGAATAGATCAATGAATTGGGCATGTGATTTAAAAAAATCTAGAACAAATTTTAAATCCCCAATTAAAAGTCAAAATGGAAATCAGAAAATAAAAGGGAAATTAATAAATTTTAAAGTTCAGAAACTATTGAACTAATCATTAAAATTAGGGGCTGGTTTATGAGGGAAACAATGAAGTAGATGAACTGGTGTTACTTTGATTGTTTAGAAGAAAAGGAAATTACCAGTATCAAAAATAAAAAGGGTGAGCTCATCGCCAATGAAAAATGAAATTAAAAGCAATTTTAGGAGTTATTTTGCCTAATTATATGCCAGTGAAACTGCCAATCTAAGTGAAATGGATGAATATTTATAAAAATATAAACTACCTGGATTAATAGAAGAGGAAGAATACTTAAATAATCTTATTTTAGAAAGAGAAATTGAACAAGTCATAAATGAACTCCCAAAGGAAAAAAAAATCCCCTGGACCAGATAGATTTACAAGTGAATTCTACCAAACTTTTAAGGAACAATTAATCTCAATACTATATAAACTATTTGAAAAAAATAAATGAATTCCTGCCAAATTTCTTTTAATGATGCAAATATGGTCTTGATACTTAAACAAGAGAAAGCAAAAAATATAGAAAGGGGGTGGCTAGGTGACACAGTGGATAGAGCACCAACCTGGAGTCAGGAGGACCTGAGTTCAAATGTGACCTCAGACACTTAATAATTACCTAGCTATGTGAACTTGAGCAATTTACTTAAGCCCATTGCCTTTCAAAAATAAATAAACAAACAAGCCAACAAATAAATGAAGGAACAAAACTATAGAAAGGAATAGACCAATTTCCCCAATGAATATGATAAAAAAATTTAAATAAAATACTAGCAAGGAGAATTACAGCAATATAGCAAAAAAAATCACTATGATGAAGGAATGCAGGGCTAGTTCAGTGTTCAGAAAACTATTAGTATACTTGACTTTATCTGTAAAAAAAAAGTCCTCTAAAATCATAGGTTTATAGCAATAGATGTAGAAAAAGCTTTTAATAAAACATAACTCCCATTCTAATTAAAAACACTAAAAACATAAGAACAAATGAAGCTTTTCTTTTTTTTTCTAGTCAGTCACTATTTTTTCATTTTTATACTCAGATTTATTTTTAATTAAACAGATCTTTTTAAAGATCTAATTAATTTTTAGATATCTTTTTTTCCAACTACATATAATGATAGTTTTCAACAATCATTTTTTACATTTTTCTCCCTCTCTCCCTTCCCTCTTCCCACCCACTGACAGAAAGCAATGTATTATAGACTCTATAGTTATAACTATGCTAAACATAGATCCATAATAATCATATTGTGAAAGAAAGATCACATCCAAACTGAAGAAAAATTAGGAAGAGAAAAATAACATAATTCATAAGATAACTTTTTTCAAAAAAAATTGAAGATAGTAATCTTTGGTCTGCATTTAAACACCATGGTTCCTTTTCTGGATATGGATCATATTCTCCATCACAAGTCTTTGATTATTGTACTGCAGAAATGATCAAGTCTATCATGGTTGATCTGAAGTTTTTCTTAAAACCAAGAATAAGCATTTTCTGTGTTGGGGATAAACTTGAAAGCTTCCCAGTAAGACCACAGGTGAACCAAAGATATCCATTATCATCACTATTATTCAATGTGGTACTAGAAATACTAGCAATAGTAATAAGGCAAGGAAAAGAAATTGAAGGAATAAAAATGGGCAATAAGGAAACAAAGCTGTCATTATTTGCAGATGATGTCATGGTATACTTAGGTATTCCTTCATATTTGTGTCTAATGGTAGCACCCTGTGAGTGGGAAGTAAGGGAGGAAAGGGGGGAAAAAAGAAATTCATGTAGTAACTTTATTATAATTTAAAGGGAATGAGTTGTACATAACAGATTTGTAGTTCCATGTACAACCATCTTTTTATTATACTATGGAAATTCTTGTTTTATTCCATAAGTTTTAAAAAATAAACATTTTAAAAGTCCAAAAAAGTAGAAAAGTCATTTAAAATAACTGCAGACAATATGTCTTAGTTGGGAGTGTACCTTTCAAGAATAATCCAGGGATTTTATGTAAACAATTATAAGCCATCTTACACAAATAAAGATCTAAATAACTGGAGGATTATTCATTGCACCTGGGCTGGCCAAACTAGTATAATAAAAATGACAATTCTATCTCAATTAATTTATTTCAGTGTCATATCATTCAAACTTTCAAGAATTCTTCTTAGAGCTAGGGGAAAAAAAGTAAGAAAATTCATCTGGAAAAACAAAACATCAAGAATGTCAAGGGAATAAGTGGAAAAAAATATGAAGGAAGGTCTAATAGTTCCAAATTTCAAACTATAATGCAAAGTGGTTAACATAGAATCATGTTTCATTGAAATAAGGTATGTACATCATTAACATTAAAATGTCGCCTCATGTGTATCAGGTTGGCTAGCACAATAGAAAAGCAAAATGACAAAGGTTGGAGGGAATATAGAAAAATTAGAACATTTATGTACTCTTGGTAAAGTTATAAACGAGTTCAACCATTCTGGAGAACAATTTATACCTAAAATGTTATAAAACTGCATAATCTTTACCCCAGAAATACCTCAGTAGATCTGTATTCCAAAGAGATCAAAGAAAAGGGGGGAAAAGACTTAATATGTACCAAAAAAATCTAGTGGTCTTTTGATGGCAGCAAAGAATTTGAAATCAAAGGTATGTGCAGCAATTGGGGAATGACTGAACAGGTTATGATATATGATGGTGATGAAATACTATTGTGCTATAAGAAATGACAAATGGGATGGATTCTGAAAAACCTGGGAAGATTCCTATGAACTGATTCAAACTGAAGCGAGTAGAACTAGGAGAATAATGTATTTGAAAAAATGATCAACTGTGAAAGACTTAATTACTCTCATCAAGATGATGATCCAAGAAAATTCCAAAGAACCCATGATATAGAAATGCTACCAGAGAAAGAACTGGTGAAATCTGAATATGGACTGAAGCTTTCCTTTTTATTCTTCTGGTTTTATTTTTTGTCTATGTTTTCCTTTGCAATGCAACTAATGTGGAAATATTTTTGCATGATCACATGAATAATTGATACCAGATTACTTGCCTTCTCAAGAAGGGTACTTGTTCAGAAGGAGAAAGGGAATTCGGAACTCAAAATTTTAAAAATGATTGTTTAAAATGTTTACACTATTGGGAAATATTTAACAAAATAAATGAAATAGATTTAAAAATGCAAAGATTGTTTTATTGTATTTTTATTTATTTTGATAATTATTTCCCAATTACATTTTCATTAGATTCAGGCCATAGGAGTGTTATAGAGGTAGGCTGTGTTTGTGACACCTCTGGGCTATATGATCTCTAAGGACAAAGTCCCTTCCAACTCTTAATATGTGACCTTAGATGTATTTTGGAAACCCTTTTAGACTCAATGACCCAATAATTTATCTAATCAATAGTGTTGCAAATGGAACAGGAGATGGGTTCATATGGAGTCTCCTGTATTTACTAAGTGTATCACCTTAGGCCAGCCTGTCTCTGAGTCTCATTTTTCTCTTCCTTAAAATGAAGAATTTGGACTAATTGACATCTAAGCTTCTTTCTACCTAGATACTAATGTTTCTCATAAAATTCTACTCGCAGTAATCAATAGTTCAAAGAAGTTAATGAAACTGTCAGATATGGCTTTTAGGAAGTCTATATGAATGCTGAGAATTTTTGGAATGCACTGGAGGGTCCCAGGCTCTAGAATTGGATGGGATAGAAACCTCAATTCAATAGTGTGATGCTCATGGTAAGTGTGACAAGAGCATGTGGCCTGATGGCCTTGATGTCACCGAACTTCTGTCACTCAGTACCTGGATGTGATTCTTAGACTTAGTTTCCTCATTTGCAAAATGAGAGATTGGATTAGATAAGATAAAATCGCTATTTAGCCATAAAGCTGCATTTCTATCATGATCGAAGCAAATCATTTACCATCTTGATGCCCTTAGTAACTTTCAGATTTTGAAGTGTATGGAACAATCTAAATTGATCCATTAAGGACAGCTAGGTGGCACCATAGTACACAAAGCAACTGGTCTGGCCTTTGGAAGACTCTTCTTTCTGAGTTCAAATCTAACATCAGAAACTTCCAAGCAGTGAGACCCTGGACAAGTCACTTAACTCTGCCTCAGTTTCCTCATCTGCAAAACGTGCTGGAGAAGGATGTCAAATCACTTCAGTATCTTTGCCAAGAAAACTTCAAATGAGTTCACAGAAAGTTGAACTGGATAGAATGACTGAACAACAGCCAATCTGCATTGGTGGAATAAGTGGGGGAGGGAGAGAAGGGGCATAGTCCTTACCAGGAGAGTTCTTTACCAATGAAATTATAGATTTAGTGTGAAAAAAAGATAAGCCACGATCAAATAGCCCAGAAAAGTGCTTTGCCCAAGTTCCCTCAGCTGGTGAGTAGTATTGCTGACTCCATTCTATTATGCATATTATGGTTAACATAATAGCTAGGCTGGATATGCTAGTTTTAAAGTTTGGGAAGTAGTATACAAATATCATCACATTTTATCTTCATGACCACCTTGGAAGGTAAGTGCTATTATTAACTTCAGTTTTTAGATGAGAAACTTGAGGTTAAATGACTTATTCAAGGTCATATAACTAATAAGTATATAAGTCTGGATTTGAACTCACGACTTCCTGACCAGCATTCCATCCGCTGTGCCATCTCACTATGATTTGTGAAATGGGTATAATGATAACACTTGTCTCAAAGAATCAAATGAGATCATGCATGTGAAATGATTTGCCAACATGAAAGCATCCCCCAGGGGTCTCTCCATGGCCCTTTGGTTTGGAAATGAGACCTCCAGAGATCTCCAGCATATGTTAATATTTCTCAACCATGCAACTCTTTTCCCTAAAAGTCCTTCTATGATAACAAGCTTAAATCCTCATCTCATGACAATTCTTTCTTTTTAATAATTATCTTTTAGACTCTTTGCACTCTTTTGGATTGTTTGCTGACCCCTGAAAATGTGCCTCCAGAAAGTCCAAGGGAAGCCTATGAGATCTACTTTGTCTTTGCTTGTATCTGGGCCTTCGGGGGAGCACTGCTCCAAGATCAGGTACAAATGGGAGAAAAAGACTAGGAGATACATAAAATGAGGATGTGCATGTTTGCAGAGCACCTGCAATGGCTCCTCCCCTCAGGTACCCCTGTAATTCAGGCCCTCATTCTTTCTCAACCTTAAGTGTCCTTCTTACCTCCAGTCTTTCACCACTAATCTATCCTGTCCACAACTACCCAGTGATGATTTGAATGTCCAAAATGTCACTTCCTTCTTCAATAAGCTTTAGTTGCTCCGCATTGTCTCTAGGAGACAAAATGAACTCTTTGACCTGGAATTTTAGGGACCATAGACTGTCCCACTAAGGACAGTCTGCTTATAATGTGCTATGACCATTTAAATGGAAGCATTTGTACCCCTCAAAGATCCACCTTGGACTTACTGAAGAAAGATGAGACTCTATGGCTAGAACTGCTCAACTCAGCCCCATTGAGATTTAGTTCATTGTTTAGACAAGCATTTTTAGAATCTGATGATAAATAGCACTCTATTCCTTCTTAAATAAAATAATAGATTTCATTGATTTTTTTTTTGTTTTTATACCACCTTTATTTCCCTTGTATCCCTTCCTCATATCTTGAACAGGGTCATCCTTCATTACAAGGAGTGTCTTTTTTTCTTACAGGAAAAGAAAAAAATCATTAAAATTGTTTAACACATTGAAAAAAAACATCTGCTTCATTAAGTGTACACCTAGGGATACTCCCCACAACCCAGCCAGGGCAAGTGTCTCTCACATCTCTCTTCTTTGGGGTCATGTCATTATTTCAAACTTTCACACCATTCAGCTTCAATTATGTTTTAGTCATTTTTCCATATGGTTATAACTATTGTATACAGTGTTTTCTGACTCTTCTAATCTCATTTTACATCAGTTCATGTAAGTCTTCCCAGGCTTCTCAGTGTTTCTAATAATTCAGTAATACATTCATGTGCCCCAGTTTGTTTAGCCTTTCCTAAGTCGATGGGCATCTCCTTGTTTCTAAATTCTTCGCTACCCTATAAAGGGCTGCTATAAATGTTGGTGTCTACAGGGCCTTTCATTTGGTTCATGACTTCCTTGATGCCTATGCATTGTCACAAGGAAGTGTTGTGCTTATAAAATAAATGAAATTTATCTGTGCGTTGGCCTTCCAGCTATAATGTGTGACAGCACCCATCTGAGAGAGACTGAGGTGAGTGAATTATTTGAGTACAGAAGGTCTGATTTAGAGTAGTGTTAAGTCAGTCATGTTGCCTACTAAACCTCACAGCAATATGGTGGCCCTCAGGAATAGAGGCCCAGCAGGCTGCCCAATGAGGGGAGCAAATGGGCTCAGGCTGGAAAAAAGGAGCAGAGAAAGGCTTCTGTTGTGATCAATAGTGGGACTGAGCTGTGGCTGCTGTACTTTCAGCCTTTGGGGAAATAGGGAGATTCAACTTCAAAATGATGATGATGATGAGGTGGAGGAGGAGGAGGAGGAAAATTGATATTCAGGTTCTAAAGGGGCTACAGGACTTAGCATCCCAACCACATTATTTCGAAGAGAAAATGAGGCCCAGAAAGGCCAAGGATTTGCTGGTGGTCATCCAGATTCCAAGAGTCAGAAGCAAGATTCTGATTCAGCTCCTTGGTATCTCCAAATCCATCACCCTTGATTGTGAGGTTCTGTTTTGTGTCTGCACAAAAAAGGGAGGGGAGTAAAGGAGGAAACCTATTTTGTGATCTCCCTTCCCTGGCCCTTCAGCTGGGCAGCTTCTGCCCAAGACAGAAATGGAGAGGTGCCAAAACTGGTGAGGGCATGAGTGGGGAGCGGGGAGCTCTCAGCATGTGTACAGAAGGAGTAAGAATCTGAACCACACTTCACCTGCTTTCCCCCTTCTTCTTAGACAGCTGGACTTGAGTTTTGAAAGACTGGAAAGGGGAGAAGGCCATTCCATGGATGGGCCATTTCTCTGGGGAGATCAGGGGAGTGGGCATAGGACTTTATCCTCTGGGGTCCTATCGTAGCATTTCTATACCATAACCCTAGGATAAAGTAAAGGTCACTTCAAAATGAGTTTCTCTCTTTCTCATTCTTCCTTCCTCCCTCATTTCCCTTCCCTCCTTCCTTCTTTCTTCTTCCTTTCTTCCCTCACTTCCTTCCTTCTTCCCCAAGTCCCCCTCACCTCTCTCGCGCTCACTCTCTCTCTTTCACATGTGACTTTTGCACTGTCTTTTTTTCTGATAAAAGGCCCCAGATCCACCAAATCCTTGATTTAAAGCTTCATCTTTCCTGCATGCTGTAGGTATGTCCTGAACACATAATCAAAACAACAATCATGATCAATATTTAAAGATTAAATAAATGCCTTAAAGATTACAAAGCTCATATCTGTAAGCTTCTTAAGTATTTGATCCTCACAAAGACCCAGAGGACCAGGTGCCCATAATAATCTCAACTTTAGAGATGTGTAAGTCTGAGAGAAGTAAAAGGACTTGGCCAGGGTCAGACTGCTAGGAAGCAAGTGGGAGCATTAAAACTCAGGACTCAAGCTTAGCCCTCTGTCCACTCTGCTACCTAGCAGGGAATCCTTCAGGTTTTCCTTATGTACTGTGCCAGAATTTAAGTTCCTGCCCTCAAGCAGCTTACATTCTAATGGGGGGGGGGGGTAGCATGCATCTAAATAGGCATTTATGAGCTATTCACCAAATAATTGGCTGCCTTTGCTGCCCCTGGTCAGTCATGGGGTTTGTGTACAATGCCCTGCCTCCCCTCCCCTCATTAGGTCCTTGCTAGCCGATCATAATTGTGCTCAGTCTCCAGGCCTTCTCATCCAGAACCTCCTGAACCCAGGACAAGATGCCAGAAAGGGAATCTGTCCTTGAAGTCTTCCCTCTTTTTAATCCAAGATGATCAGGATGAGGCAAGAGCCTAAAATAACCTGATGAGGTCACTCATGATCCAGTGGCTCCTCTCATTGTCACTAGGTCACCAGAGCTATGTTTTTTAATTAACTTGGTTCTAGCATCCATCCTCCCAATTCCTGGGGAGTCCCTTCCTGGTAACCAAATTAACATCAAGGGACAGTCTCTCATTTGGCCATTAACTTTTCTTTGGATCCCCTGGCACCTAGAAGGTGATTAATAATTGCAGATTGGATTACAAAAAGTCTATTTTTTGTCAAAAAAGGGCCTCTGTACAGCTTGCAGATGGAGGTGGGTTTCATGGGTGACCATTTTCCTTCAGAGTCCATCATCTGCTCTCATCCCACACGCACATTTCCAAAAGTACTTTTTGGATAAAGAACATCACTTCTTGTCAACCAATCTATTGATTCTTCCTGTGCCTTTGGATTGTCCATTCAGATTGGGATGAGGAAGGTAAAGTGGGGAAAATCCTATATATGAGCAGCAATCTGGGTGTCAATTCAGGCTGTTATACCTACTGTCTCTGAGACCTTTGGCCCCATTTTCCTCCTCTATGAATGAAAGGGTTAGACAAGGTGTTGGTACTATACTTCTAGAATGAATTATTGAATTCATATTAGAATCTTTTTGGTCTTATACTCTTGGGGCTTCACTATGTTTCTCTATAAAGTGAAAGCTTGGGCTAGATGACCTCTGACATCTTCCAGTTTACTTGCATTCGATGAAGAGAGATCTTGTCAACTGGAACCTTCTGTCTGACCTTAGTGATCCATAGACTAGAGGATGAGGCAGAACAGGATCTGTTCCAGGGAAAGGGGACAGGCCCTCAAAGAGATGAGTGTCTCTATTGATGCTGCCTGAGACAGCGACATGGGCCAACTTTCTCTGAATGAAACATCCTTCAAAGTAGCTTGAATGGAGATGGTCAACTCAAAACTACCCTTTCTTGGCAGGATTCAGATGAGCCTCAGAGTTGTTCATCATTGACCAATGTCTCCATGTCAAGACTTTTGAGTGGTGACAGGTTGGGAAACTCACAGCAAGTAGTCACTGCCCAGACTTCCCTCTTCTCTATTAAGCTCCTTGAAGGTAGGGGCTGTTGGATTTCAGTGCCCAGTTCCCAGTAGCCACTTGATAAACTTACGCTGAATTGAATGAAATTTTCCATTCATTTGTTAACAGGACCACAGATTTAGTGCTTGAACCTTATAGGCCAGCTAGTTCAGCTCCTTTTGTTTTCATTAGAAGGTAACTGAGGCATAGACATATACCATACCAGGTGGCATAGGCAGGTTCAAAACCCAGATTCTCTGGCTCCAAATTCAGTAGGTTTTCTTTTTACTCCTACTATAGATTTCTATACTGTCTTCAATCAAACCCCAAAACAGAGGAGACTAGAAGGGGCCTGATGGGAAGGACAGCAGAAGTAGGGGTAGGAGAAATGAGAGTGCAAGATCACAGAAAATAACACAACTGGGAAAGATTATTTCTTTCTTCCTTGTTTTCTTTTTTCCTTCCCTTTCCTTCTTCCTTTTCCCTTTCTTCCTTCTTCCTTCCTTTCTTCCCTCTTTTTTCCTTCCTTTTTTTCTTGTTTTTAAAAGAAAGATTTTATTTTGAGTTTCCAATTTTTCCCTTAATCTCACTTCCCTTCCCCCACCACCCACTGAAGGTAGTCTGTTAGTCTTGACATTGTTTCCATGGTATACATTGATCTTAGTTGAATGTGATGAGAGAGAAATCATATCCTTAAAGAAGAAAAATAAAGCATAAGAGATGGCAAAATTGCATAATAAGATAACAGTTTTTCCCCTAAATTGAAGGTTAATAGTCTTTTGTCTTTGTTCAAACTCCATGATTCTTTCTCTGGAGAGAGATGGTATTCTCCATCACAGATAGCCCAAAATTTTCCCTGATTGTTGCACTGATGGAATGAGCAAGTCCATCAAGGTTGATCATCATCCCCATGTTGCTGTTATACAATGTTTTTCTGGTTCTGCTCATCTCCTGCAGCATCAGTTCATGGAAAGCCTTCTAGAGTTCCCTGAATTCCCGTCCCTCCTGGTTTCTAATAGAACAGTAGTGCTCCATGACATACATATACCACAGTTTGCTAAGCCATTCCCCAATTGAAGGACATTCACGTAATTTCCAATTCTTTGCCCCCACAAACAGGGTGCTATGAATATTTTTGTACAAGTAATGTTTTTACCCTTTTCCATCTTCTCTTGAGGGTATAGACCTAGTAGTAGTATTGCTGCATGAAAGGGTATGCACATTTTTGTGGCCCTGTGGATGTAGTTCCAAATTGCTCTCCAGAAAGGTTGGATGAATTCACAGCTCTTCCAACAATACATTAATGTCCCAGATTTCTCACATCCCTTCCAACACTGATCATTGTCCTTTCTGGGGTTTTTTCCCCTCTTCTTTCCACTTTCACTCCCTCTCCTTTTCTCTCCCTTTCTCCACTTCCTTCCATTTTTTCTTATTTGGCAGGAGACCAAGGATATTTGGAGTCAGAAGAGATTTGAATTGGTGTGAGCTCCACCTCTGAAACTCACTAGCTAAATGACCCTCAGAGTTTCATTTCCTTTACCTGTAAAGTAGGAAATGGTCATACTTGAAGTCCCTCCCTCACAGAATTGCCATGAGGCTCACACGAGAATTTTACAAATGGCATCTCTTATGATGATGCAAGGTGGTGCCAGGACAATGTCAGCTTCAACCTGCTCCCTGGCAACTGCACGGCAGCTGAATTTCCAAGCTCTAGCTCCCTAGCCCACACTTGTAATTTCCTGTGAGAATTCACTCTTCCCTTCTCCCAGGAGGATCTATGTCCATTATCTTCAGGCTTCAAGCAAATACGAGAAAGAGGATAGCTTACCTGGAATGTTAGAGAGCATTCATTCATGGGTGGTTCTGATTTGGACTAGATGGCCTCTGGTGTGCCTTCTAACATAGAGATTTTTTGATTCTGATGTAACTTGACAGAAGTTACCTAGGCTACGTTCCAAGCTCTCTCTGCCTATTCATGCTCTTTTCATGGTTTGTTTTCCCTCCCTAAATTGGATTGGTTCTAGAGGTTTCGCTGATGATTGTGAGTTGACTCAATAAAAACTTTGAATGTCAAAAAGAATTTCAGGATCCTGAGATTTCATTCATTCATTCATTCATTCATGTGAAGCTGCCATAATGTCTCATTAGCCAACTAATGACCCTTTGTATTTATTCTTCTTAGCTTTCAGATTATCCAACTGAATTTAGTCGGTGGTGGCTCAAACAGATGAAAGCAGTCAAGTTTCCATCCCAGGGTACAATTTTTGATTATTATCTTGACCCTAACATGAGGAAGTTTTTACCTTGGGCTGATAAAGTTCCCAAATTGACTATGGATCCAGACACACCTTTACAGGTAAGTACATATAGTTATGTGTCATCTTTCGAAGAAATATTTTTATATTTATAGTGATTATTTCTATTGTAATTGGAGTTCTGGAGGATGAGTGCAAACTTATGGTGCATTGACCAATTATAGCACCCAGAACAAGAGAGGCTATTGTCCCTCTTGTATGCTATGTTACTCAGACCATAACTGGTATGTTGTTTTCAATTCAAGATGTCAGATTTCGGTAAAAATGTTGAGAAGTTGGAATATGGATGGTAAATAGAATGATGATGGACTGACTTCATGCAATATGAAGTAAGCTCATTGAAGGAAGTAGCTGTTAGAAAGGAAGAAAGGGTGCCAAGCAATTAAGGAAATATGATAAGACTTCAGGTATTTGAAGGGATCACGTGGAAACTTGGCCTCTTTGAAAGAGTAGAACTCAGAGGAATGGGGAGAACTGAAATTTTAATTGGAATAAGGAACCACTCCTTAACAATGACTGTGTATGGGACTTATATGGGGTGCTTCGGTTCCTATCACAGATCTGCATCAAGAACCTAATGAGCTCCTGGTAAGGACACCCTTGAGGAACTTCAAACTTAAGTTCCAGGTTAGAATGGAGTCTCAGGACTCTTCTAGTGGTAGAACTTTTTTTTGAGGTAAGAAGGGATTTTCAGTATACAGGAAGAATCCAACTTGTTCTTGATGTTGACAACATAGAGCAGTTTTCCTGGTGTGAAGGACCTCTGCTAAAGTCAGGGCCTCTCTTATGAAGTCCTTTTGTGTTTGGGGTACATCTTCTCAGAGCTTTGCCAGGCCTGGTGCTGCTACTTTCTGAAGACCTCAGAATTTCCAATTTCTGTCATTGATGTATTTTATATAACTACCTTTATTCAGACCTCTTTCCTTCCCTGCCTCCCCAAATTTAAAAAGAAAAAGTTTCATTTGCATGATCTGATGACTTTGAGTCAAGATATCTGTTTTGACATTTGGAGCTGTCCAACAGTGGCATGGAGTACTTTGGGTGGGGAGAGGGATCCCTGGGAGGTCTTCAGATATAGCTTGGATAATCCCTTTATTAGGAATATTAAAGAACTTTGTTGTCAAATCCATAAAAATGGAGACTACTAAACTGTAGATAAGGATCCCTTTAGACACATGTTATCTTGATTTTAACATGTATCATTCCTTTTTATTGTATTTTTATTTATTTAAAAAAATTTTTCCCAATTACATTTTAATCTTGTTTGGCTATACTAGGAAGTGGTGTTGGCTCTCATGGCCTCTGGACTGCCTGGTTGATGTTTCTGGTTGGCCATGTATATAATTTGAATGACATGGTCTCTGTAGACCCTTGCAACTCTGGACTTATGTGACTGATCCATGAATTATTCTCCCGGACATAAGTTATATTGGTTACATTTTGGTGTCTCTTTCATATTATTTTCTTGAGTTACTGTTTTGTCTCAAATCTACATAAAGACAGAATTTGCAGGATCCCAGTCAATGTCCAGCATTTCTTCCTTCCTCATCTTGGTCTCTTAAAAGCTCAAGTGCCAGCTTCTAAATGGATCTTTTCTGATATCCGAAATTATACTCTCTCCCCACCAAAATGACTTTGTACCTATTTGTCTGTGTAAGTGATCTCTCTCCTCTCTCCAGTCCAGTTAAATATATTTGGCATAGATTGTTTCTTTCATTGTCATTCTATCACCGATAACAGAGATCTGCCTAGCATATAGGCAGTATTCAATATATGCCTATTGATTTGGGATATAGACCTAGTAGTAATATTGCTGGGTTGATGAGAATGCAACTCCACTCCATCCCCAGATTCCAGCATTCTCTAGATAATGGTGATCTCTGCCTTCTCTCATTTAGAATTTCAATTGTATACTGTCTCACACAAGTTTACTCACTGCTACATTAATATACGTAAACCTCTAAAAGGCAGAAATCATGGCTTATACGTAGTAGAAAAGGCAAATCATTTAACTTCTATGGCCTTCAGTTTCATCCTCCTAAAATGAGGACATTTAAAATATTAGATATTCACTCTGGGGGGCAGAAACAAGATGATGGAGTAGAGAAAGCACTCATCTAAGCCCTCCCAACATTTCCCTTCTAATAACTTTAAATAATGCCACAAATCAAATTCTGAAGTGTTGGCAGAGCCAACAAAAGGTGAGAGTGAGATATTCTTCCATCTCAAGACAACATAGAGAGGTTGTCCTAGAGCCCATGTGGATGAAACACCAGTAGTAGGAGCAGATGATGACAACAGAAACAGCAAAGACCTTGCATGTCAGCAACAGTAAAGAGATCCCAAAACTGGATGGGAAGAGATTATGGTGGCCCCCTGTGCTAGCACTGGACTCAAGACCAATTGCTCTTTGGCAGCTTCATTGCCTATATCCACTTTGAGTCCTAATTCAAGGGCAGAGGGGAAACACTTTCATTCAAGAGGCAGAGGGAACCTTGAGGGGTAGTATCCTTTTGGTGATCCAGGACTGAGAAACAATATCACCCTTTACTGAGGAAGTTAAAATAATCATTTTGATTATCTGAAATTAAATAACTTTTACAAAGCAAAATGTACACAGCCAAAATTAGAAGGAAAATTGGAAGCTGAGAGGAAAATTTTACAGCATTTCTCTGTCAAAGGTCTCATTTCTCAAATAGATATGTAAATGAGTCAAATTTATAAAAAAAATAAGGGCCATTGTCCAGATGTTAAATGGTCAAAAACATGAATAGGCAGTTTTCAAAAGAAGAAATCGAAGTTATTAATAGTCCTATGAAGAAATCCTCTCACTATTGATTAGAGAAATGTGAATTAAAAAAACTCTGAGATACCACTTCACACCTCTCAGATTAATTAACATGGGAGAGAATGAAAATGACCCCTGTCAGAGGGGATAGGGAAAGATTAGGACACTAAGGCATTGCTGGTGGAGCTGTGAATTAACCAACCCCAAAACCATCCAATAAAAGGGAAGAAAGGACCTATTTATACAAAAATATTTTAGCGGTTATTTTTGTGGTAGCAAAGAATGGGAAATCAAAGAGGCATCCATCAATGGGGGAATGACTGAACAAGTCATAGTATATGATTCTGAAGGAACAATATTATAGTGTAAGAAATGATGAACAGAATGATTTCAGAAAACCTTGGGAAGATTTCTATGAACTCATGAAAAGTGAAATGACCAGAACCAGAAAAACAGTAACAGCCATCAACTATGAAAGACTTAGCTGTTCTGATCTGATCAAGACAAGGATTCAAGAAAATTTCAAAGAACCCATGATGAAAAATACTATTCACTTCCAGAGAGAGAACTAATTAAACTCTGAATGCAAATCGAAGCAAACTTTTTTTAACTTTCTTAATTTTTCTTCTTTTTTGTCTGTTTTCTTTTGCAACATGGCTAATAAGGAAATATGTTTTGTATGACAGTACATGTATAATTGATATCTAATTGCTTGCCTTCTCAAAAAGGAAGATGGACTGGAGAGAGAAAATTTGGAACTCAAAAATGTTTTAGATGATTGATAAAAATTTTTTAACATGCAGTTGGAAAAATAAATAAAAACAAATTAAGACATGAAAAAACAAACAATAAAATTAGGAACTTTGATCAGATGCTTTTAAAGCTCTCTTTCAATTGTAAATCTCTGAAAGCAGTCTACATGGAAGTTAAGCCTGTACTCAAACTGAAAAATTTTTTTTGAAAGTACTCTCAGGTTTACAAAATACTTTTTTTTAATAAAACTTTTCCATTGATTTTGTTGTCACCATTCTGAAGATGAGGAAACTGAGACTCTGAGAGGAGTAGGATCTTGCTGGAAATCATTCAGGAAATCAGTTAGGTCTGGAGCCCTGATCTTTCTTACTTTAGTTAAAGAGTCATTTCCATCCCTCCATATTTTATCCTAAATTAGCTACTGGCCTGGGGTGTGGTGCCTGGGTGGTTTTTGACCATAATCCCAATCTCTGGTTCTTTCTTTTCATAGTTAAAGAAAAATGTTGCACAATGTGAGAATAAACAGTTACTTCATAACCTTCCTCCCATCTTCAAGTCTCAATTTCCTTACCTATAAGATGAGTGGGTTTGAATAGATGATCTCCCCAGTCAGAGAATGCTTTTTTCTCTCTTCCCATTGCCGGCTCTCTTTTCTACCTTTTCCAGACAGTCCTCGTCCCAACTCAGGAGACAACCCGTCTGCGTTATTTTGTTGATTTGTTGCTGGCAAAAGGGAAACCAATAATGCTTGTTGGTGGTGCAGGAGTGGGAAAAACCATCTTTGTGAATGACACACTTGCTGGCCTTTCTGAAGATTACATGGTGTCCAAGATTCCTTTCAACTATTATACAACATCAGCCATTCTGCAAAGTAAGTGCCTGGCCCAGGGTCTCCTTAATGGATGATTCATTGATTCAATGAGGGCATAATGGAAACAGTGATGGTATCCTTGTTTCAGGGATTCTGGAGAAGCCACTGGAGAAAAAGGCAGGGCGTACCTATGGTCCAGTAGGAAACAAGAAACTGATTTATTTCATCGATGATATGAACATGCCTGAAGTGGATGTGTACGGCACAGTCCAGCCTCACACCCTGATTCGCCAGCACATTGATTATGAACACTGGTGAGCCCAATAATGACCAACAACATACTCTTGGTAACCTCCCTGATCTTGCCAAAGAATTTCCTGTTATCTCTCAGGAAACTATAAAAAAATGACCTAAAATCACTATCTGTTTTGTTCTGAAAACCTTCCTTGTAGGGTCACATCCTGGCTATGTAAATCACTTCACTTCTGTGTCTCTGTATGCTTTAAGGGAGTTAGGGAGGAGTTTTCTGTTTGCATCTTTGGAATGAGTTCTCCCACTGGGAGCTCTCCATATAATCTGGATTCTCCCCCTATCCTCCACCCCAAAAGAAATCATCTTCACTAGAAAAGAATTTGCTTGGTGCAAAGGATATACTATGGGATCTGGAGTCAGGAAAAGCTGAGATGAAGCTGTGTGGCCCTGGACAAGTCACTTAGCATCTCTTTTCATAGTTTCCTCATTTGTAAAATGAAAGTAATAACAGCACCTGCCTCTCGCGGTTACTTTGAGGATCATGTGACATAAAATTTGTAAAGCATTTTGTGAATCTAGATTTTATACTAATAATAATAACAATAATAAGATTATTATTATTAAGCACCTCTGGAATAATCTCCATAAGGGAGCTCCGAAATCACAAACTCGGAAAGAGCCCGGCAGTCATCCCCCTGTTTCATGATAGTATTAAACTGCAATCTTATTAAAAGAAGGATGTTGGCTCCGTTGAGGGCCCTAGTGTTGCCTGCTGGATACAATATCACACCATTAAGATAGTTCTCTGGAATGGATGCTGCCATTTTTATCACCAGGCTCTGGACCTTATGACTAGAGGAACCAGCCTTCCACCTCAGCAGATGCTGAGACATTGCAAGCCTAGAGAGGGATTCCAGATCTAAGAAGGTGGTGCTGAGTTGGCTGTATGGTAGACTTTGGATGAGGGAGTGGGGTTGGAGGAAAATCTTTGACAGAACGGACCATGTAGATGCCAGGCCATACCAATGCTCCTTTGAGGCCTATAGGGTCACACTGCTTTGAAGTTTATCTTTCCCATGTGTCAGATAAGAGGCTCTATTTCTGCCTGGGGAGCTAGGTGGTACAGTAAATAGAATACTGGCCTTGGAGTCAGAAGGATAGAAGTTCAAATCCAGCCTCAGGCGCTTAACACTTACTAACTGTGTGACCTTGGGCAATTCACTTAACCCTGATTGCCTGCCTCCAGGGTCATCTCCAGTTGTCCTAATTCATATCTGGCCACTGGACCCAGGTGACTATGGAAGAGAAAATGAGGTAGGTGACTTAGCCTAGCACCCCTCCCACACTCAAATCTAATTCATGTGCTTGTCATGGCATCACCTGATGTGGTCTTCTTTGAAAGAAGGACAAAAAAAATTATCATTTCTACCCACATGTATGACAGGTATGACAGGCAGAAGGTGGCAATAAAAGAAATTCACAACTGCCAGTATGTGGCCTGCATGAATCCCCTGGTTGGCAGCTTCACCATCAATCCTCGACTCCAGGTATGCACAAAGGCTTAACTGCTTTCCCATCCCTCTTCAAAAAATTATTATGTAGTGTTGAAACTCATGGTCTTCTGAAGTCTGATGGCTCCTTCCATCTCAGTAGCCAATTTGCTTCTGCCCTTCCAGGCCTTGGGGATGACTTTTTGCTTGTCTTTTGCCAGTTGCAAATGTCCCCTAAAATTCAGATCTGCTCAGTGACGCCTCTTCTTAGCTTATATCTCTTGGTCACTTCAAGATTTAGTCTTCTCCTCTATAAAGTAGGCATAATGTATATACCTCCCCATATGGTTGCAAAGCTCACACTCCAAAAAAAAACTTCTATAACTTTTTTATGGACCTTAAAGAGACCCAGTGAGTTTTGTTTTAGTCATATGGGCTATGTGCTTCAAATGGATAGAGAACTTTCAGTCTCATTTTTAAGGAGTTCCCAGGGAGAGACCTTCCTTGACCAATGCAGATCTCCAGATCTTACAGCTTATAATCGTGGAAAGCTGTCTAGAAGTTGATGCATATCTAGTAGGTGTAGCCTGAATCTAAATATTATAAAAGAAGAACAGACACTATCATTTCAGGCCAGAACTCCAGGCCTTCCACCTGCCCTGTTTGCCTGGGTGCTGAGTAGATTCTGACTTTGTTTTCCTTTCCAGAGACATTTTTCGGTGTTTGCTTACAACTTCCCATCTCTGGACTCACTGGTCACCATCTATAGCCAGATACTCAGTTTGCATTTCCAGCATCAAGCCATCAGCTCTCCCTTCCTCCTTCGTATTGGTCCAGTGCTTGTCCAGGCGGCCATTGGCCTGCATCAGATGATGATTCTCAACTTTCTTCCGACTGCTATGAAATTCCACTATACTTTCAATCTGAGAGACCTCTCCAATGTCTTCCAGGTACCTTGAATGATGGGGAGATGTGAATAGCAACAATCAACCCTTACATTGGGGCCATTTAGTATTTTAAAAAAAACCCTATCTTTTTTTTCAATAATTTTCACCATCACCAGACTGCCCCTGAAATCTTCCCCTGATTTCCTTCCTGGGACTGGGAAGAGACCTGATGACAGCAGAGTTTCAGGGTTCCTACTGGTTAGTAAGGTTTGGTCTGTCTGTTGCCTTGGTCATACAGAGGGAGATTCATCTTTTTAGAATTCTATACTCTAGATTATGACATTGTTTTTATCCACAGTAATTCACAAAGCCACCAGCAATAACTAACCTTTATAAAGCACTTACTATAAAGCTAAGAGTTTTACAATTATTATCCCTTGATCCTACTTCCTACTTCCATGTGATTTTCAGGGATTTGTAGAATAGTATAATTTCTTGGTGAGTGGTTGAAAACTAGTACCTGTCATATGGAAGTGAAGTCATCTGCTATTAAGTGCCTACAGTATGACTAACTTAGAGAAGAATCGTTGTTTCTGAAACATGCTCAAATGGTTTGATTTGATGACACAAGCTGTTTTTATCTGCTTAAAAGATACTTACTATGTCTAGATTTTAATAAGGAGATACCAGAAAATTACACAAACACAGAACTGGGGGGGAAAAAAAGCAAATTACTTCCCTACAGAATGAGGAGAGATGACTTAGCATTTGCGTTTCATTAAAATTTAAAATGGATCATTTGGGAGAGTAAATCACGGCAAATATGGGAGCTTAAATTTCTAGGTTGGCCTGTGAATTACCCTGAAAGTCTGGGAAACAACTCAGTTTAACTTCCCAAGAAATGGACATATTGATATTCATAATTCCACATTCCCAGCAACCATATATATTGGACCTGGATATTCTTTCTGGTGATATTAGGTTTGATTTCTCAATGTCTTAGTAAAGAAATCAGTCATCAATCATTTGCTAAGCACCTACTATATATATAATGGACACTATGCTGTATGCTAGGAATATAAATAAAGAGAATAAAACAACCATTGCTTTCAAGGAGCCTAACATCTTAGCAGGAGGGACATAAGTAGATGCACAAGATTTTAATGAATAATAATTTAATAAATAAAGAGAATAAATTCAAAGCATTTTTGGAGAAAGGGAAGGCTCTAACCTTTGGATGGATCAGGGGAAAAGGTTTCATGTAAACACTATTTAGGAAAATGGAAAAACCCTGAGTAGAACCCTGGCAGATGGGCTTGTGGATATTGGTGATAGAAAGGAACTGAATAGAACAAAAATTTCAGAATCATGACTGTCTTACTGCTTGGTTCCCAAATATGACCCAACTAGATTGAACTGAAAGAATAGAAATAGGCAATGAAAAAACAAATCTATCATTCTTTGCAGAGGATCTGATAGTTTACTTAGGACACGCTAAGAAGTTAACTGAAAAATTAGTTGAAAAAACTAACAACTTTAGCAGTTCTAGGATATAAAATAAACCTAGATAAATCACCAGCTTTTCTATATAATATCAACAAAACCAAGAAGCAAGAGACAAATTCCATTTAAAATAACTGCAGATGATATACTTGTAAGTCTACCTGTCAAAACAAACCCAGATTATATGACTACAAGTATAAAATATTTTACATGGATAAAGACAGTTATAAATGATTAGAGAAATGTTGATTGCTCGTGGGCAAACTGAGTCAATTTTAAAATGACATTTCTACCTACTTTGATTTTTTTATTTAGTTTCATACCAATTAAACTAATAAAGAATTATATTATTGAGCTAGAAAACAATAAAATTAAGGAAATTTATCAGAAAAAAACAAAAGGTCAAGACTATCAAGGGAATCAATGAAAAATGGAATATGGCTTAGCAATACCTGATCTCGAATTGTATTGCAAAGTAGTGATCATCAAACTATTCTGATACCTTTGAGGAGGAAGTGGAGTGGTGGATCAGTGGAATCTGATAACACACAATATTCAGAGATAATGATTCTAGTAATCTAGTCTTTGATAAACCCAAAGATCCAAGCTTTAGGGATAAGACCCCCCCCCATTTTAGCAAAAATTGGTGAAAAAAACTGAAAAGTAGTTTGGCAGACACTAGGCATTGAACAGCACCTCATAACTGATACCAAGATAAGGTCAAAATAGATTAATGATTTAGATATAAAAAGTGGTATCATTAGGAAATTAGGGGAATAGGAAAATGTACCTGTCAAATCTATGGATAAGGGAAGAGTTTATGATCAAACAAATACAGAGAGAATCACACAAGGTAAAATTTCTAAGTTTGATTACATGAAATTAAAAAGCTTTTGCACAAACAAATCTAATGCAGCCAAAATTAGAAGGAAAATGAATGGGAGTGGGGACATTACAAAAGGTTTCTCTGATGAAGGCCTGATTTCTCAAATATATGTATGGAAATGAGCTAAATTTGTAAAAATACAAAGTAATACAAAATACAAAAATATAAAAATGGACAAAAGGATACAAACAGGCAGTTTAAAGTATTATTGATGAGAGAAATGCACATAAAAACAACCCTGTGATACCATTCCCACACCTATCAGATTGATTAACATGACAAAAAAAAGGAAAATTTTAAATCCCAGTAGGGATGGGGAAAAATTCAGATGCTAATATATTGTTGGTAGAGTTGTAAACTAGTGAATCATTCTAGAGAAAAATTTGAAACTCTGCCAAATGGTTACAAAACTGTACATAGTCTTTGGTTCAGAAATACCACTCCTAGATCTGTATCCCAAAGAGATCAAAGAGAAGGGTTAAGGACCTATCTTTTCATGGTGGCAAGTAATTGGACTTTAAGGGGATGCTCATCAGTTGGGCAAAGACTAATTGAGCTGAGGTATAAGATTGTGATGAAATACGATTGTGTTATGAGAAATAATGAGTAGGCTGGCTTCAGAAAAACCTGTGAAGTGTTATATGAACTTATGGCAAGTGATATTGGTCATGGTAAAATTGTAATGATGATCAACTGTGAAAGGCTTAGTTATTCTGGTCCAAGACAGTAATCCAGGACAATTCCAAAGGATCCATGGTGCAAAAAAGCTCTCTACTTCCAGAGACAAAGCTGATGAATTTTGAATGCAGATTAAAGCAGACCTTTTTACTTTATCTTTTCTTCTTTGTGTGTGTCTTCTTTTGCAATGTGACTAATACGAAATTATCTTACATGACTTACAATTTATAATCATTATCATAATGCTTACCTTTCCAAGAGGTATGGGAGAAACAGAAGGTAGGAAGAGAATATGGAACCAAACTTTAAATACGTGTTAAAGAATTTTATATGTAATTGGGAAATATTTAATGACTATTTATGTCCATGTATATGTGTACATATATATGAATGTACTATTAAAGTATATAAATTCTATATATCATATTTCTTTCAATTTACTTTTCCTTTAAACTTCCTAAAGAAAAGAAAATGTTAATGATAAAAAAGCAAACTTTGGTCTTATCTTTTTATTTCCTTGTAGGGAATATTATTTGCCACTCCTGAGTGCTTAAAGGGGCCCCTGGATCTCACACGCCTTTGGCTTCATGAATCATCCCGAGTTTATGGAGACAAGCTAATAGACAAAAAAGACTGTGATTTGTTTCAGAAGAAGCTGCTAGAAACTGCTCGCCGACATTTTGAGGTAAGTATATCACTTATTGGGTCTGCAGCCCTTTCATTTCATTAGCTCTGTCTATCTGACATCATTACTTCTTTCCCTCTATCCACTAGAGCACAGAAGAGTCCATTCTGATCCAGCAACCCCTCCTCTATTGCCACTTTGCCAATGGTGTGGGAGAGCCATGTTATATGCCAGTAAAGGATTGGGAAACCCTGAAGGCAGTGCTCACTGAAACTCTGGAAACCTACAATGAACTGAATGCCACCATGCCACTGGTTTTCTTTGAAGATGCTATGCAGCATGTGTAAGTTGATGCAAGATACATCTTCCATTTGAATAAGAAAAAAATTAAGGAAGAATGGTTTTAATCATACAAGCACCAGCTGAAGGACCCTGGCGGTGTTTTCTCTTTAGAAGAGAAATTGTAGGGGGAAACATCTATCTTTAAATATTTGAAGGACGAGTTTTGGAGAGGGGGTAGATATTCTATTTAGCCACAAGGGGTAGAATCAGGAGCGATGGATAGACTTGTAAGGCACAACTTCCTATATGATATCAGAAAACACTTCCTAGGAATTAGGAAGACTTGACCAGTGGGGCGGCAGTTGTCCAGAGGTGAATGGGGCCGCCTCAGAAGGTTAGGCTTTTCCCTTAATCATAGGTTGATTGTCAATTGCCAAGTTGATGATCAAAATATTCTTTTTCAAGAATGGGTTTGACTACTAGTCACTCAAGTCCCTTCTCACTCTGAGCTCCTGAGATTCTACAATGCTCTTCATTTTTTCAAGGGAAGGGATGACTCCCTGGGAAGACACAGGCACATCAAATCCCCTGGACCGTCACATCTCAAGCTGTTAGTGACATAAAACATAAAAAAGTTTTTCTAATTAGTCATGTCCTAGAATTTTTAGCTGGGGCCTGTGATTAAGAACAGAAATATTTAATATTTTAATTTAAACCTTTAATTTTAAACCTTTTAAACCTTTAATACCACCTTTTTGGTTTGTTTTGGAGTAAGTTTCTTGGTAAATTGACCAATTAATTAGTTGAATAAATATAATTTCTAACAAGGTCCTACTTTTGGGTTCATATTAAATAATATAGATTCTGCTCATCTGGACCCCACAAGTAGCAGCTAGGTGACAGAGTGGACAGAACATTGGACTTGAAGTTATGAAGAACTAAGTTCAAATCCTACCTCCTACATTTACTAATTGTGACTAGTCAGGTCATGGCACTTGTCTTAAACCTCAGTTTCCTCATCTGTAAAAAAGGAATAATAATAACTAATAATAATAATAAATAATGTACTGGGTTTCTAGGATGAAATAAGATAGCATACGTATAGTGCTCTGTAAGACTTATGTAAATGCTAGTAGTGTTGTCGGCTCCATAATATGGCATAGTACACAGGACTGGATTTGTAATTGGTAAGTTCTAGATTCAAAGACCACCTTTAACACTTTCAAATTGTTTGACCATGGACAAGTCACTTCTTGTTTTGAGCCCCAGACGATCCTCTGAGATATAAACAGATTTGATGTCTCTTCTATCTCTAGATCTATGGTTCCCTGACCCTCATCTGTCTTTTAAATATGGGTATCAATGACCAGGCCTGCTTGAATGGACTTGAGCTCTCTAGGGATGTTCTGAACAGTTATTGGATATCTTTGAGATTTCCTCCCATTATGGTCATCCTCAGAATGAATATCATTCTCAGATCCTCCTAGACAATACAGGCAATCACTGGGCCCAAATCCAGAGCCTTTTCACCTTGGTAGATATCCCTGGTGCTTGCGTAACTTTCAAGAACTCAGACTTGCCTCCAAATCAAAATGAGAAATTAAAGAAATTAAATGGACTTTAATAAAATGGTCAATTAAGGGACGACTAGGTGGCGCAGTGGATAGAGCACCGGCCCTGGAGTCAGGAATACCTGAGTTCAAATCTGGCCTCAGACACTTAATAATTACCTAACTCTGTGGCCTTGGGCAAGCCACTTAACCCCATTGCCTTGCAAAAAAAAAATTAAAAAAAAATAAAAGAACAAAAAAGAAAATGGTCAATTAAAAAAAGAAATTAAAAAGATAAACATTTCTTGGGATCAGGCAGCTGATATCTTTTATTCAGAAGCTTTGACCTTAGATCACTGACTTTTGTTTAAAATGGTTAATTTGTGAGATTGAAATATTCGTTTTAAGACCCAATGGCCAGCAATGAGTTAGCTTTATGATCATTATAATATTCTTCCTTTCTCCATTTTCTTTTTCCGTATGTGATGTTAATACCCTGGGTTCATATCTTGGCTCTGATATCGAATGATAATTCATTAACTTATGTGATATAGGAACTCCCTAGGTCTCAGTTTCCTAATCTACAAAATGAAGGGTAAAGACTAGATTTCCCCTAAGGTCGCTTTCTACTTAGAGTTATGATCTCTCTGAGTCTGTTTATTTATTTGTAAAAATGAGAGGATTGAACTATACAGTGTTTGATGTGTCTTCCATCTCTGAATCTATGGTCTCCTGACCCTCATCTGTCCTTTAAATATGGTATCGATGACCCAGACTTGCTGGAATGGACTTGGGCTCTCTAGGAATGTTCTGAACATCCTGTGTCATGACTTGGGTATAAAGAAAATCTTTGACTGGATTGATACAAAACCATTAAGATTTGGGGCATATAGTGGAGTTTCCAGTTGCCCATGAGGAAATATGCCATCTCTCCCATCAAGGATTTACTAATTAGAAATCACTAAGTGCCCCAGACTATCAAGGGAAGGAATGTGGCCTCTGAGAGTTGGAGCCAGCCCAGGAAAAGCTTCCTGGAACTTAAAAGTCATAATCAAAAGTCCCCATTTTGATTGCTTTGGGTGAACTTTAGCTCATTCATTCTAAGACTTTTCCAAAGTCATTTTGCTTATAAGATCTTTGAAGACATTTAAAACAGAAAATACATAAACTTTAAGAAAAGAAGGTCCATCTAGGTCCCAGCTACTAATAATAAAAGATCCATTAAGTCCCTTCAAGCACCCAAATTCTCAGGTTCTGTCTTGGAATAAAAAAGAAGGGAAACTGAATAACTGGATGTGAGCACACAGAGAACATACCCACAAATGTAAATGTGAGCTCAATGAAAGAAACATCTATTAAGTGCCTACTGAATGCTAAATCTTGAGGATGCAAATAACAAAATAGATAGTCCTCATCCTCCAGGATATTCTAAAGGCAGGAGTTGCTTTTTAAATAATAGCCTAGTAATGTGCATAGTGAAAATTTTATTGTTCCATTCTACAGATGGGGGACATGAAAGTCTGAAAAAATGTCTTGCAAAATGATGAACTTGAATGCAGATTGATACTTGACCATAGGTGAAGGACAGGAATTGGTTTTGTTTGATTTTGCATTTTGTTACAAGGGTTTGATTTTCGTTTTTATTTGTATCAATTGAATCTGGAAGGGAAATCAATTTTTGATCATTGGAACAAATTAAATTTAATTTAGAAAATAAGAAAAAGTTAAGTGACTTTTTCATGGTCACATAGGAGTGGGAGGAAGGGAGCAGATATCACAGGCAATGTGCTAAGCACTTTACAAAATTACCTTATTTGATCCTCACAATAACCGTGAAACATAGGTATTATTATGATCCCCATTTTATGCTTGAGGAAACTGAGGCAGACAGAAGTGCCTAAGGTCACTCAGGATTTAAATTCAAGTCTTCTTTATTCCAAACCCAGAAATTTCTGTTCCCTGATTCCCCCAGCTGCCTAATAAGCTTTCTTATAAGCTTTCGAGGTCAAATACAAGCCTAGTCTCCTAATTTAGCTTCACTCTAACCACTTAAATCATGCCATCTCTCTGAAGCTAAAATTGAAAATATTGAAAAAATATATTTAGATATATAAATTCCACTTGGACAACAAGTCACGTTCCTTGTGCTCCCATTTGTGTCTCCTGCTAGCAACATGTTGCTGGCCCATAGGAGGCACTTATTACATGTTGATTGAGTGTTTGATTGACTGGATCTGAAGTTGAGGCCCTTTGTCTATCCCCAGGTGCCGTATCAGCAGAATATTGCACACCTCCCAGGGTTATTCTCTTCTGATTGGGGTAGGAGGCAGTGGCAAGCAGAGTTTGTCTCGACTGGCAGCATACATCTGCTCCTTTGAGGTGTTCCAGATTACCCTGAGGAAAGATTATGGGCTCCAAGACCTCAAGGTAAGTACAGAGCCCAATGACCCTTCTGTCAAAAGATCCTAAACCCAAGATGATTTAGCTCAAAGTTTATGCTCTCTCCTCTGAGCGTTACGTGCTGTAATAGATTTGGGAAGCTTTTGGCTCATGGTAATCACAAGTTCAGGCCTTATCCATGAATAAATCATCAATAATAATTATTGGTGCTATTATTATCATCATTATTGTTATTACCCTCATCATTATCATCATCATCACTCTTCTTATACTTGGGGACGATAGTGTTCGGGTTTCATTTGGGTGTTTTTTCTGTTATCTTCCAACCAAGATGAACCCTTGTCCCATTTGCTGGGCATTTCTTTCCCTATGTCTTTACTTTCATATTTTAACTTTACAAAAATATAGAATAGTAGAGATAGAACTGGCCCAGGCTAATTAGCAAATTCAAGAAAATCACACTAATTTTCATTTGCATTTCCTTTTAAGCAGAAATTATTGTGTATTTAAATGGCTTTATGGGGGATAAAAACAAGTTTTGCAGTGTGCGTTTTGCAATGAGTGTTAGAAAAGGAAAGTGTGATCTCTAGCACCTCCAGCAAGTGGAACCTGAGGGTCTATGGGAAGCCTGATCAGCACCAAGGACAGCTTTCCTTTCAGGGATTTCCTCATTAAAGGGGCCAATGTCCATTCTCACTCTGCTTTCATCACTTCATTTTATCTTTAATAGATTTGTGTTTGAGATGGAGTTGTTTCTTTGCATTCCTGTGTCACTGAGAGTTGAGAACTCTCTCAATCCAGTTCCCCTCTCCCACTCCAAAACTTAGTAGAGAAGTTCTAAAGAGACTCTTGAGATTCAGAGAGCTAAATTGCCCAGGATTAGGAGAATTTGAACCCAGCTCCACCTGCATCCATTCCCACTGCACACCATGCTGCTTCAGCTTAGGAGAAGCATGTGATTGTAGAAAGGTGGAAGAAGTTAATTATATTAAATAGCATTTATGTAATGCTTTACATAGATAATCTCATTTGATTCTCACAGCTATTCTGTAAGGTAAATGTTCTTATTATCTCCATTTTACCTATGGAGACAAATTAGGTGACAGGCCTAGAACTCAGAGCTTCCTGACTCCCAAGCTCAGCATGCTAGTTCCTGCAGAGAAAAATGTGGCTGAAGACTAAAGCAATAATGAAGCTTTAAAGTTTACAAAAATGCCTTATGAATATTATCTCATTTGATCTGAATGACTACTCTGTAGTAGGTAAGTACTATTGTTTTTATTGTTGTATAATGCACATAAGGAAACCGAGGTCCAGGGAGGTTAATGATGTGCACAGGGAATCATTATCAGTGCCATGTTGGTTCCCCTGATCCCCAATGTCAGCCCCAGTTTTTAACCAATATGACTGATGGCCTCCTCTCCTTACAGGTAGATCTCGCCAATTTGTACATCAAGACAGGAGCCAAGAACATGCCCGTTGTGTTTCTGCTGACAGATGCCCAGGTTCTGGACGAACGCTTCCTCGTGCTGATTAATGACTTGTTGGCATCAGGTGATTAAACCAACACATTCCCAGAAAGATCTTTCCTGATGACAAATGATCTGTAGCGCTGGTGAACTTTAAGGAGTGATCATTTGTCTTTGCTGTGTTCCCTGGGGGTGCTGCTTGGGGAGAACCCTACAGATCCAGCCAACTTGGGGTCCGTGGATTTTTCAGGCTGCTTACAGATACTGAGCCTTTGGAAGAGTCTTAGTGGTGTTGATGTAATTGCAAATGGGCAAGTCGAACATGAATTGCAGGCTTTTCCTCCCCATGAAGGTTTGCACATTCTAAAAAGTAAATGAGATTTTTAATTCCCTAGCATCTACCTCAACACTCAGAGATTCTAGGCTATAGAAAATGGGATGAGGGGTAGAATCATGGAGTAATGAAAAGAACGTGTAGATTTGAGGTCAGAGAATTCTGTCTCTGCTTCTTGCTACCAGTTTGGTTTGGAGAAAGTCAATTTCTCCATTCTGGGTCTCAGTTTCCTCATTTAGAAGAATGGGCAACTGGCCTACATAATCTCTGAGGTCTTTTCTAGCTCTAAGTTATGACCCTGTGACCCCTTAACTTATTCAAATTTTTCTGCTATTAAATTTGGCCTGGTCTCTTCATAATTCTTGTTATTCTCTTGGAATCAGGAGAAATCCCAGATCTCTTCAGTGATGAAGACATGGACAAGATCATTTCTGGAGTTCATAATGAGGTCCGAGGACTGGGCATTTTAGACACAAGAGAAAATTGTTGGAAATTCTTTTTGACTAGAGTGCGGCAACAGCTCAAAGTAAGAATTCAGGGCTCTCTATAAAGTGCCATTGTGGGGGCTGGTGGGGGGGGATCAAGGGAGATCTTGTTTCATGATTGGGAATGTGGGCTTAGAGTTCAGCTGTTCATATTGAAAGAATTCATGAGTTTCCCAGGGGCAGAGATGTGTTGCCACTCACTCGTCCATGTGCTCCAAGACATCAGATCATCTTGGTAGGCTCACAAGACTGAGGTTAGAGGAGAGGGCACATTGCCAACCCTGGGATGCCACCACCTTTGAGATAATAACTCATACCCAAACCTAAACAACTTAGAAAAAAGAACAAAACTTGCATGATGAATTTATGTTTTAGAGTGGTGTGTTCCTGTTTCATTATTACATTTCATTAGTATACTCATTGGTAATATGGATAACCTTGTAGTTATAAATAAATAGTAAAATCCATATGAGGCCCTTGACAAGTTTGTGATGTGAGCCAGAAGAGTTAAAAGGTTGGACACCCATATTTTAGAGCTGGGGCAAGAGTCTCAAAATTCAATAAATCTAGCAGTTTTGGGGGGGGGGGTAAATTGTTTGATCAAACATAGCAAATGAATTATATTATATTATCCAAATGATCTCTGGCAGAAAAAAGGTTCCCCACCCCTGTTTTAGAGAGATCAGTAGGTGACTAGATTCCCATCATCCCAGTTTGTTGCAAGAAACCAAAACCAACTCACCTATGTGAAGGTCCAAGATGGGAGGAGACCTTACAGACAAATAGACAAGACAGGCTACAAATATTTCTTTAGCATTTACAAATTGCCAGACACTAGAAGCAATGAGAGCTTACAGCTTAATAAGGGAAGGCAGCATTCAAAAGGGAGCTCAAAATTAAAGGGGGCAGGAAGAAAGTTCCCACATGGGGGAATGGTATTGAAATTCCAAAAGCTGAGGGAGATGCAAGTTGGCTGGCTTCAGCCCTCCCCAAAATGGAGGCTCCAGGAGGTACTTACCAATGAGAGAGATTGATTGGCATGATGGAGGGGTGTCCAGGATGAGGAAACCTTAGCCATTGAGAAGACTCCAGGTGACAAGGGGATGAAAGCTGGCCAACCTGGGCCCTGCCCCAAGGATTTTTAGTAATCTAAAACATTGTTGTTCAAACTACATAAGATGAGTCACAGAATTTCCACCTATATCTCAAACGAATCCTCACTATAACATATGGGGTCAGAATCATCCGGTTCTGCTTTAGAGACGTCAGAGGAGGGCAACACACCATCTCTCTCTCCAGGAAGCCCAATCATCTTTAGGGCAACTCTCATTGTTAGGAAGTTGTTTTCCCCCTGACATTCTGCCTCAATTTACCTCTTTGCAACTTCTACCCACTACTCCTTATTCAGTCCTCTGAGGTCAAGCTGAATAAGTCTAATCCCTCTTCCATGAGACAGACTTTCAAATGCCAGAAGACAAATCCCAGACACACCCTGAATCTTCTCCAGATATAACATGCCAAATTCCTTCAGTCACTCCTTATGTGTTATGGACTCAAGGTCCTTGAACATTCTGGTTTCTCTTCTCTGGATCTGTTTAGTTGATCAATGTCCTTCTTAAACTGTGTTGAAAAACCTTTCACAATATCTCCTGGTATCCCTAAGGGAAAGGAGAGAGATGGGCTAAATGACAGTAGAGTTAGGCATCCTTGGGCAAAACTCAGCACCATGGATAGGGGTGAAGAGACAAATTTGGTCATTTTCTAACAATTAGAACTTTTCCAGTGGGGGAAATAGGCTGCTGCAGAAGGTGAGAGGGCAGATGTCTAACTTGGCAGGTGAGCTATAGTGGCGAGAGGTTTTTAGGGTATGTATTGCACTCATGGTAGCTGAAATTCCTTCCAGTTCTGGAATTCTGGAATTTTTGACTAGATGAACAGACTGCAAAAATAGCCATTAATATCTTCATTTTAGTTGGGAAGAGGGTTTCTGGGAGGGAGCTCTAGGCATCTGTCCTGGCCTTTTGTTAGCTGAAGGCAGAGATGGAATGCTGGCCACATTTCCAGATAACAGAAGTCTGTGAGGAGTAGATTGAATTTCAGAGTAAGAATCCACCAAGATCTCGACCGTTTAGAACCAGGGTTGGCAAGCTATGACTCCCAGGCCAAATCTGGTCAGCCACCTGCTTCGTTACAGCCCACAAGCTAAGAATGGATTTTGCATTTTTCAGAATAATGAAATTATTTTAACATATAAAAAATATTCGAGACATTTGTGAATCCATTTTTGTTTTCTTACAAAAGAGGGAATTCATGGGATAGAAAAGGGTCATTAATATGGTCAGAACTTGAGAGCACTTTACCACTTTGTCTCCTGGGCCCTCTCCATGTAGCAATTTGTCCTGCCTGTTTGTCTTAGTTCAGGATGTCTGAATGACAGACAGAGACTGCCTACCTGGCAGTGGATATGACCATATTCAGGGACAAACAATGAGCCAGAGGCCTTGCTTCCACTCCAAATTGGAGCTTTTCTTCTGTAGTCCATTCTAGGAGCTTTATTGACAATTCCCTCTCACCTATTTAGATCAAACCATACAGCCCCCACTGAGTCACCAAAGGTGTCCTTTCTGAGCTTTGTGCCTCATGCTTTCCACAGAACAAACTGCTTTCGGTTGTCTGGCCATGCTGTGTACTTTCCAACAGAATCCTAGAACAATAGTTGGAATGGAAAGAACTAGACAGGGTCAGGTATGTTGTCTTCATCCTGGTAGGCAGTCTCTCTCACTGACCTGGGAACTCACACCCTTGGTGTTCAAGAGTGGTTGATGGATTAGAGTTTTAAGTTTGTAGCTCTTAGAACTGGAAGGAACTTCAGGGATCAGCCAGTTCAGCACCCTCATTTTGCAAGTGAGGAAACTGAAGCCCAACCAAGTTAGATGACATGGTACCACAGGTAGAAAAAAGTGTCAGAGGAAGAATTTAAACCCAAGGTCTTGATTTTTTCCATTCTACCATTGCTTGTGAAACAAATGTTCTAAGTACCCATAATCATTAGGAATTTTCCTTCTTTCCCCATTGTTAATGCTTGGTATAAACCCTGCCTCTCTAACTCCCATTCCACTCGTTCTCCTTCCAACCCACTGTTACCTGAGACCTCTCCTCCTTCACCTTTCCTGTTCCAAGATTCTCACTCTAAAGGTCAGTCCTAGCTGGGTTCTTCAGAAGGAGAAAGGAGAAAGTACCCACCCTCCTGAGACTGCTGCTCTCTTTCCCTTCTCCCCCAGATCCAGCACTGGGCTTGTCTGACAGAACTCCTTAAATTGCTTCCTCCCATCTGCTTAGCCTTGCCCCAATCTGTCTCACTCCAGTTAGCAAAAGTATCCAAAGCTTCCGTAAGACAATAGCAACAATGAGTGACTTCTCTGGGATAGAGGAACAGATAGGAGGGGACTTTCAGGGCTTCAATTACCATTCTCACCAAGTTTACCAAAAAAACTCATAAAATCCAAGTAAAAGCTGGGAGTGCTTGGTTCCAGAGCAGTGGAAAGAAAAGCTGAGAGACCAGGATCTGCTCCAAACTTAAGCCAGAGCAGAGAGAGATTTGGCTGGAAGTAATGGAGAACATGGTGATGGTGGCGGAAAGGGAATCAAATAGTATGATAGTCCGCAAGCATTAATTAAGAATCTTCTATGTGCTAAGGTCTGGGCTACAAAGAGAGACAAAAGGCAATGTCTGCCCTCAAGGAGCTGACTTTCTCACAGGAGAAGACAACATATAGCTGGAAAGATAGTGGAGGGAGGGTGCCCTCATTGGGGAAATTCAGGCTGGTTAATCTGGACTCTTGCTCAAAATGGAGTTTGGGGGAGGAATTCACCAAAGGGAGAATGAAGCTTCAGGAACAAGAAAAGAGTTGAAATAAGGAGAGTGTCTAGTCTGGGTCCTCAGGCCTGTGGTTGGAGAGGCTGAGCATACAGTCAACCAGGAGTGAAGGGGGGATCCCATGACTGCACCAGCAGGAGGCCCAACTACGACAGGTCTCAACTCTCCACTGTTCTGCCTCTTTTCAGCAAAGTCTCCATCTTTATCCTAGTTCCCTTCCTAGCCCACATCCTGCCTTAGCTCTGCAGAGAGCTCCAACAGCTTGTGAGCTTTTTCTTCTACTCTGTGGCAGATGGGTCTTGGGAAGGATTCAGTTTCCACCACAGGGCTTGGGGGAGATATGGCCCTTCTTTCAAACTGTAACTTTGCATTTATTAAACAATCATGGGAATATTCTTTGCATGGGGAATTCCTCATTTTCTTCAAGCTCAAAAACCATGTAGATGGTACTGTTTCTGATCCACTGGCTTATGTTTCTCTTGCTTCCTCATTACCCTGTATTTATTTGCATATATTTTATAGGGAATTATATATGTCCCTAATAAATGTCTCCTTCAGTAGACTGTAAATTCTTTGACTTTTGTCTTTGAATACCTAGTGACTAGTGCAGTGCCTGGCTTGGAGTAGACACTTAAATGTTTGCTGATGCATTCATTCATTCATTGACCATTCACTGATACTGAAGGCTAGCCTTGTACTTTGGATTACTATAATAATAATAATAGTATTGACTGACACTATGCTGAATGCTTTATGATTATTATCTCGTTTGATCCACACAGTTCTAGGAGGTGGCTAATAATTATTATCCCCATTTTACAGAAGAGGCAACTGAGGCAAACTTTGGTTAAGTAAGTTGCCCAGAGTCACAAAATTAGTAAGTGTCTAAGGCCAGAATATCTTCCTGTAAACTTTAATATTACTTTTTCAAAAGAATATAAGATCCATGAGAGCAGTTTTTTGTCTTTGTGTTCTTGGAATACAACATGGTGCTTGGCAAATATTAATAAATAATTGTTGAGTGAGTAAATGAATGAATTTCAAAAGTTTTGCAGGCTAAGTTGAGGATCATCAATAATGATTTACTAACAATTACTAACAATTTGGCTTAGGAGAACTTTAGGACCAAAGTTCCCTTTTGAAATTTTTGGATTAACTGCTTCAAGAAACTCATAGCATTCTGTTGTTTT
Source organism: Macrotis lagotis (assembly GCF_037893015.1). Classification (NCBI taxonomy): domain Eukaryota; kingdom Metazoa; phylum Chordata; class Mammalia; order Peramelemorphia; family Peramelidae; genus Macrotis; species Macrotis lagotis. The sequence continues at coordinate 12,690,926 of NC_133664.1, forward strand.
CCTTTTGGGAGTCAGTTTGTCAAACTATGTACACAGGAACCTCCAAGTGGATGATAAATGGTGTGTTTAGATTTCTATATGAAGTTGGATAGGCAATCCCTATTCCACTCATCCATCTGTACATATATTTGCAAATCCTACAGAGAGTTGTTGAAATGGCCTGAAAATGAATAGAAGGCATAATGAGCTAGATTCCTTTTAGGAAATTATAAAGTGCACTTTAACAGCCCTTAACTTAGCTCTCATACAGTTTAAAACATCGTTATATTCCTCTAATAAAGCTGTATTACTACAAATCCTATACTGTAATGCCATAACTTCCAGATTCATGATTGCAAATCAACCAAAAGGCAATGCATGGATGTGAAAACACATTGTGTCACATTGAAGACAAAGATTTATAAGAAATGGTATAAAGGATATGGTCAGACAGGAAGAAAATGTGAGACTGTCTGGAAGTGAGAGATGCTAAATGGGCACCATATCTATGGCACATCACTACTTATGTAATGTTGAGATGCTGAGGAGGACCATAACACTAGCAAGACCCTCACTTCTAAACTCTCTCCATGGAAAATTTACAGGAGGACATGGACATGCATTTCATAGTATAAAAAGACAAAAAATGGTTGGAAGGAATATGAGATCACAGAAAGGTTGAATCATTTAGTGTCTAGAATCTCTTAAGGAAAGCCTTGAAACCATCATGGATATCTTACTGGCGAAGCGAGTGACTTGAGGCCGATCATCAGAGCTCAGTTTGAGGTAGCAATATATTATTGTAAAGCAAATACATAAAGGAGGAAATAATTTGACAGGAAGGTTAAAGACAAACCCAGACTAGAGGAGCCTCCCCATTCATAGACCTGGCAACCTCTTTAGAAATGCCCTATAATACCCATGAAACCCTTGGACCAATTGCTAGACCCAAGGCAAGGTAATGCCACATGAATCAACAGCATCAGAGTATCAACTTCTGTTTATGTATAACCAAATTGTCTGTGATTTTCAAATAAGGATAAAGTCCTTGGAAATAGAAGTCTAATTTTTCTTCTCTTTGACCTTCTCTTCTATCCCTATAATCCCCGAGAATCCATTACTGCCTAAAAGGGTCAGGAATTTGCCCTTTCCTCTCCTTTCCCCCAGCCTGCTACCTTGACATGAAGCTGTAGGTCCCTTTGTATGTAAATTTACAGTTCTAGAAACAATAGCAGGAGATACTGATTCACATGGGAGGAGAGACACTCTTTTCCTATACAAGGCAGTCATTAATATTTTTCCATCTCTCACAACCACTTCCCTAGTTCAGGCCCTGATCACCTCTTGATTAGACTATGGTAATATCCTCCTAAGTGGTCTCCCTGCCTCTGATCTTTTCCCACTCTAATCCATCCACTACACAGGTCCCAAATGGATATGTCGCTCTGCTACTCAGGAAGTATCAGGGCCCACTTGTTACCTCTAAGAAAAGCTACCAAGTCCTCTGTCTGACCTTTAAAGTCCTATGTGATCTGTCCACCCTACTCCTTCCCTACTATTGCTCATCCAGTCCAACTGTTCTGCTCCATTTTCCTCATTCACAGTGTTCCCTCTCTTGCCTCTAAGCTTTTGCAATGTCAGTCCCCCTTACATGGAACATTGTCCTTCCTCATTTCTACCTCTTAGATTCAGCCATTTCCTGGTTTAAGGTGAAGTTGGAGTAGATAGAAAACCCAGAGAGTGTCTTCCAATGCTAAGATTCTGTGATTCTCTGTGGCCTTGAACAAATCTCAGTTTACTGACTGTAAACCTCAGTTTTTCCTTCTGCAAAACTGGAATAAGGATTATACTTACCCTCTGGATCTTGACTAGTTGTGATGATTGGAATGGCGCAATGGATAGATGATCAACCTTGTAGGCAGGAAGGCCTGGATTCAAGTCCTGACTGACACAAATACCAGACTGTCAAGTCTCTTAATTTGTCAGTGCCTGAACAAAGCCTTTTGCTGATCAGCTTTGGTAGAAGAAGTTAGCATGGGATGCAAAGTTCTTTGTAAAAAACATGGTACATGTGAGTGACCACTCCAGTCATGCCCATTCTGCCATGGGTTTAGATGGAGTTTGTTCTCCCCGACTGACTGAAAACAATTTCTTTCAAAAATTGTGGGTTTTTTTTAGAGGGGAGTGGAGGTGAGAAGAACATCTACTAAAGAATCTGATGCTTGGAACTTCTTTCCATCTCCTTTGAGCTAGGAGCCATGGCAAGCTGACTGACAAGGACCAGTGAGCCCACCTGGCAGATCAAACTGAATTCTGCAGAGTTCCCACCCCATTAACCATGCTCACCACTATACAATTCCCAGTGGGGATTCAGGGACAAGGCGAACCTAAGTGGGTATAAGAAGTGACCCACAAACCCCATGGCACAGCTCTCATTACAGGATGATCTGGATGTTCTGTCATTATCTTCCATTCAAAGCTGATGGATGGACAGCAAACACCTCCTCAATATTGTGACCACATGTCTTTATATTTCTCCTTGCAGAATGATTACCTTGGTGTTTTCTTTTGTAATATCCTTCCTTGAACCAGCCACCTTCCAAACCTACCTTGACTTGAACTTGACAGTCGGAAAACGGGAAACTGACGGTCCTAGGTCACAGAAAGCTTACTTTTCTTAAACAACAGTGGCTAAATCCCTGCTGCCCCCTTCAGAGTTGCTAATCTGGGTCCCTAGGTCCCCTAATAGTATTTCTCCTATCACAAAGTAATGGTCATAGAATTTGGTTGACCTTTAAAAGAACAAGTTATTCTCATATGAAGTCACAAAAGAGAAGCTTGGCTAGATATTAGATATGTGTGACAGAGGTAGCGTTCTTTCTCAGCTTTGAGATTTAGAAAATATACCTTTACAATTTAGAAAAACATACCTTTTAAACACCTTGAAAATTTACGCTTTCAAAACCCTTTAAAGACTTCTCCCCACTCCCACACTTCATCATGGTGGAAAGATGACCTTGAGATCGTAAGGATCATTCTTCAAATGTTCAAGCACTAGCAAGTTCTACCAAACTGGGAAGGAGTTAAGTATATGACTACAATAGCTACTACACCTGCCGGCTGAAGCAAGCCTGGCCAAGATCAGGGAGACTCATTGCCAGAGGGGGAACCATTAGGCAATGACTGTTTTCTTGCCATTGAAATCATAAGCCTTGGAGGATGTTGTCATTTCTGTTGGAAGAAGGACTGACCACATAGATGAAATTATGGTACCCTTGAGTTGAGAGTAGAATAGCAAGAAAGATGAGGAAACTTTCAGGACCCTGAGATCAAATCCTTCCCAACTCCAGTCCATCCTCTTCACTGTTTCCAAAGTAATTTTCCTTAATCAAAGATCTGATTGTTTGACTCCACCCCTCCCATCTTAATCAACTCCTTAGGCTTCTTATTATAGCCAGAATCTAATAGCATCTCCTCTGATTAGCTCTCAAAATCATTCCTAATCTGATTATACCCTGAAAAATTCCAAACTTATTGGACATTCCCCTCTCTCCCTCACTTTGCAATCCAGTCAAGCAATCTTACTCTGTTCCTCTCACAGGACTCTCTATCTCCCATAACTATGTCTTTCCGTTGACCATGATTTGTGCCTGTAAACATTTCTTCCTTCCCTGTGTCTCATATAGAAGCATCTCAAAGCATCTTGAAGCCCTTTCTGAGTCCTCCTCCTAAGTGCTAGTGCCTTCCCTTCTAACCTACCTTGTTGATTACTTTATGCTGTTTTTATTTTTTGCATATGCTTATCTACTTTATTTGAAGTGAATTCTTTGTAGCCCCAACACCTGGTAGGGAGCCTGGTTCATGGAAGGCACTCAATTACTATTCATTGATTCATTCGTGGGTGGAGAAGTAATATTTCATTACTGACCTAATGGAGAGATCAAGACATTCTTCAAATTTTAATCTGTAGTTCTTAACAAAGAGGGGTGAAGAAATAGATTTAGTAGCTAAGTGGCATAGTGATTAGAGCATTAGATTCGAAATCAAGAAGTTCTGAGATCAAAATCTGTCTCAGACACTTATTAGCTTGTGTCCCTGGGCAAGTCACTTAACCTCTGTCTGAATCAGTTTCCCCATCTGTAAAGTAAGTAAAATAATGACTCGTGTGAGATTGTGTGAGAATGTGTGAGAATGTGTGAGAATAAAATGAGAATATTTTTAAAACGGTTTGCAGACCATGTTTGCAATGCAAATGTTAATTATATAAATACAAGCTATTTGGAGTCTCATCTTTTCATGCTATCCTTGGGATAATACATTTAGGTACATTTGGAATCAGCTGAATGTCTGAACTCAAGTGATGATGACTTGCTGCTAATGGCTTAGTATAAGTTTGGAAGGAAGTGTCTGTTCATCGGGTCTGTAATTCCCTTATGTCCTCAATACAGTCACAGAACTAAGAGTGAGGGCCGTTGTTTTGGGACGGTATAATCATAAAAAAATCTCAGTAGACTATAAGATTGGGCCAAATCTAAGAAGATCAAGGTTCCTAGGATATATAGGATATATGTCTTTGAATACCTAGTGACTAGTGCAGTGCCTGGCTTGGAGTCGACACTTAAATGTTTGCTGATGCATTCATTCATTCATTGACCATTCACTGATACTGAAGGCTAGCCTTGTACTTTGGATTACTATAATAATAATAATAATAATAGTATTGACTGACACTATGCTGAATGCTTTATGATTATTATCTCGTTTGATCCACACAGTTCTAGGAGGTGGCTAATAATTATTATCCCCATTTTACAGAAGAGGCAACTGAGGCAAACTTTGGTTAAGTAAGTTGCCCAGAGTCATAAAATTAGTAAGTGTCTAAGGCCAGAATATCTTCCTGTAAACTTTAATATTACTTTTTCAAAAGAATATAACTGACTATATATCTTATATTTTTTTATTTTTCCATTTTTTCCCTCAATCACATATAAACAAAATTATTAACCTTTATTTTTTTAAATTTTTGAGCTCCAAATTCTCTTCCTCCCTCTTTTCCATCCCCTTCCTTGATAAGACAAGTAATTTGAGATAGATTAGATATTTGTAGTCATATCTTGAATATTTTTCAAATGTTTATTTTTCAATTACATATAAAAATATATGACATGTTATTAAAAACTTGAGTGCTAAATTCTCTCCCTCCTTTTTGGGGGGAAATCCCCCTCTTCTTGGGAAAATGAACAATTTGATATAGGTTATATGTGTAGAGTCATGAAAAAACAATTCCACATTAGTCATGTTGTGAAAGAAAACACAGCCCCCCAAAACAAGAAAAATTAAGTTAAAAAGTATGCTTCAAATTGCATTCAGACTCCATTAGTTATTTCTGTGGAATGGATGGCATTTTTTCATCATGACTTCTGAAATTTTTTTTAGATCACTATAATGCTATGAATAGCTAAGTCATTCACATTTGATCATCATATACAATATTACGGTGTATAGCATTGTCCTGGCTCTGCTCATTTTACATTATCATGAATATTTTTAAAAAGGAAACTTAAGACATGGTAAGTACCCAATAAAATCCCCCATCCCCCCCAAAATAAATTGATTATATTTCACAGATAGGAAATGATTGGCTATTGATATGAAATTTTCAGATCAATCATTTGCATATAGTCATACCTGTTAATGCAAAGAAAAGAAATTTTAAAAATATGAGTAGATATCACACTCGAGACAACTCCAATCTTACCTGTTTAAATAAGCTATTGATGATGAAAAATAGTAAATGGATACAAGAACAGACCCTGATATATCATTAGCTAAAGAAATTACCAAGATCATTTAGACTTATCATTAACTAAGAAAATTTATCCATGAGACTTGGCCCCACACAATGAAATTAAAAGAGCCTAGAAATCACCTCATACAACCATACAACACTATTATACAACATATACAGCCATACAAAACTATTAATCTCCATGCCAGATTCAAAGATGGCAGTCAATTATAACACCATTTTAGAACATAAACTTTTTTTTTGAAACCCTTAAAGAGGAAGATGAAAGATTGAGTAGATTATAAGTGAAAAAAGTAATGGAGGGCAAAACAGATATGAAGAAAGTCTGCTAAATCATACAAAGAATTTAATAAAGAAATGGCATATTCTAAGTGAAATTTAGGGAAACAGATGAATAGTCTTCAAAAATAGAAATTATTTGAGAGAAAAGATGTCTATATTAAACCTTTTTTCCATTAGTGACAATAAGTTGACCAAAGTTGGTCACAAGCATCATGGTCTCCAGTGTGCTTCTTCAGGATGCAAAAATGGTATTAAAAATTCAAAGAGAAAAGATTTCTATAATAAATCATTTTTCCATCAGTGACAATGAACTCACCAAATTTGGTCACAAGCATCATGGTCTCCAATGTGCTTTTTCAGGATGTAAAAATGATACTAAAAATTCAAATATGGGAAGCTAATTGACTAAGCTAATGCACATAGCAAGGAGACACAATGGTGTCCTATGTAGGACCCAATACAATTGCAAGAATCTGTTCTCATAGATTCTGAAAAGGAGGCTAAGATGAAAACCTCAAAGCTTATTTTTTTTTTAGGTTTTTGCAAGGCAATGCCCAAGGCACACGGCTAGGTAATTATGAAGCGTCTGAGGTTGGATTTGAACTCAGGTCCTCCTGACTCCAGGGCCAGTGCTCTATCCACTGCATCACCTAGCTGCCCCTCAAAGCTTATTCTTACCAGAAAAAGGAACCAGTGATAACTGATTAATATGCCAGCTTTCTCATCTCAACAAAACTTTTCATGAGAAAGACTTTACACACATATCAATAGCATCATTGATGAAACTAGGAAAAGGAAATTTTAAAAGCTTTTGCAAATAATATTCACAAATAGATGCCATCTTCATAACTACACAATTGACTGGAATAAAAGCTCTCATTAGACTCATTATTTGTTGACTATTAAAAATACACTTTTTGACTTGTAGAGCTAAATCCTGCCTTAAAGTCTCCCCATCAAGAAAAGCCTCCTATTCATATGTCAGAAATATACAAATTCCATTTAAGATAAAAAGCAGAGATAACTTTGTTCAGTGATTGCTTAATATCAAGTGATGAATAAAATAGGAAGATATTATTACCAGAGGTATTTAGCATAGTAATGGAGATGGAATGTCAAACATAAAACTCTAGAGATTCTTTATGGATTCTGAGCTGTCCCAGATGACATTGTACCAACTGCATCAAAACCTAGATTATTGTAGAGCCCCTACATGGAATCCTTAATCAAAAGAGTTTAATATAATTATCCACACAAGAATAACCAAGTGGATGACATATACCTATTATCTCAACTTTGACATACAGCTAGGACATTTGATCAATAATCATTTATTCATTCACTCTTTATTTATTGCAAGGCAATGAGGTTAAGTAGTTTGCCCAAGGCCACACAGCTAGGTAATTATTAAGTGTCTGAGGCTGGATTTGAACTCAGGTCCTCCTGACTCCAGGGCCGGTGCTCTATCCATTGCACCACCTAGCTGCCCCTCAATAATTATTTATTAGGACCTTACTATTACCAAGCACTGTACTAATCACTAGGAATATAAAGAAAAGCAAAAGACAGTCTCTACCCTCAAGGGGTTCACAATATAATGAATGACCCAGAGAACTGCTACATCATCATATGTAAGTGTAGGAGGTCAATGAGTTGGTTCCAGACTTGAATAGGAAGTAAGAAATGAGCTAGACTGCCTTTGGGAAATCACACAGGTCTACTAATATTTTAACACCAATATTTTTCTGTTATGAGTTATGGAAACCATGCTTTTAAAAATAAATTGCAGATCACTCAAAAGAGCAATGGGAAAGGTACATGACAAACATGATCAGGCTGCAACACATTGCAAATGAGAAATTATCTAGAAAAAGTAACCTGGAGACGTTAGGAGGTATGTTAAGAAGAGGAAGAGAGCCAGTCACTTACCAAGATCAAAGAATGCATTATTTGCATGGTCCACTATTACCTAATAGGAATCAGGAAATCTCAAGGGAGACCTTCGGTAGGAAGATGTAGGCAAGCATCACTCAAGATGAAAAGTCATGGATGAATTTCAGTCATCCCTGTTAAGAGGGAATGAGTCAGATTATAGATCTGTAGAGGCATTAAAATCTACATTGCATCTTTCTTTCTGAGTCAAAAATCAACTGCACAAAAAAAAGTTGATGAATATGTTATTAGTAGTTTGTTTGAATAAGATCTGAGGGTTTTACCTCAATATGAGTTAATGGTGTGATATGGAAGCCAAGAAAATTAGTGCCATCTTAGGCTGCATCAAAAGATATATCTGGAATGAAGAGCAGATCAAATGATCCTGCCATGCTTTACCCTAGAATAGATTGTTGGTTGAATAATGTACCTTTTTGAAAAGACATTGAGAGTATCCAGGGGAAGAGAGCCAGGGTGATGAGGTCCTGGAAATCGTGCTGTAGGAAGAGCTGTGGCTGTTGAGCCTGGAAAAAACAAGGCTTAGGAGAGACATGAACAGAGCTTCTACAAGTCTTTGAACGGTTTCACATAGAAGAGGTATGGTACCTATTCTGTTGTGCCCTGTTGGAAAATTCCAGGGGAAATGGGGAAACGTAGTACAGGGATTGCAAAGGTCAATTTTGACTTGAAATAAGGTAAATCTTCTGAACAATTGGAATTAGTAAAAAAACAGATTAGATTGTTTTAGGACATAATAGATTCTTCTTCTCCTCCCCCAACCCCAGAAATCTTCAAGTGAATGCTGGGTGCTTGCTGTTGAGACTGGCATAGAGGAATTTTGGTTTAGACATTTATTGTACCCAATGATCACTAAACTCTTTCCACTTGGATTCTATTTTCTAATTTTATAATCCAAGTTCAAAGCCTGGTTCTCCTGCCTACTCTTTATATATATATATATATATATATGTGTGTGTGTGTGTGTGTGTGTGTGTGTGTGTATCCTTTTAACAAGTCCCTTCCTTTCCCTTCCTTTCTCCAAGTCTTGATTTCTTCAACTACAAAACAAGAGCACCTAAGTAAAAGACAATTGAATCACTTTGGGAATCTATGACCCAAACCCAATTCCTGATGGCTTGTCTGCTCTGCAACTTTCCCAAAGTCTCTTAACCTTTCTGAGCCTTGGTTTCCTCATCTGTAAAATAAAAGCATTAGATTAGATGAACCTTAAAGCTAACCCCATAAACCAAGGCAAGTAGCAAAATCATAGGGTGAGAGCTGGAAAGCACTTGAAGATCAACTCATCCAACCTCCTCATTTTTCATATTTGAAACTGAGGCATAAAGGTGACATGACCAAGGTCACACATGGAATATATGATAGTCAGAACTCAAAACTATGTCTCTCTGATTCCAAATTCAGCCCTCTTTCCACTGCCTCATGCAGCTTTTGATTATACAAGCAAAAGTCCCCAAACCTACCCTTTGTGACATTATCCAGAAAAATCTGAGAAGGGAATTTAGCTTGAATTATGCCACTATTTGTCTTGGTTCTTCTAATCTTGGTTTATTTTATTTGGGGAAAATGGCCTGAGCTACTGCCCTTTAACAGCTATGCATGTGATGAGCAGACAAGAAGCAAGTATCCATGAAGGAAAGAGGAGAGACCTCAGGATAGACTGCAGTTCAGAAAGGCACTAACTCTGAAGTTCAAATCTGACTCTTTTTGGTAAGGGAGCTGTGGGATGGACAAGCATTAATTGCAGCAATTAAGCAGGGGAAAGCCTATCCAAGAGAACCTGGAGTAAGATTTAAATAGAATAATCATTAGGAGAATAAAGCATCCAAATTTAGGGAATGTTTCTCATCAAGAACACAAGACTTATCCAGATGTATGCTTCCTTGGTTCACATCTTTTCCCTGAAGATTTGTGAGAGCCTTTGAGGATAAATGCACCCAAGTAAAAACTTTATGAGGCAAATGGAAAAGAAAATGTTGTTTCAGTCTAAAAACAAACTGGATCAAGTGGAAAAGAAATGGGATCACTTTGGCAATTCACATTTCCGTTACCTGATGAAATGCAGTGAGTCCTGTTGGTAAGGCACAAAGAAATAAATACTTATGATGAGATCATAGCTCAAACACATTGGAATATAGTCCAACACACAATGAAATGAGATTATTACAAAAGAGTCACAATGAATACCTGTGTGGGCAGAAAAAGGTGACTAGAATAGAAAATTCTATGGTATAAATTCCAAAAGCAAATCTGTAGTATCCCTGCATTTATAGCCATAGGAAGCAAATATGGGCTAATTTAGAGGCTCATTTTTACATATAAAATTTGCTTTTAACAAAGAATGTAGTTCCACCAACAGGTATTTTTCCCCCTTTCTTTTATGTCTTAATTGTTTAGTAGTGTTCTGTCCCTATCTTCCATTATTTTCCTTTCTTTTTCTTTTCCGTCTCATGTTTGCTGGAACCCTCAGACCCATTCTTCAGGGAAGATAAAAAGCATGTATGAAGAACTTAGCTATGTCCCAAATGCTGTGCTAGCACTGAAGATAGAAATACAAATTAAAGTTCATGGGATTGCAGCATAGTCTTGAAACTTGGATCAGCTGATGGAATGACCATGGATGTGCAAAAGCATCCTCTTCCTTACACAGCTGTTTTTCTCCCTTCTTATGAAGTGTTTAACCATAATATCTGTTGCAAACCCAAAAGACAAGTTGGAAGACAGTTGAAAATGATGATCCAGACAATCCAGGTCCTGAAGTTACCTTTTTTCCCTGATGTGCTCAAGATGAGAACCAAGGACTTTCCTCTTGAAATTGACCCCTTCATTTCTATATTTCTCATTAGTAAAATGAAGTGAAATGGTAAAATGCCTCATGCATTGAGGAAGTAATAATAGAGTGCAATGGATGCTGACCATGGAATTCCAAGACCTGAGTTCAAAGTTCAAGTCTCCCACCCATTTCCTCCCAGGGACATTCCCTATGCAAAAAAAAAAAAAATGGGCTACCTAAAAAACATTTAGAATCACACAGTTTTGGAGTCAGAAAGGGCCTCAGAATCCAACCCCCTCATTTCATAGAAGAAGAAGAAACAGAGGAAGGAAGTGACTTTCCACACATCATACAGTCATAATAGTCAAATTGGCTTCTAACTGACTCTAAGTTCAGTTCCAAAGAATGTGGGTCTTGAGCCAAGGAACCCAAGTTTCAATCCTGCCTTTCTGAAGATATTGAGTAAATTATTTCACCACTCTGGACCTCAGTTTCCTCCTCTTTATATGTAAGAGATTGAACCCACAGCAACAACATAAGGATTTGATTAAAGCTGATGTAGCACAGTAAACTTTCCAAAGACTGAGACCTCCAAGAGATTGGATCCTGTTTTGAAGACCACCAACATCTTTTTCATCTTAACAAGATTTCTTCTGGGCTCTTTTCAACTTTTGAGGCAACTCCACAGGCCTTGCCATTATTTCAGACATTGAGGAAAATTCGTGAGTCAGAAAACATATGTATGGGAAAAGGATTCCATCATCCCCAGATAAGTCCTACCATGTCAACTTTATTAACAGAAATTCAGTATAGGCCTAGCTCTTTAGAAAACCTAAACACAAACACCACCAACATGCTTCTTCAGGGGACTCCTTAGCATTTCCACCTCCATTTGCTAAGGATCAAGGAGGAATTCCTTAAAGAAATATTTGAAGTGCCGATTGGCCCTTCTCAAAATTAACATAGCATCTGCAGTAGTTTCGCTGAAGTTTTCTTTTGGTTCCTGGGGGATGGGCAGGGAAGGACTTGCATTCAGATCATGCATCTACCAAGGAGCCACTGCTGGGCTAAGGACCCTGGGTGGAATACCAGCATTACAAAATAAGAAGGTTTGGGGGAAGGAAGACTGTTCCAGGGTTTGGGAGTAAGACTTTGTGCAAATATTTGGTGTTGGAAAAGGAGTTGGGGAGGGTGGCTGGATGTTCCCCCTAGCTGAATCACTTAGACTTTGACCCTGGTGAGTCCTGGGCTCTGATTTGCCTGAATCAAGGTCTCCTTACTTTCCAGTCATTTCCTAACCATACTCTCTATAATGCTTCCCCATCAGGTATCATCTTGTATATGCATCCCCAGAACTTTGACCAATACCTATCATACAGTAACCACTGAATTTAGATTGTCCTTGCATTTTCTATCTTTCATTTTTTCAGTTTGGAGTTTGAGAAGGAAGGTTGTTGAGCACCTGCCTGTGTTCCCATGAGAAATGAAGGAGAAGTCAATGGCAAAGAATACTTCTCCTGAATATTGTATAATCAGATTAGAAGTCTTCCAATTTAGTTGTTAGCTGATGGCAAAAATAAAACTGTAGATGACATATTCTTTATGTTAATGTTTCATTCATTAGTACCAGGAGGCATTGTGATATAGTGATAAAAATCCAAAACATAGGATCCTAAATCTAGAGTGATAAAGGAGCTCAGATTCCATTTAGTGCAAATCCCCTTATTTTATAGACTGGGAGACTGAGGCAGAAAGATGTAACATAGGTAGTAAAGAGGAAAGTGATATTTTTTTTGATTACTAAACACTTAATATAATACCTCACACATAGCTGGCATTTAATAAATGCTTGTTGCCTTTTCCACTGAACATGGAGTCATGAGACCTTTGTTTGAGCCTCAGCTTTGTACTCAGTACCTGTGTAATATTGATTAAGTCTTGAGGCCTCAGTTTCCACCTCTCTAAATTGAGGTTATTGAACTCTGTGACTTCTGAGCTCTTTCCAGTTATGAATCTAAGCATCCCCATGAGAGTATTTGCCCACCTGATCATTGGTCAGTATTCAGTTTCTCTTTTTATTGTTCTCTCTTCTGTCCTTACTTATATCTTAGAGTTTTCGTGGATATTGTTTTCCTGGTTTTGTTTCCTCTGTACTGTATCTGTTTAGTTAAGTCTTTCTATGTTTCTCCAGGTTCTTCAAATCCATTGTTTCTTAAGTGGTGAGAATGTTCCCATATTTTCATATACCAATTTGTTTGATAATTTCTTAGTCTTTTACCCACTCCTTTTTATTAACAAATAAGAAAATGAGGCCCTTTATTTCCTTTGCCATAGCTGTCAGAAGGCTTAAAATCTAGCCAGGGCATGTTTCTTCACAAAGCTTCCCAGACAGGGTCTTACTTGGTCTCTGCACTGAAATCTTTTGGGATTAGCAGGGATTGGGCCTAAATTGGGTCCTTTTCTTCACCGAGACTAGATCTCGAGGGGATATTGAAAGCCATTGGAAATCCAACTCCTTTTTTTCATTTGAGAAAATGGAGTACTAGATAAGTGGAATAATGTGCCCAAGGTCACACCACCAGTGTCTGAATCCACGTCCTCCCACTCTGAACACATAGCTTGTTCTGCTTGTTTGAGTGCCCACTATAACCGAGTTACTATCCAGGGTCCTAATGCAAAAAGGTTGGGACTGGATGTCCTATGAGAGCACATGTGTCTAACGCTTTCACTCTATGATCCTCTCATCTTAAGTTGCCTGAGCAGAGTTTTTGCTCTACATCATTCAAAAACCCCAGATACAAAGGCCAGAGGCATCAGATGAGACCAAACCTTGCCTCAGATATTCACAGGCATGTAACCAAGTCATTTCACCCTGAGCCTCAGTTTCCGTATCTGTAAATGAGGGCAATAATAGCATCTACTTTTCAGGTTTGTTGAGAGATTCCAATGAGATAATAGACATAAACCTCTTTTCCTTAAGGACAATAGAAACTTCAAATCAGAAATTATCTTTCAGAGTGCACACATATATTCAGTTAGATTCATTCATTATAAGAGCTTGTTTTAGCAGAAGTTCTCATTACTTTGGGAATATGAAAGAGAAAAAAAGTACCTTAGGGGGAAAATATGGTTCAACTTGCCTCCAAAGTAGGGAAGGAATACTGGGTTTGAAAGCAGAGATCCTGAGTTCAAATCCCACCGTCCTGCCAGTGATTACCTGGGTGACTTGGAAAACTTCCTTCACTATCCTCTTTTGCAAAATAAAAGATTTCCTTGATGCTCAAATCATAGTATCATAGTCATGTAAAGAGTTGGAAGGGACACCCAAAACCAAGTTCCAATGGAAAAAGTAATGATTATTGAATCAAAAGCCCTGAGATCAAATTACATCTCTATTATTTAATTTTCTGTTGTAATTGTTGCTAGGACATTTGCTTTCCTCAAGCCTCTGTTTCCTCATCTAGAAAATGAGGGAGTTAGACCACATGATTCCAGGAGGCTCTTATACCTCTTGAGCTATAATCCTATATTCTCATTGAATTCCTACATTTTATATATTTATGAGGAAACTGAGGCCAGAAAGATGAAAGGAGGGCAGTAATAGAGCCAGGATTTCAACTAAGAGTCCAGGACTTCAAGTCCAGCAGGAAAAAGATGCTCTACATACAGACTATATAATTGGTTTTTAATTAAATGAAATGATAATGAAATGGCTAAGGGCTCTTCTATCTCTGACTCTTTGATTCCAGCTTTCAGATTATTTTCTTGAATATCACATTGTTGCAGGAGCACCATTTGGGACTGGCCTCCTGATTTTGAAATTTATCCAGATGAGAACTCCTCCTTAGAAGTTTGTAAAAGAGAAGGTGGGGGGGGAAGGAGAAGACCAATGTTTTGAAATAAAATTTACTATTGCTCATATATCAATTTAATCAGCAAGCATTTATTACCTGCAATCCGTGTGGGAGGTATTGTGCTAAACCTTGAGGATACAAAGGAAAAAAAAAAGATAAAAACAATCCCTACCCTCATAGAGCTTACATTCTAGCAGGAGAGATGAAGGTATTTATAGATAGGTTCATTCAGGACACATAGAGAGGAGACGGAAAGGTAATCTTAGAGGGGAAGACGTCAATAAACCATCAGTGTTCTATATAAAGACCCAGGTCTGAGTGAGTTCCCATGAGTTTATTAGGAAAATCCCTCTTCCTTGAATGAAGGGACATTCCATCTGGATAAACAATTGAAGAATGTATCACCGTGATTGTGTTCTTTCTCTCTTTGATTATGCGACTAGAAAGATCACTTTTTGTGTCCTCCCCTGCTTCTCTCCACATCTCTACATCTCCATCTCTCCCCAGGTCATTTTGTGCTTCTCTCCTGTGGGTCACACTCTCAGAGTGAGATCTCGAAAGTTCCCAGCTCTGGTAAACTGCACTGCTATTGACTGGTTCCATGAGTGGCCAAAGGGGGCCCTGCTCTCTGTCAGCAGACGATTTATCGAGGAAATTGAGGGAATTGAGGTAAGTTTCTCAGACATGAGTGCAAACACACCACACGTGCGCGTGCACACACACACACACACACACACACACACACACACACACCTAGAAATTCTGTAAAGATTGATTTCTTTTTTAAAGCAGCAGCCCACTCCACTCCCAAGAGAATTTGCTTCTGATACCAATGAATTTTTACAATAGTAAAAACTCTTGTAGTCAGTTGCTTCTCAATGACACATTAGAACCAGTGTCCAGAGCAGGGTAGCTGCTGATCCCCCAAGAGGAAAATGAAAAAAAACACCCATATGTGTCAGCTGCTAAGACTGAGGGTCAAAGTCCAGGGTCCTGGTCCTTCTAAATTCCCCAGGTTCTTTAAGCACATAAATAAAGCTAGAAAGGAAAAATGAAGATAAGACTGAAGGCTCTCCATACACTTTCCCTAGGCTTAGAGAAGGGGGTTCTTCCCTATTTTTTCCTAAGACAGTGAGAAATTATACTATAAAAAGAAAGAAGAGAAAATTCCTTACTTTGTATCTGCTTTGTCATCTGACCTAGGAGTGAATTCTTTTCTTCTCTGAGAACATTAAAAATTTAAATATAAGAGGGGAAAAAAACAAGCTAACAGCAGGGATTCCATCACAAATTCATATTTCAGGAACACTTCTGAAACAATGACTGTGCATCAGATCATGGGGTGACTCCAACTTGAGATAAGACACTATTCTCTGCTCCAGGCAAATTTCTGGCTTAGGTGGGAGACATGACAAGTCCAGAATCCACTTGGTTTGTAATTTGGAGCCCTGGATAATCCAAGAGTTTGATTCGATGTGCATTTATTAAATTTTTTTATTATATGTTCAGAGCCTTCCTTGCCAGGTAAGGAAATAATCCAGTACATTAGGAGGAATACCTTTGGGTATATTTATGGTAGAACATGGCAAGAGTCAAAATGGATGGGAACGTACTGATGGAAATGATGTGAGCAGAGGAGATTCTTCCAGGTTTGTTGTAAGTTCCTTGAATTCAGGCAGGGTCTGATCTTGCTTTTCCTCGTACTCTTCAACACTCAGCCTAGATAATTAAGTATGTATTAGGTGCTTAATAAGTATTCATTGATAGAATGATTGATTAGTTGGAGCATGGAGAACTTGGAGGGGAGTGGGAAGAGATGACTCTGGAAAGATAAAATGGACCTGGAATGTGCAATTAGAATGTTAGGTTTGGCCACTGGGCCTTGATCCCATAAAGAATAGGAAGTCGCTGAGAGGTCTGAAGCACAGGAGGGATATAATCAGGTAGGTGCATTTAGCAGATTTACCTTAATTATGCAGTAGGTGACTAAGGATGGATTGGAGATAAAAGGGAAGGAAGGAAGGAAGGCAGGCAGGAAGGAAGGAAGGAAGGAGAGTCTTCAAAAGCTATCTGGTAGCTGGTGATAGGCTTGGGCTGTCTGAATTATAGTAATAGTCAACATTTATCTTGTTCTTTCAGATTTACAAGGTACTTACAACAGCCCTATGAGATAGGTACTAGAAAGAAGTATCCACATTTTATAGAAGACAAAACTAATTCAGAAAATTGAGTTATTTACCTATGAAAACTAATCCCTGAAGATGATAGCAGGGAAAGTAGACAGGAAAACCATGAGCCAGGTCCCAAAGTCATTGTGGACCAGTTCATAAATTTGGAAACTGGTAGATGACAATGGGGCAGCTAGGTGGTGCCACAGTGCAGAGAGCACCAGACTTGAAATCAAAAAGATTCATGTTCCTGAGTTCAAATATGACCTTAGGTACATACTAGCTGTGTGACCCTGGTCAAGTAAGGCCCCTAGGCCTGTTTACCTCAGTTTTCTCATGTGTAGAAAGAGCTAGAGAAGAAAATAGAAAACTGCTCCAATATCTCTGCCAAGAAAACCCCAAACAGGGTCACAGAGAGTCAGATTCAGCTGAAAATGACTGAACAAGATGAAAAATCAGATGAGAAAAGAATGGAATAACAGAAAGGCCTGAAATTGCCAAGTGGAAAGACTGGGCAATGAGCTTCAAGCAGCAAATGGGAAGCAAGCCATTTGCCAGTCCTTCCCCTTGGTTCCAAGAATTGGGAAGAAAGTAGGCGTCTCCAAGGAAGAGAATGGAGAAGGATTTTAATGATATGAGGGGGTCTGCCACTGACATAAAAGTGAAAGCCTGGCTGTTCCACTTAAGTGGCTGTGTGACCTAAGAGCAAAATACTCACTTCCTGTGCCTCACTTCCCTCATCTGCGATGTAGAGCATAACACTTTCCTCACAGAGTGGTTCTAAGTAAAGACTGAAAGAGCTGGTCATCGTTAGCCTAGAGAAGAGATGACTCCAGGTGGCACAGCAGAGGGCATGGGACTTGTGCAGGGGGTTCCTTTCATGTATGGATTCCATTGGAGGGTGACTGGTATGATTCCTTTTTATTCTCCAATGCCAAGGTTCTGGGAAGTATTTTTTTAATTCTTAAAACATTACAAAAACATCAGAAATTGTAATTATCCTTTACTTTGTTTCTACTTTCTGAAAGGGAAGGACTGGGAAAAGAGAAGGGAAAGGAAGGGAAACTGGGAACAGATGGGGGGAGAGAGGGAGGGTGAGGCTGTATCAGATACCTGTGACCAAAAATAAAACCCCTTAATTCTGATTTGTTCTTACAATTTTGGAGGAAGGAACAAGAAAGGAAAGATTGTTTTCTTAAAGGTACTGAGTGCGGAGGGAGAGAGAGTTAGTTAATTAGTTAGTTGTTAGTTCTCCTTTAGCAGAGAATAGCCCTGATTGCCTTTGGGGAATGATTAGGAAAGAGCAAAGCTTGTTTTAAAGATCTTTGCTGCCGCCATCCCCCCAAGGCCTTTGTAAGCAGCTCGAGCCAGCAGAGGCCCATCTGCCAGTGGCTGTTGCCATCTTCTGGATGAACAGGGACTTGCACCACCTGAAGTAGAGGCGGTCTCTCCTTTAGCAGCCCCTGGAATCTGAGAGCAGAGGACTACCTCTGTGAACATCTGGATGACACTAAACAGGTACAGCAGATGGCTTCATTCAATGACCAGCACCTGCCACAAGTCTTTCAAGAATGATCTCTCAGAGAGGGGTGGTTAGATGGGGTCCCCTACCTTTTCATAGGTGTCAAAAGTCGGGCTGATTTCAAAGAGAAATCAAATGACTATTACTTGGTCACTTCCTTAAACCTCCCTCTGATCTTTAAGATTATTCAGGACTATTTTACCATCTCTGAATTCAAACTCCTCTTCCTCCTCCTTTGGAGTAGAGTGTGATACATTTATGCCAAGTGAAGCCCCTTGCCCAGCACACCCCCACAGAGGAACTTTCCTGAAGGTGAGAGATTATGTAGATGGTCATTTCCAATCCTTGCCACACTGGGTCCCCACAGGAATGGGGGATGATTCCATCTCACAAACATTTCTTTTCTGTCTTCTCATCAGTTGACAGTTGGCAAAATGTCTAATGCCATTTAACTCTCAATAATCCCCAAGTCTTTATCTTGGGGTAGGTTGGCACAAGCTTCCCCCGAAGATTAGATGATGAATTTTGGCAGTCATGGTGCCAGCAAGGGAAAAAGAGGGACTTGTGGGCTGGGAACCTGAGGAGAAGGGGAGCAAAGACACTTGATTTGAAATCCATAGACCTGGGTTCAAATCCCATCTCTGTTGCTTGACAAGTCACTGTACTTCGTTGTCTTCAGTGCCCTCATCTATAAAATGAGGCTTAGACTAGATGGCTTCTGAGGTCTCCCAGAGCCTTAGTTCTTTAGTCCTACTATGTGCTGGAGTTAGAGGCATGGGAAATCTGCCTTGAGTTAGAAACACTGAACAAATGCAAATTCTCATCCTATGAAAAGAACAGTTCCTAAAAGATGAGGAAGCATCACAAGGAAACCTCAAGGAGTCATCCAGAAAGGTGGAGGAACACAGAATAGTCTTAAGGAAAAGATCCAAGAAATGTTAGGAAGGAATAGCAAGCATTTCTTAAGCTCTCCAAAGGTTACAAAATGTTTTACCAATATGCTCTCACTGGATCCTCACAAGTGCCCTGAGAGGTAGGCGTTATTATTACCCCCATTTTACAGAAGAGGAAAATGAGGCAGACAAAGGTGAAGCAACTTGTGTAATGTCATACAGCTAATAAGGGCAGGATTCAAGCTGAGGTCACCTCACTTTTCAGAGCCTCATCTAGAAAGTGAGGAAAATATAATCCTATAATATCTTTTTTAGGTCCCTATTTTCTCCCCTATAAAATGAGAGGATTGTTGCCTTTCAAATTCTAATTTATGTCCCTATGATCACAAGGGAGCAAGGAATATGGGAAAATTACATCAGAACATCACATTTAACCCTTAAGTTAAAAAAAACACTTTTACTACTCCCCTACCTGTGGAAATGTTATTATTCCTGTTTTATAGATCCTTCAAAGTTCATCTCCAACTCATACAAGAAAGGACAAGAGGCCTTTCTTAATTCCTCCAGTTGCTACCATTTCTGTTCTGTAAAATTCCCTTAATCTACCTATCTAGGCCTACATGAAAAAGAGTATAAGTTTTTGAAGAAAGGGGCCATTTCACTTGACCCCATAATCTCAAGCATCTGGCTACTACCTGGCACAGAGCAAAGCTTTACTTAGTAAAATAAATGTTTATTCATTGACTATTTAAGTAAATTACCCAGGGTTCCACAACTAGTAAATTTCTGAAGAATTGAGATCCAGGATTTCCAGACTTCAAGCCCTGAAAACTAACCACTTCACCACACTGCCCCTATGCATTCAGTGATGAAGGCTGCTCCCACCTGGACAAAATGACAAGTGACAGTGGCCAGAAAGGAAGGGAAGGAACCTGATGAATATTGGAGTCATTGACTCAGCAGTTCTGCACCCTTCTCTTTGGCCCCTAGATTAGCAGTTTAGCACATCCGCCATTGCTTGCTAGCATTGTATCCCACAAGAGTTCTCATTTCTGTGTGTTGCTTAATTCACTCAAAAGAACATTTTTACAAATCAGTTTCCTCTTTCAGAGATACCTTAGGAGTGTCTTTTTTAAAAAAAAAAAAGGATTTCCTTCCTCTAGCATGAGAAAAAGTATGTCAAGTATGTCAAAGCAAAGACTTCTGGGAGAACCACATAAATGAGAGCTGTTAAAGTGCACGTAGCCTGTGGAGGGTGTGTTGAATCTGGCAGCAGAAAAAAAAAGTTTAAATTCCCTCTGAGCCTCAACTTCCTCATCTGTCAAATGGAAATAATTCAGTTCTGTAGGAGCATTGTCACAAAGGTGGTGGGAGGTGCCAGAGAAATGGGAATACTATAATCAGAAATTTATAATCCAACCAACGTCCACCTGCCTTCCTTTTACCTGCTGATCTGGGATAGGTCTGTGTGGAAGAGGGACAGAGGGAGGAGAGAGGAAGGGGGGGGGGGGGGGAGAGGGGGGGGAGAGAGAGAGAGAGAGAGAGAGAGAGAGAGAGAGATTGATTGAGATTATGATTATGACTGAACTCTGTTCTCTCGAGTGGGACCTCATGCATGAAGCCTTTCCCCTCAGCTCTGCAAACCAGTTTTTTTCTTTCTGTATTTCTAAGTGAGCTGCCTGGAAAGTAAAGTCAATGGTTTTTACTAGTGAGGGGGAAAGACCCTTTATTTTTTGCATTTCATTCTGCATCAGAGGAAGTGTTTTCTTTGTCAAGTAGCAACAGTAATAATAGAAATCATAATAAAATCAATAGCAATAGTAATACTGATCATAACCACAATAGTAATCATCAGATACTAATAACGGTAATGATAGTAATCATAATGTAATAATCATAATAACATAATAATAGTAATAATAATAATAATAACCAGCCTGCACCTGATGCTTGCAAAGTCTACAAGTTCATTTGATTCCAAAAATGAGATGGGCTATTTCTGGGTGTGGAGTGGGACCCACCTCCCTGGAGGGAAGCCTTCAAGCAGCCTGGTCATAGGAAGGACCACTTGTCAGGGATGTCGGAGGGGGCATTTTCTGCTCCAGTCTGGGTTGAACTTGAAGATGGCTGACATGCCCTCCCAGCTCTGAGATTCTGGCGTTCAGGGCTCCTGTCCCTTTGGGACACCATGGTGGGGAGCTGGGGGATGAGTGGAAAGTCTTCTGCTTTCGCTTTTCATTTCCAAGCCATCGGATGCCAGAGGAAAACAAAGCTGGGCCTGGTTGGTGCCTTTCTTCCAGTCCAAGGGCCCCATGGACAATAAATCCTGCCTTTACATCCATATCCGAGAGGGACTAGTCTGGGGGGAAAAAACTACAGTGTCACATTACCAGTCCTGCCACTACCATTCTGCCACCCCCTCCCCAAAAAGGAGATAAATGAATGGCAGAATAAATAATTTATGCTAATGAAATTACTGCAATTAGTAGTCCCACAATGCCCCTTTTAAAAGGCACAGCTGCTAATGTCAGGAAGCGCTGTCACCGCTGACCTTATCATAAGGAAAAGTGACAAATGGAGAATGCGGGGAAGACCAATCAGCGAGGAGGGCTGCTCTTGCTGGCGCCGTTAGAGGCTGCGCTGGCAGCTCGGACCCCAGCCCAGCTGCTCCAGCCACCCCCGCCCCGTCCCCCTGCAGGGCCTCCCAACAATAGTCATTTCACCCAGTGAGGCCAGTTGTCTCTGGCCACTTCCAGAGCTCCGGAAGCCCCTTCTCCCGTCCCTGATTTACAAATGAAAACGGGGTTTCAAAGTGATTTCCTGGGCGCCGACCCCTCGGCTCCGGCTCCGGACTGGGCAGGGGACCCCCAGGAAGAGCCTGGGACTTAGATGGAAACAATGTTTCCAGATTAACCGCATTCTCCTAGAAGAAGAAACAATGTTTCAGATTAAGGGGTGGGGGTGGGGAGGAGGCTATTTTTACCCAAGATTCTAAGCAAGTCGGTAAGGCTTGTGTTTTGCGCCCCCCCATACACCTGGGAGGGGGGTAAAAAGGATGCTGAAAAGTTAACGGAACTGATGCTTGAAAATGTTGATATTTGGAGTTGGAAGGCCATCGATTGTAAATCTTATATTTTGCAGCTGAGGAAACTGAGGCCGACAGCAGAAGTCACATTGGAATTGGGGACCTCCGCTCCCATCCATCAGTCTGCTTTCTCTACTGCTTTTAGATTCTTCCTTTGGGGCACTGATGGCTTTAAAAACTTGCAACACACACACAAACATACATACAAACAAGCACTCATGCTTTCACACATGCAAACACACCCATACACACTCACACAACACTCACACATACAACACACTCACACGTACACACACACACACATAACACACACACACACACACACGTCGGTGTAAAAGCCCAGGTCCCGAGGGAAGCCAGGGCCTGCCCCTCCACCCGGGCTGTCGGCGGCCCCTCCGCCGGCAATATTAATGGGGCCGGGTGGCAGCGTTTAGCTGCATCGCCAGCCACTCGTGAGCAATTTTGCCCGAGATGCCGAAGCCTTATTGACAACGCTTTGGTAAATTATGTGTGACTTTCCTCCGACTTGGTGTAGCTCATTTAATTCATATTAATTGATTTTGAGGCTTCCCTTGATTAATTGAACCGGGTTCATCTTGTGCGGAATGCAATAAATAACCATTAAAAGGAGGAAGATGTGACTCCACAAATTACAAAGTTAACTACTTCAGAAGTCACCGAGGACAAATTGGAAGGCCGGTGCAGCTCGGTTGTTCTGGGGAAGGTGCGGGGGGGGGGTTCCGGGAAGCTGGCCGAAGGAAATACAGACCCTCTCCCTGGGAACAGATACCTCTTCCCTTCCAGGCTTCACCCCCTCCACGGGCCTTTCTGCCCCCAGCAGCCTGATTGGTATTGAAATAGAATCCGGAAGAAAATGAGCCTCTGCCCCCAGCCCTACTCCAAAGATGGCTGGCCAGCAGCACGGGCTTGGGGGCCTTCTCCATCCGGCCCGGTGGCTCCAGTCTAGTTCCAAAGCTACAAAGCGGGCCTCTGGGGGGTGGGGAAGGCAGGCCAGGCCATTCCTTTTCCATTCCCCCAGACCTGCTGGGAGAAAGGTGGTTTAGCAAGGGACTGGAAGCCTTGGAAGGCAGAATAAATCTCAACTGATTTCAGTTGATGCCCTGACTGCATGGTGAGGTTGGAGCTGGCCAAAAAATGGGTTCAGATCTAGCGCCTGCCACCCACAAAAGCGCAGATATGATCCAGCTAGTGAACAGACTTTGGAAAGCATTCCATGTGGGTCACCGTTAAGGGTGGACTCCTCATCAAGGGTGACATTAAAAGACAGGTTTACAAACCATTGTGCACAGTTTTTGTATATTCCTATATATCTGGAGAGAAGAATGTAAGTTTCTCTCTCATATATATTTGTTTGTGTTATATATGTATGAATTTCTCCTGCTAGAAGGTAAGATCCTTGAGGACAGAGACGTTTCATTTTTTCTCTTTATATCCACATTACTATATATATATATATATATATATATACCCTATATATTCCCTATGTATTACCCCATATATATATTACCCCTATATATGCATATATATACATACACACACACGATCATAACTGGGAAACTCCCATCACAGGTGCAGGTTCTGTGGAGGAATGGATGGATTACAAACATTTCATTTGCTCTACCAAGAGACTTGGCCTATGATGATCCCCAATTTTTATTATATAAATATTTTATTTGTTTTCCAATTATATACAATAATAGTTTCTACTTAACATTTTTGGTGAGGTTTTGAATTTTTCACTTTTTCCTCCACCCTCCCTTCCCTCCCATCCCCTCCCATCCATCCCTCCCTCCCTTCCCTCCCCTCCCTTCCCTCAGGAGGCAATGTGATCGTGATCGTCTTTACATTGCTTCCATGCTATGCACTGATCAAAATTGAATGTGTTGAGAGGGAAAAAAAAAAACATATCCTTGAGGAAGAAGTAAAATATTAGAGACCGTAAAATTATGTAGTTCATAAGACAATCTTTTTAAAAAAAATTGAAAGTAATAGTCTTTTGTTCTTTGTTTAAACTCCTCAGTTCTTTCTCTGGATACAGATGGTATTCTCCATCACAAATATCCTAAAATTGCACTGATGGAGTGAGCAAGTCCATTAAGGTTGATCATCACCCCCATGTTGCTGTTGGGGTGTACAGTGTTCTTCTGGTTCTGCTTGTTTCACTCACCTTCAGTTCATCCAAGTCTTTCCAGGCTTCTCTGAAATCCCATCCCTCCCAGTTTCTATTAGAACAATAGTGTTCCATCACATATATAGACCACAAATTGTTCAGCCATTCCCCAGTTGATAGACATCTCCTTGATTTCCAATTCTTTGCCACCACAAACAGAGCTGCTATGAATATTTTTGTGCAAGTGATGCTTTTACCCTTTTTCATGAGATGACCCCCATTTTACCAATGACATTAGCTCAGACCAGCCCAAGGTCACACAGCTAGTAAGTGTCCCAATTACAATTCAAGCCTTCATTTTTCTGGCTTCCAGAGTAGGGCCCTAGCCTTGGTAGTACAGTGCCCCATTTTGTCCATCCCCCATGAGAATAAAAACTCTTGGAGGACAGAGACCCCTTGCTTTTCTTTTTATAACTCACCACTTAGCATTGCTTGGAACAGAACAAGGACTTACTTATAAGAATTTGTGGGGTGGCTAGTTGGCGCAGTGGATAAAGCACCAGCCCTGGAGTCAGGAGTACCTGGGTTCAAGTCTGATCTCAGACACTTAATAATGACCTAGCTGTGTGGCCTTGGGCAAGCCACTTAACCCCATTTGCCTTGCAAAAATCTAAAAAAAAAAAAAAAAAAAAAAAGAATTTGTTGCTGGATTAAAGCCAAAGTTTACTTTCCTATTCAGCAGCGTCTCCTCTTCCCACCCCCAACTCGCCATCAGTGCACTTGAGTGGAATAGAATGAAGAACCAGGATCTAGGGAACCTAGGTTCAAGTCCTGGCTTCTGTCACTTAGTATTTCTGTGACCTTAAGCAAGTCATTTCCTTTCTAAGCCTCCATTTCCTCATCTATAAAGGGATGGTGAAGAGGAGTTAGGAATAGTACAGCAATAACACTTCCCTCTTGTGTGACTTGAGTATGAAATAACAAATACAGAAAGCTTTGCAAATGCTAAAGTATTTTTAAATGTCCTTTTCTAAGTTAAATCTGACTTTTTGAAGCTCAAAATTAAACTTGCAGCCGAAAATCTTGAGTTCTAGTCCTGGTGCTACCACTTACTGGTGTATGACTCTGGATAAGTCGCTTGACCTGTGACTTTTTCATAACCTATGAAATAAAGCTATGGACTGGATGTTTCCTTAAATTCTTTCTAGCTCAGACCTTCTGTGATTGGTTGAAATCTAAATTGCTTGGATTTACCCTCTGTCTTTCTTATACCCTGTATGAGTCCCTCATTCACCTTTTTTCTCTTTCTAGCCCAGTATAAGGGACTCTGTTAGTGCCTTCATGACCTACGCTCACACCAGTGTGAATGAAATGAGCACCAGGTACTACCAGAATGAGGGGAGACACAACTATACCACCCCCAAAAGTTTCCTGGAGCAAATTTCTTTGTATAAGACGCTGCTGAAGAAGAAACAAAAAGAAGTGTCCCAGAAGAAAGAGCACTTGGTGAATGGCATCCAAAAGCTAAAGACAACGGCTGCCCAGGTAGGACTTGACCTAGATCTTTCTAGGAGACATATTTGCATGTATTCTAAATGTAAACAGTTCTATGAATGCTTTTCAAATTAAAAAAGTTATTTCCTTTTAAAGCAAAGTTCTCAACATTCTTTAAGGACTCTACTGCTTGGCTTGGCAATACACCTGGAAAATACCAAGTGGATGAAAAATACATTTGCTTAAAAATGGACATACCATTGGATATTAGTGGAATTCAGGTATCTTAGAATCACTGAACTAGAAGGGATCTCAAAGCTCGTGGAATTCAAGCCTCACATTTTGTGGAAACGGAATTTTAAATCATTTGCTTTATAGAGATAGCAAATAGCCCAGGCAGGTTTTCAACCCAGGCCTACTCCAAAACTCCACCCTCCAATTGGTCCATCCTTACACTGATCCGGGTGAAACACTGGAGATGGATGAATGATGAAGTGGCTTCCTAACTGAATAGGGGACATGAGTAGGCAGGACAGCATTGTCAGTGATCTTAAATCATTCTCTAATATACACCAAAAACAAATTCCAACTCAAATATTGACTACCAGAGCCACCCTTGGTCAAGTCGCATAATCTATCAGGCCTCCCTTTCCTTTGTTGTTGAATAAGGGACACTAGATTAGATGACCTTTGAGACCCCTTCTAGGTTTTTTTTTTAGGTTTTTGCAAGGCAAATGGGGTTAAGTGGCTTGTCCAAGGCCACACAGCTAGGTCATTATTAAGTGTCTGAGACCGGATTTGAACCCAGGTACTCCTCACTCCAAGGCCGGTGCTTTATCCACTATGCCCTTCTAGTTTTAATTCAACTATCACTTGATACATGAACTTCATGAACATCCAATTATATAGCAAATCCATGCAAAACCATTTTTCATCCACTTGATGTTTCCAATGTATATTGTTGGAATGAGTGCTGAGCTTCTAGCTCCTCAGCTAATGCTGTGAAAATCCTCTATTTTGAACCATAATGGGATGATAGAGTTGAAAAAAACCTCAGAAAGTCCATTCCTTTTTTATAGATGAAGGAACTAAGACCCAACTGGGGGGAGGAGTTTGTTCAGTGTCATCACAGCATTAGAGGCAGGATTTCAATTCAGGCATTACTAGACTCCTGGTGAACCTGAAAATTGTGAATCACAAACCACTTGGATCCAAATCTCTCTCTCTCTCTCTCTCTCTCTCACACACACACACACACACACACACACACACACACACAGAAACCGAGGAGTTAGGAAGCTAAAGTGCATCACCAATCACAGGCTGTATTGTTTGTTGGAAAGAGTATTGTGTTGGAAATTAGAAGACTGGGATTTGCATTCTACTGCTTTTTATGCATGTTCATGGATTGCCTGGATGGATATATGAGATCTGATCCAGCCATCAAGGAGCAACTGCCTTTCCTCTTTTGTGGAGAGGCCTGTACCACCAATGGCCTGGCCTGATGAGAGACAAGCAAGTTCCAGGACCACCAAAGGATGAGTGATCTCTTCTGTCTCCAATGGGGTGTCAGACTAGAATAATATCTGTCATCCCTCAATATTCCGGATTGAGTGAAAGTTCAAAACACGTTCTATTTCCTTCTTTGTTACTAAAGGGGGAGGCTAGTTTTAGCTGGCATTTTCCAGCTTAACCTCTTCCTACCAAATACAGATCCTCACAAATAGTCTGTAGTCAATAAACCCATTTCTCCAAGCAAAACAACAAATAGAAATTGGAAAAGTTTTATAGATTAGAGCACACTAAAGGAAGCACAAGGATAGAAACATTTTTCTGCCATGAGTGAGATAAAATTTTAGCTCAAACCAGGAGAAAGGGAGTACTTTCATCTAACACAGTGCCTAACAATCTCTGGAATTGCAATCTCTAGAGGTCAGAAGCCTGATGGGGCCAACTCCCATATGTCTCCATGGCTCCAATGCATTTTCGATCCACTTGGTATTTCCTGTGTATATTGAATGTCCAGCTGAACGTCCAACCTCCTGGCTCTCAGTCTCCTTCCTATGGCTCCACTCTCCACTTGTGTTTCTCCAATCTCTTTGGCACAATGAAGTTCATTCCTTTTTCAGGTATCAAGTGCTGCGTGTGACCTTCTCTCAACCAGTTAGGAGTCGTTGCTTCCTCCACGTGGACAACATTCAACACGGGGCTGGGTCTTGACAAAACTCCCTGGGCTTGGGCAGGAGCTAGACTACCTGTGATTTCAGATAAACCACTACCTCTCTAAACCTCATTTTTCTCTTCTATAAGAAGTTTGAAAAATCTCTCTTTTGATTCTAAATTTGTTCATTCTGTGACTGGTACAGAAGAGGTGACATCAAAAACAAAGTCTAGGAGAGGACTGAGTAGAAAAGGACTCAGTTGCCAAAGAAAAGGAAAACCACCATTGTGTTTAGTGGATCTTCTTTGAATAATAATGAAGTCAGAGGACCTGAGTTCAAATTCTGCCTCTGAAACTTATTCCCTATGTGATCTTAGGCAAGTCTCTTAGTTTCCATATACCTCAGGTTCCTCATCTATAAAATGAGAAGGTAGAACTAGACAGCCTCCGAGATCCCTTCTAATCTTAGATCTATTATCCAGAGACTTCCACGAGGTGAGAAGCATGGATGGGTTGTAAATTGTACTGGTAGAATAAGCATGCTGGTGGTGTCGTGGCTTTATTGAGGAATACAGATTCAGACTTTTCTCACCCTGGCCATGCAAGCTGATCTGCTAAAGATTAAACCAAGAAGATGTTTTATGCTTAGCCAATGACACCCAGTTCTATAACTTTGAATTTCCATATGGGGCACAGTGGAGAGGAAATGAAGGGGAAAGATCATGGGCAGCCAGTGACCAAGAGATGTTTCCCAGATGGGGAGCTGGATAGGGCCTCTCTTCATATGATTTGAGATCTGACTGTGGTTGTCTCTGTAGGCTCCTCTAGGGCTGACCCTCTGCAGGCACTGGGATTCCCAGGCTTGGGATTCAGTTGGGGGGGCCAAGGGGAGCAAACGTAGTAACTCCCTACCTCAAAGGCAGCTGAACCTATTATTAGTGAAAGAGGAGGACCTTGGGTGGGGATCTTCACCTCTTGTGCAGCTGTCATAGTGGGACCAGAGGGAATTTGAAGTAGGAGACCTAGCAGGCATGAGACAATGGCCCATCAAGGAAGGGTCATCATCCAGAACAGATCCTTTAGTTGAAGAAGTCTGGGGCAACCTGGCTAGGATGACCAGGGTAGATGATAAGTGGGTGATCTAGCTCCTCCCTGGGTCAATGTAGTTTTCAGGAAAATGCACTCTGTCCCTCATTTGTTTTCAGTTATACGGCAGTGCCATATAGGGAGGCAAGCTGGATATAGAGGTGAGAATTTGGGGCCAAGGTGCCACTTCAGCTTCTTATTTCCCTGGGTGTGGGAAGTAAGAGGAGGGTAAAGTGAGGGAGACTGAATTAATAGTCACAGGACTTAAGATCAAATTCTACATGTAATATTAATTCATTGTTTGTCATTGGACAAATCACTTATACTCCCTGTGCCTCACTTTTCTCATTGGAAAATGAAAGCTTGGAAGTAGCCAACCTCTAAGGTCTCCTCCAACTTAAGAAATGTGCCCCTAGGATCCTACAGCATTTCTTCTCCCTGGGCCTTAGTGGCTTTGTCTGTAAAATAATGGGATTGGACTAGAAGACCTCCTAAAGGTGATGAAGCCTGGACTCCTCCCTGGTCCCCATCTTCCACCCAGCTAAGTGATATTCTTAAAACCTATCACTCTTCTGCTCAAGAAACTCCTTGGCTCCCTATTGCCTCTTTGATAAAAATGACAAAGTCATCTATCTGGCATTTGTAGCCCCTCACTGACTTGATCTAGCTAAGCCCTTGGCTGATTCCACCCGTTCCCATACGCTAGTTCTTGTCCCTCCTTATTGAAGATAATCAAAAAAGATATCACTGGGGCAGCTAGGTGGCACAGTGGATAGAGTGCTGGCCCTGGAGTCAGGAGGACCTGAGTTCAAATGTGACCTTAGACACTTAATAGTTGCCTAGCTGTGTGGCCTTGGACAAGTCACTTAACCCCATTGCCTTAAAAAAAATAAAAATAAATTTAAAAAAAGATATCACTATGTTAGAGTCAAGTCACAGTGTGTCAGACTGTGGCTGCTCAGACCAATCTGAACTCGGAATCTCTTCCACAGGCCGGCCACATGGTCCTCACCCTAAACTTCTGCCTCTCATGTTTCCTTTGAGCTATTTCCACTCCACCTTACTCATTAGAGCACAGTACCCTTTCTCTGATGAGGGCACACCATGCTGGGTGGTCCTGGGCCAGGGTCTCCCATGCTGCAGATCAATTCCAAAGTTCTTAAAAGAGACCTTGAGAGTGTCCCACACATTATGTCCCAACCAAAGGGCATGGCATGCTCCCTTCACCCCTCCCCCCATATATAAAAATCCTGATGCTTGCACAAGTTTTCCAATGTCTCAGGACTCAGTTTAAGCTCCAACTCCTCTAAGAACATCAGCTCCCTGAGAGCAGGGACTGCCTTACTCCACTGATCTTTGACTTGAGCCAGTGTCTCCCCCTAATTACTGTGTATTGACTTCTGCCGGTTGTTTCACCTCCAGGAGAACAGAGAAGCAGGTGCCTGTTTGGGAGAGGCTGCTTGGGGTGGTGGGTAAGGATCTAGTGTGCCAGGAGCTGTGAAGATCTTGGGTTCAAAGCCCAAAGTCTTGGACATTCCTAGTTGCATGTTCCTGGGAAAGCTACTTATCCTCTGTGTGCCTCTGTTTCCTAATCTGTCAATGAGGTGACTGAATTCAGGGGCCTCTAAGGTCCTTTCCAACTTCAAATGAATGATCCAGGCAGTCCTCTAAGACCCAAAGTCATGAAGTGTGTGTTGACTCAGGGAAGGGGAGCTTCTTTGTGTTAGAAAGGACCTGAGATGCACCAAGGAGGATGGATGGAAGCAGTTGAGCATGTATTAAATACCTACTGTCTACCAGATACTGAAGATACCAGTCCAAGTGAGCCATTTGGTCCCTGTTCTCAAAGTTCTCTGGGGAAGTCAACCAGTAAAGAAGAACTGGAAAGTGATAGGGTGGTGGACCCCAGGATAATGCAGGCATCAGTTCCCCCAGGGGCTCTGCCCAGTGGTGACCCTTGCTTCTCCTCATCCTGAAGTTTGGGCCCAAATAACTGGTTACCTTCTCTGCCACCCTTCAGGTAGCTGACCTCCAAGGCAAGCTGGCTTCCCAAGAGGTAGAGCTGCAGATTCGAAGCCAGGATGCTGAGGCTCTGATTGCCAAGGTTGGGCTACAGACGGAGAAAGTGAGCCAGGAGAGAGCCGTGGCCGATGGCGAAGAGCGAAAGGTCAGTCTCCTTCCCCTTCCCAGAGGCCACCTCCATTTAGGCCAGAATAAACCTTGGGAGGGAGCGCCTTCACCCCAGGGAGCCGGGCTCATTAGCCATGGAAGAACCAGCTTCCAAGCCCGCCATGATTCCCACTTGACCTTTCTGTCCATTATGCAGCTCACCAACCTTTTAGCTCCTTTAATAGGAGGAAAGAACAATAAACGCAGAGCTCCTGCAGGCGGGTGATGGATGTGGACCTTGAACGTCAGACCAGTGGGTGATAAGGAAAAGGTCAGGGAGGCAAAGAGAAAGGCTCCAAAGGTCTGGGGGCCAGGGCCTCCACTTGTTAACTAAGTCCATTCAGCCAGTTGGCAAGCTGGACTCCCCAACCTCCACTGGGGATGGGAGTTCTGTGGGCTCTGTTGGATTAGCCTGGGGTCTGTGCTCACTCTCCCTTCTCTGATGGGCCCCAGAGTCCTGTGAGGGGAGACAGGTCCTGGCCTGGCACATGTGATAGCTTTCCTAGATCCTGATCTCCCAGACGAAGGGGGAGCTCTCTTCTTTCAGATGCTGACAAAACAATATTCCCAAGGGTGGAACAGTGGTCAGTGCTCTGAACTCAGAGCCCCATGGGAGAAGATGAGGATGCTAATTTATGGGGCACTTGGACGTCTGTCAAGTGTTTCCTGTGAATTATCTCATTTAATCCTCTCCCCAGCCCTATGAAATAAGGGCTGTTTTCATCCAGATTTTGCAATTTAGGAAAGTGAGACTGGAAGAGGTTAGTAGAATTACCCAGGACCACAGAGCTGCTAAGTGTTTGAGTTATCCAAACTCTAGTCTTCCTGATTCCAAGTCCCCTCTGCCTCAACTTTGTGACTGTGGGGAAATCATTTCAACTCAGCCTCAGTTTCTGCATCTGTAAAAAGGCAATGTTATTAGTATCTATCTCATAGGGTTGTTGAGAGAATCATATAGGGAGTGCTTTGTAAATGGAAATTATGAAGATGCTGATAAACTAATTTTAATTACTTCTTTCACATTTAAAAATAAATCTGAAATATTTAATTTTAATGGAAACTAAAACTCAAAAGACTCATTTAACCATTTTTAGATATTGTATTTTTTTTAACTATCCCAATTATTTCCTAATGTGTGTAATTCTTTTTTTTTTTTTAGTTTTTGCAAGGCAATGGGGTTAAGTGACTTGCCCAAGGCCACACCGTTAGGTAATTATTAAGTGTATGAGGCCAGATTTGACTTCAGGTCCTCCTGATTCCAGGGCCAGTGCTCCATCCACTGTGCTACCTAGCCACCCCGTGATGTGTGTAATTCTTGACAAGTCACTTCACACTGTTTGCCTGTTTCTTCTTCTGTAAAATGTGCCAAAGGAGAAAATGACAAACCCATTCCAGTGGTTTGCTTTTTTTTTACTTGCTCATTCAATCATAGGCTTTATTTATTTATTTATGACAATGGGGCTTAAGTGACTTGCCCAGGGTCACGCAGCTAGGTAATTATTAAGTGCCTGTGGTCAGATATGAATTCAGGTCCTCCTGACTCCAGGGCCAGTGCTCTACCCACTGCACTACCTAGCTGCTCAATCATAGGCTTTGTACAGAGGGAGAAATAGTGCTTGATCTGGGAGATCAGAATCCTCCCTATGAAACAGTCAGGGCTTGAAATGTTCAGTCTTTAATGAAGAGAGTAGCATAGGAGATCCAGCACAAACCCTACAATTGTCAGATCTGGGAATGGGATGTGTGATCTTTGAAATGACCAAATTTCCCGGAACTTCTATTTTCTCAACTAAACAGTAGGGATACTATTTTGGGGGTACCAAGGTGGCAGACATAGTGAAAAGAACACAGGGTTAGAATCAGGAAGATGAATTCAAATTTGATCTCTTACAATTTGACCCTGGGCAAGTCACTTAACTTCTAATTGCCTCAGTTTCTTCAACTGTAACTTGAGAATTTTAATGGCTACAACCTCCCATGGTTATTGTGAGACTCAAATGAGATAATAATTGCTAAACCTTGAGTCCAGTGGTTGGCAAATCAAAAGCACCACATAATGTAGTAGCTATTATTAGTAGTTCTTACTTCATGAAGTTATTTATTGTGAAAATTTAAAAAACAGTTCAACTAAAGTGTTCAGAAACTGAAAAAACTACGTGTGTGTGTGTGTGTGTGTGTCTGCTGAGGATGTAGAGATGTAGACACAAGGACTTTCCTGATGCTCAGCTCAGCTCCTGATGCCTCCTCCTCTAAAATGATGCCTTGTAGCTATTCTGAATACATTTTGCACAAACTTATGGGTATGTTGTCTACCAGATAAAATTTTAGCTCCTTGGCTTGGAGGACACACATCACTCCCCCTTTGTCTCCATGACCTCAATGTCTATCCCAAGTCCTGACAAATAGCAGCTGCTTAATAAATACTTGTTTATTAATTTGGGTTCTTTCCCTCAAAGCAAAAGGATCAAAGGGTATGTATGAATAGTCACTTTTCAAAGGGAGAAAAAAATGCTTCAATGTTCAGTAATAATTATAGAAATCTACACTTAAAACAATTATAAGCCATCTTACATATATCAAGTTGGCAACGTTGACCCAAAAAAATGTCAATGGCAGTTGTTGGAGGGACTGTGGGAAAGCAGGCACATTGGTCTATTATTGGAATTGTGAATTGGTCAGGTCCATTGCTCCAACCATTCCGGAAAGCAATTTGGAATTGTAAATAAAGCATTATTAAATAGCACGTGCCCTTTGACCTAGCAATACCACTTCTGGGTTGATTCCCCAAAGATGAAAAGAAAAGAAAAGACAGCATTGTGTACAAAATTATTTTAACATCTCTTTTTGTAGAAGAGCTAGACACTAAGGAGATAATTATTACTGGGAAATGGCTAGACAAATCATGGAATATTCTTGCACCTTTAGAATGGCAAAAAAAGATGGTTAAAAAAATAAAAAAGCCAATCCTGAGAAGACATATGAATTGCTACAGAGTGAAGGGAACAGAACCAGGATGACAATAATAGTCATTTGTTAGTTGTAGTGACTTCTTACAGAAAATAACCGTAAAAGATTTAAGAATGCAAGATTCAATGCGAATGACATTTTTAGATGTGGCCACCACAGGTTTTTGTTTTGTTTGATTGTGTCGTTGTTACAAATAGGTTTGGGGTTTTTTGTTTTGTTTTTTTTCTGCTGGGGGTGGGAAGTATTCAGAAAAGAGGAACTAGTGATTGAGTAGCCCCCCCCCCCCCCCCAAAGAGAGAATCCGGAAAACATTTTCTTTAAATCTACAAAAGAAAATAGGAAGATGGCCAGAAGTTCTGACAGTTCTATGAGAGAGCAAACTCTACTTAGTAGAGCTTCAGTTTCACATGCGATTCTCTTTTTTAGTTCTTTGTATATGGAAATATTCATTTGAAATCAGAATTTTAAAAAAATTAAACAATGAATCCTCATTTATGAAACTGTCTTCATCCCCAACCCCACAGAGTGCCTGAAATGTGGTAGAAGCTTAATAAATGCTTTCTGACTATCTCATCACCATCATTATCATCATTTGTTGTCCTTTCCTAAGCATCTTTGTGTGGCTCCACTTAGTGTATGTGAAACATCTACCTACTAACTCAACTCTTGGGGAAATAGTTCAATGCATGCCACATGGCTGGGATTCCAGATTCTGACTTCTTAGGCCTCCCTCCCGCAGAAGGCTGCCCTTCTCTCTCTTTGTTGTTCACCTGAGGCAAGATCTCCTTTTGAGGAGTGCCTACAGTTTTGTGGATTGTACTTACTGGGATGGAAGGTCACTTCCTGTTTGCATTGCTAATAGTCCTCATTCAGAGGTTGACATTTTAGCTGAATTTGAATGACTTTTAATTTTTTTTTTTTTTGCCTTTGGGCCAACTGAAAGCTGTTGGAGGAAGCTGGGCATGGTTTTGCATCAGAAAGAGTCAGGGAAGGACAGGTATTTGGTGTTGATTCTGCCACAGAGAAAGCCCTCAGCTCCCACAATTGGGACACAGGCAGCCAACCAATAAATTTGGAAACCTTGATATTATAAAATTGCATTAATATCTAAATGTCTCAGTTGGGAAGTAACATCCAGTCCATTAATAAAATGCATTAGATTTAAAGTCAGAAGTCAAAGGTTCAAATTCTCTTCCCCTGGCACATGACTTCTTTGGATAGGGGTTTCATCTTCTATAATGAACAATTTGCAATGGATTATATCTGAAGTTTCTTCCTAGTATCCACAAATAAAGGGGTCCTTGGATCTTCTCTCACGGGCTTCTAATAAGGGAAACTTCACACAAGTAACTGGATGCTTGTGAGCCTCAGTTCCCTACATCTGTAAAAAGGGTTCAATAGCATGTGTTAAAAGAAATGTTATTTTTTATCGATGTTTTTGGATGAGAATGAGCAAGATAATGTATGTGAATCAGTTTGCAGACCTTACACAATACTATATAGTTGTGAAGTCTCTATGTATAGTAATAGATAGATGGATTGGTAGGTACATTGATGGGTGGATGAACAGGTGGATAGATTTTTTTTTATAATTTTATATAATAAAAACTCTCCTAGTATCACAGCAGTCTTCTCTCACTTCCAAAGGTCAGAGATCCAAAGTTTTGTCCCTGGTGTTGCCTGAGTGTGCTTGGGAGGAGCCCTCTGGCAGTGTTGGTGGGGGGTGCTCCATGGTGGAAAGTAGGGGGAAGGGGAACCACCCAGTTAACAAGCATGCTAAGAAAGTACACAATACTCAGCAAAATACCAGTTAATCAGAGAAAAGGTAATTAGTGCTAATAAAGATGTAGTAGACAACATAATTTGTTGTGAGCTGGGTCTAATTTTATGGTAGAGTTAAACCTGCTTCGTGGCAAATGCATAGAAAGTAAAGTACTTTTAGTCTTGTTTCTGACCTCTCTTTACAAGGACCATGGCTTTTTGAAGCTCCAGCCATGAAGCTATGGCTGAGGGGGCAGCCCAGCCCCAGACATTCCCTCTGCCTGAGAAGAATGTGGACGGGAGTCCCCAGGATTCCTCCCTGGGATTGCCTGCATCTGCCAACAAAATGGCAGCATCCAATGATTTCCCATTCTCCCCTTACACCTTCCCAATGAGATGGCTTCCCACATTCTCTCTGGGCATCTCAACACAGTTTGCACAAGGATATGTAGAAAAGGTGGTCTGACAGAGAATTGACTTAGAGTCAAAAATAGATGCCCAAGGCCACACAGCTAGGTGATCATTAAGTGTCTGAGGCTCCGATTTGCACTCAGGTACTCTTGACTCCAGGGCCTGTGCTCTCTCCACTGCACCACCTACTCGCCCCCTTAGTAGACTTTTGATACTCTAATGAGGCAGCAAATAGTTCCTGTGAATAGGGATTGCATCAAATCCCTCTTCAGATACTGTCTTTGTACAAGTGACTTGTCCCAGGACAAATCACTTATCTGCCTCAGTTTCTTCATCTGGAAAATAGAGTAATGCTAGCATCTATCACACATGGTTATGAGGATCAAATGATAGAATATGCCTCAAGTTCTTTGCAGACCTTAACATGAGTTATTATTGCTGGATCTGGGATCTCGTCTTAGATGTAGATGTTACATACAATGATGCTAATAATTAGGTGCCATCCCCCTTTGCCTCACCAGTTAAGTCTCATTTATGTGTTCCTATCAGTCTGCTATCAGGCGCCCGGGCAGGATTCTCTGTGCCACTGTGTCCTGTGGATGTTGGTAGATCGTGTGGGACAGTGATCATTTGAATTTATCCTTCAATCTTTCTGCAACTTTTGTTCCAGTTGTACATTTCTCAGATGATATCTTATGGGTTCCCTCAATGCAATTCCTTGTCAGGTGGGATCCCCCCAAGCCCACTGCCATTCTTATCCTTATTGGAAGTCCAACTCACCTCTCTCAGGAGTCAGTGATTACAGAATGCATTCCAGAAAACGTTCTTTTTATATAATTTGATAAGTTTGATAATACCTGTTTTACAAATTAGGAAACAGAAAGGTCACTGAGGTGACTTATCCAAGGTCTCACAGAAGGTCAGTGTTAGAACTCATTTCAAACCAAAGTCTGATGCCTCTAAGAGGCCACTACATCACCCTGCTGTCCCCAAATTGGCCCTTGCTATGTGAGCCATGTACTGTGTCCTCTATTGGCCACCTGCTCAAAATATAGATGGAATAGTGTTTTTTTCTGTATTTACAACTGCATTCGGAAATGTGCCTTTTCGTATGAAGCCAAATAGAGAGAGAGTGAGTGTGTGTGTGTGTGTGTGTGTGCGTGCGCGCCTGAGTGTGTCTTCTTATTTCTTTGTCTATGTGTGTCTTTTGTCTTCATCATTAGGTGGCTGCAATCCAGGCTGAAGTGTTCCAGAAGCAGAAAGAATGTGAAGCCGACCTGGCCAGAGCGGAGCCTGCCCTGGTTGCTGCTGCGGATGCACTGGTGACGCTGAACCGGGTAAATGTCAGCCAGCTTCTCAGCTTGGGCAATTGCCTCAAAAAAGCAACTGCAATCTTGCAAATCACTGAAGCCCATAGATGTAGAGCTAAAAGAATACTTCCAGGCCGTCTGGTCCAACCCTATCATTTGGAAGATGCATAAATCTGATTTAAAGGTCAGCCAGGTAGAGTGGTGGATAGAGCACTGACCTTGGAGTCAGGAGGATGGGAGTTCGAATCTGACCTCAGACACTTGACACTAACTAGCTGTGTGACCTTGAGTAAGTCACTTGACCTTGATTTGTCTGGCATCCAGGGCCATCTCCAGTCATCCTGATCCATATCTGGCCACTGGACCCCGATGGCTCTGGAGGAGAGAGTGAGGCTGGGGACTTAGCACAGCCCCCCCCCCACCCCAATTCATGTGCTTGTCATGGCATCACCTCCATGATGTCAAAGTATTCTTTGAAAACAAAGGACAAACATCATCCATGCTGATTTCAAAATGGCAAAGAGACCTATCCGAGGAAGTGTGTGGCAGAGTAGGAATTTGAACCCGGGTTATCAGCTCCCAAACCAGTGCTGTTAGCATTGAATCACGATGACTCTAAGTCGTTGTTGTTGTCATTATTATTAATAGTAGTAGTAGTAGCAGCAGCAGCAGCAATAGCAGTAGTAATAGTAAATAACGGTATAGAAGTGGCGGTAGTAGTTAGCAGTAATAGTAATTAGTAGTAATGATAATTAGCAGTCACAGTAGTTAGTAGCGACGGTGAGCAGAAGCAGTAGCCGTAGTGGGAGCAGGAGTAGGTTGTACTAATAGGAAGCAGTCATAGTAGTTAGTAGCGATAGTCAATCGTTGCAGGGATGGTAAGTAGTGGGAGTAGGTGGGAACAGTGATAGTAAGTGGTGGTGGTGGTAGTAGTAGCAGTAGTAGCAGTAGCAGTAGTAGTAGTAGCAGTAGTAGTAGCAGTAGCAGTAGTAGCAGCAGTAGCAGTAGCAGTAGCAGTAGTAGTAGTAGTAGTAGTAGTAGTAGTAGTAGTAGTATCATCACCACCACCACCACCATTACCAGCTGTAAGAATTGTAAGAATAGTAGAAGGAAAAGGAAAAAGAGAAGGAAGAAGAGAAGTGGTAGTTTAAAGCAGCTTATTGGCATAGTGGTTAGAGTGCTGGGCTTGGGTGAAAGAAGGCCAGAATTCAAATCAAGTTTCAGACACTTATTAGTTGTGTGCCTTTGGACAAGTTCTGAAATCTCTGCCTGCCTCAGTTCCCTCTTCTGTAAAATGAGAATAACAAGGATGCGAGTCTTGCATGATTTCTGTGAGGACCAAATAAGAGATTTGTAAAGCACCAAACACAGTGCCCCTCCTTCCCCTTATGCCCTCTGAGGTCGGCTGGTTTGACCTCCCTCCCAGGGCAGGAATGAATCACTTCTCCAATTCTGTTGTATGACTCGGCAGCTCCAGCTCAAACATTCCCAGGAATGGGCAGCTCCTCCTTGGAAGTCTCCTCTTCCCCTGATGTTTCTGCTTCCCCCTCAGTTGGACCCTGGCATCCTGCTGATCTGTCCTTGCATAAGGCAGCTGTGTGACCCCTAAACACACCTAGAGCCCAAGCGCCCACCTTCCTTGTGTCCCTGTCTGGTGGAGATTCAGACCATTTGCTCTATGACGTATTCAGGTTTTGCTCTTTGTTTTATTTTGTCCCTATAGAGAACTCTCAGTATGGAAACTCTCCATAGCAGTACTTATCTCTAGTCTTCCAGAGTTGTTTTCAGGGCTAAATGACTTGCCCAGGATCACACACTCCACATACATCAGTGTGCCCCACTGTGTGCCCACCCTTCATCCATTCTTTCCCACTACCTGTCTTGCTACTAGATAGGATTATATGATACAGAGTTCTGTCTCCCATGCAATATGTTGCATTTTTCTTTTGTCCATAACCAATCATATCTATGCCCTCTGATGCCTGCCTCACTATAGTTGCCTCCAGCTTGCCCACCCCCTCCACCATGTTTGACAGTCATACAAGCCTAGATAATCTCCTTGTCAAAATCCAGACAGGGAACCTGGGAAGAGTCAAATCCAAAAAAGAATCAGCTTAGGTGAGCCTCAGAGAGACTCAAAAGAAGTTTGATGGAAGAGAGGGGAAAGGAAGGGGAGAAGCCTGGGGCTTCCAGATCCACTGAAATGATGTTACTGGAGCATCCCATGTGAATAGAAGTGGGGGAAACAAGAGAAAAGAAATGACCAAAGCCACCTTTACCGCCCCTCCCCCAATAGCAGAACTGATCTAACTCCTGGCAATATAGAGTGAATTCTGCTTGATTATGTCTTCTTATTTCCTAGGTGAACCTCACAGAGCTGAAAGCCTTCCCCAATCCCCCCATTGCAGTCACCAATGTCACCGCAGCTGTAATGGTCCTGCTGGCTCCTCGGGGTCGGGTGCCCAAAGACCGGAGTTGGAAAGCTGCCAAAGTCTTTATGGGAAAGGTGATGGCCCCTTACCAGACTCCATGTGGTGTCTTCATGGATTCTGCTCGTGTCAAAGTTGATGTCTGACAGACCTGGAGATTTTAGAGAATTTGCAGGCCAGAAAGCTGTGATATGGGGCTTCCTTCATTACTGGTCAAACCATTCAGGGTGTATGTCATTCAGTTTAGGGAATCATAACCAAGAGTGACCACTAATTAGTTGAAGAAGGGCAACCAGTCTGGTTAAGGACCTTGGGCTGCCGTATGCAGGACTCTTGAAGGAACTGGGCCTGTTCACCCTAGGGAAGACTAGGAAACTGAAGTAACTCAAAGATAATGATGGGAGATAATGATTAGGCTTGATCTACTTGGACCCCCAAGGAAAAAAACCAAGCCCAAGGGGGGATTATAGAGGTGAGGGAAGAGCTTCCTAATGAGGAGAATGGGTCCCTTCAATGACATCTTCCTCTCACAGACCATCCCACCCCATCTGAAGGATGCTACAGGCAAGGAGATTCTTCTGGCACACATTGACCTACATGACCTCTGGCAGGCATCCCTTCCGTCCCCACTCTACCAGAATATATGGTGGCCATGAGTTATATGGCTGAAAAATTCATAAAAATTTTAAAAAATACTAGAAGTCAAACTATTGATGAACCTTCCACTTCCCATCAGTCAAGTTAGAGCACTGGGCTTGGGGTCAGGAAGATCCAAGTTCAAATCTGCCCTTAGACATTTTACACCTGTGTAACTGAACAAGTTACTGATTCTCCTTTGTCATGTGCAAAATGAGATAACCAGAACCCATCTCCCAAAGCTTTCCTTGCCTTCTGCTCATGCCCAAGGCCTTTCTGGCTTGGCAGAAGTGGGTCCTCTGCTCCCCTAGCCTTTAAGAAGACAGGGTCACCTGCACGCCACAGGAAGGCTCCAAGTGAGGGCTGAGCCCCAGGACCACAACATGTTCTTTTGTAGAGTTTAGGTGGCATATTCAAGTCGCCAGGAACGTCAGTTGGAAAGTTACTAATTATTTGCAAAATGATGAGGGCTGCCAAGTGTAGGCAGGAGAAAATTACATGGATTTCGAGTTCTGGAAAAATTTTGCAAATGCAGGTGAAGCAAATAGGGCTTTTTATTATTATTATTTTTCTTTTCTGCCTTTCTTTTCTTCTCTTCAAAATAGGAATGCCTCCTGTGTCGGGCCTGAATATTTTCCCCTGGGGTAGGAGAGATTTTCAAAGTGTCCATTGCTAATGCTAACTCCACACTGGAAAGTCTAAAAAAGCCAAACAGTGGGAGGAATGCAGCTTGCCAATTTTGCTTTTATGCTTTTGGGCCTAAAAGCTGATTTTCACTTTTGATCTTGGCATTTTCTCGGCAGTGGCGGCGGCTTCATGGCATTGGTCTTTTCACTTTGCAGGTCGATGACTTTTTGCAGGCACTAATTAACTACGACAAAGAACACATTCCGGAGAACTGTCTGAGAGTGGTTAATGAGCAGTATCTGAAGGACCCTGAGTTCAACCCAAGTCTGATCCGCACCAAGTCCTTCGCGGCCGCTGGTCTCTGTGCCTGGGTCATCAACATTGTTAGGTTCTATGAGGTAACTGCCAGGATGCCCTGGATGGGGCGAAGGGTGGGTTCAGCCAGATCGGTGTCCTGGGTGGAAAGAGATGGGGGGGGGGGAAGAAACAAAGGGCAGAGGGGCAGAAATCTAGAGAGAACTGAGAATGGGGCATGGGGCTTCCCCAAGGCAGGGGATTATTTCTCCCTCTCCTGGCACTTTATCCTGTATACAGGAGGTACTTAATAATGCTAGTTGGATTGAGTGGGCTGGTTTAGACATGCAAAATGCTGAGAGGGAGTATTTTTTCTTATTTTAGTATTAAGTTATTTTATAACAAAATTTTCAACTAATAATATGCATCACACCTGAGAATTA
Organism: Macrotis lagotis; assembly: GCF_037893015.1. Classification (NCBI taxonomy): domain Eukaryota; kingdom Metazoa; phylum Chordata; class Mammalia; order Peramelemorphia; family Peramelidae; genus Macrotis; species Macrotis lagotis. The sequence continues at coordinate 12,733,160 of NC_133664.1, forward strand.
TCTAAATTCATATTAAAAATATTTCCATGCTATTGAGCCAAACACAACAGTTAGCCTCATTTATATGCAAAGGAGTGGATGCCAGTTATTCAAAATTGAATGTGCCCTGATCCCACCTGTCTGCAGGCCTTTGCCAAGGGAAGAAACATGGCAGCTCCTCCTGATGTGTGGAGTTTAATCTTTAAATAGCCCTGAAGCCAATCCAGTGAGGAAAGTTCTGGATTTGGAGTCAGGACCTGGAACTCAGTCCGAGCCCTGCTACTTAATTTCTGAGTGACCTCGGCCAGTTTTGTCTCTCACTTAGCCCCTCTGAGCCTCATGACTCTCACCCCACCCCCACTCAGTAAGCTTCAGTGATTTTCCTTTCCCTCCAAGATAAAATCAAAACTTACTTGCTTGATCTTTAAGGTCTCTATAGTTTCTCATCATTCCCCTCTAGCTTTTGTGCCCTATTTACTTGGGCTTCATCTCCAGTTTCCATGGCTTTGCCCTGACTGTCCCTTGTCTCTGGAAACCCTTCCTCTTACCTGTGCCTCTTAGAACTCCTGATTTCCTTCTCCGGTCTACTCAAACACCACTGTCTAAATGGTGACCACTCTCCTGGTCACCCAGCTCTTAGTGTTTCCCATTCATACTTTGTGTGCCCCTATTTATGTCATTTGGATGTTCAGATCCTCAGTGCCTGATGCTTAATAAATTAACTGACTAGGCCTGCTTTGTCTGCTTGCTGTAGGAAATATTCAAAATATAGTAATTATATCTATTATTCTCTGTGGTCATGGGCTTTACTTCTCTGAGACTCAGTTTCCTTGAGGGAGAGCATAATGATCTCTAAAATCTATGCTTGCTTGAGATCTATAATCTTATGTTTATATAATTCCAAGCTTTAGAAATTCATCTAGTCCATTCCCCTGTCTTTAGATAACACAACCCCTTTTAAAAAAGCATCTCAGACATCCTTGGAGACTTCCTGAGTTGGGCACCCCACAATCTTCAGCTACCTCTATGTGAACTGCAAGGTTCTCCAAACCAAGGAGCCTATTGGATTGGCCAACAGGCTTGTCAGGAAGCCTAAGGTGAGTTGAAGAACAAGAGCCTTGACCTGAGTATGTGCCTTTGGTCTGGTTTCTCTCAGGTCTACTGTGATGTGGAGCCCAAGCGCCAGGCTCTTGCTGAAGCCAACTTGGAGCTGGAAGCAGCTACAGAAAAGCTGGGGGCCATCAGGAAGAAGCTTGCTGTAAGTCTCAAGCAAGGAGAGAACATCTGGCTTGTAAGCTGCCTGGAGAGTGAGAATGACCACCTCTCACATCCCTTCTTCAGACAGGGCCACACTGGAGTCCAACCGGTTGGAAATTAGAGAATCAGCAGTTGACTTTATCCTAAAGAAGAGACCCTGTGCCTTTGAACCTCCAGGCTTAGTCTAGTTTTGTTGATTTTTAACACCTCATTTTAGTGACTAATTGGAGAACATGACACAAAACTAGCTTTCTATCTCTCACCTCCAGGTCTTTACCTAGGCAGTGCCCCATATCTGGAATATTCTTTTTTTCCTTACTACCATCCTGAGAAATTCTGATTTCCCTAAAGGTTCAATATTACATCATATATACAAAAAGAAGCTGAAGGGTATAGTGGGGGACTCAGAGGCAGGTGAAAATACCTGGCAAAGGGGAAATTGTTTTGAAGTCTCGAAAGTTGGGAGTGAATCAATGAACAGAAAAGGGCCGACTGGCCTGGAACCCCCCACAAAATAGAAGCAGCAGAGTAATTCCCTCATGGCAGAAGTGGGGACAGGGATGTTTCAGAGTCCGGAGGGCCAGGTTTTAACCCTAGGAGGAAACAGCTGCAGGGGGTGGTCCAACAACAGAGTTGATGGGAATTTAGAAGGGCAAAACTATGGAGGGGAGAGGGAGAGATGTGCATCCCAAGAGCCTTCCAAGAAAATTGGGATGTGACTAGTCTTGCTAAGGTACATCACATATTCTGACCAAAATAAATTTGAATTCTGTATTTTAGGAGCTGGGTGACAATCTTAATCAACTTACAGCATCCTTTGAAAAGGCAATTGCTGAGAAGGTCCGCTGTCAAGACCAAGTGAATCAGACCAACAAAACCATTGGACTAGCCAACAGACTGGTCAGGGAGCTTGAGGCAAGTTGACTTTTCATCCAAAATGGGCACCAAAGCATTGGGATTCCATTTCTTTTTCATGTCATCCTCTTCTCCTACACCACATCCCCAACACTTTTGACAAGAACAAGAAACAGATAAAGTGTGACCCCCGCTATGCCTCTATTGGTTCACAAACTATATTGGTTATGTTCCTTTGTTTCCCAGAGGAAAAATGTTACCCTAAGTAGCTGAGCCATATTAGTATCTGGCCATGGACATCCTGTGACAGCTGGGGCAGTCTTCCATTAATGAGCAGAGGGACTAAATGATTCCCAAGGTCAAGATAGCTTCATGGTTTCTGTCCACCTCAGTTATCCATCATCTACAAACAGATGGATACTGTCCGCTGGGGGGGTGTTATCTTGAGTGAATTTTCCATTTTGCAAAATTATGATTTAAAAAAATAAAAATAAAGTGTTTTCCCTAAGATGGGAGGTGAAATTGAGGGCACTGTAGCGATTATTTTTCTACAAAGATAACTGTCCTATCAACAGAACCGAGTGCCTGTTCAGTATTATTGGAGTCCACCAAACATCCCCAGGTGAGGAGGATCACTTGAATAGGCTGAATATAATTTTTCCTTGATGGAAATTCTGACTCTTTCCTATTGGACCTATTAACATTAGGACTGTATTTTCCTGGAGGAGACTGCATTTTTTTTTCAAATGATTTTTCTTGTTCCTTTTAAAGAACTGGGTCTTAATGACAAATTTTAAATTAATTTGCCTATCTTCTTGGAAGACTTCTTTGCTGGAACAACTCAAGATTTAACTAGATGACTGATCTGGACTCTTGTAGTCTCACATTCTGTGGTGACCAGAGACAGGTGAAGTTCTGGGGCCCTGGGCAGCCCCTGGATGCTACTGAGGGGACAGAGACCCATTTGAAGACCCTGGGGTTCAATTCTGTTGACAAACTCTTAATAAGCTAGATGCCAAAAGACCTTAACACCATGTCAAACAATGATTGCTTAATACTTTAGATTTGATTAGGAAGCTTAGAAGAGAGAAAAGTGATTTCTTAAAGAATTTGAAAGATGAGATTATAGAGAGGTACTAAGCTTATTCTGCTTGATGCCAGTGGGCAGAACCAGAGGGGGCTACTTTTAGACTTGGTATTTGAGAAGAAATTCTTTCGGACTAGAGAAGTTAACATCAGAAAATCACAGATGATGTTGCCTATATTTGGTGTAACGAAAACAACAAATTTCCTAACGTGGCACAATGGGCAGAGCCCTAGATTTGCAGTCAGAGACACTGGCCTATCTAAAATGCCCGCCAGAATGTCCAAGAAAGTATTGATTTTATGATAAATCTAATTCCTTAATGGGATCTGGAGTTAGCCCCCTCCTCATTTTCTGCCTTCAGACTGTTTAGGAAAACTCTTCTTTGATCAGGGTCTTCCTTTATCCACCTCCTTTGCACAAAGCAGGCTCCAGGCCATTTCCAAACCTGGTTGGGAGCTGCCCCTGGACTTTGTCCCATTTACATTTCTCAGGGTGTCAATGATAAACTCGGAGCCTACTACTATGGGTCCACTTTCAACAGAAGTCGAACTCTGAGCAGATAGACCCAGAGAATTAAGTAAAGTAGTCCTTCTAGGCTTGCTTTCCTGGTTACCTGGAGGGAAGGAAAATGCATTTCACTTGACTCTGGGGGGAGCACCCCTCTATTATTGGTGCCTGTTGCTGAGAATATTACTGGGACTGTGTCCAGGTCCATCCAAACTCTTCCATGAGTTTCCCTTAGCGGTTTGCAGTGGGAGAGACAGGTGGGGTGGCGTGGATGCTAGGGAAGGGGAGATATTTAAAAGGATTGATTGAGAATGCCAAACCTTTTCCTTTGAGGATAAATTCTTTCTGACTAGAGCAGGAGACAGTTAACTTCTGAAAAGCATCAAGACTGATGATTTTGTCTATATAGCATTGACCTGGAAGCTCAACCATTCAGACTAATAAATCAGGCAATTTATATTTAATCATTAACTAACTCCCGAGCTGAACAGCTGTTCAAAATTAGAAATGGGTCACCCCGGCCAGGATGACATTACAGGCAATCTATAATGCATTAGAATAAAATTATAGTGATTTTTAACTGTCTGGAAATTTATCGCACTTCATGTTACAACTCCTAAACCCTTGTTAGCCGGAGTCACTGGTGATTTATGTGGCTTGGGTGGGATTGCAGAATTATCGGAGATGGAAATGGACCATCATTCCACGTTGAGTAAATCTTCAGAGTTAAAGCTGTTTTGGAGAATGAGGTGGGTGCCCTTTATTATTTGCCATTCACCAACCAAAGACAACAGAGATGGAAAATGGACTAATGAGAGACCCTGCTTGCAAATTAATGGATTTGTTGTTTGCCTGGCTCCAGATCGTGATTTAAGAAAGGGACTGATGAATTCTGCATCATCTGAAATTTTTCAGTGTCAAATTATGTGTGAATTTGGTCCCCAGAAGGGAGGGGCTTCCTCTGAAAAAGCTTTTGTTCAATATTCACTCCCGGTACTCTAATTCCAATGTATTTGTGTAGGTGGTAAGAATTCACCTGCCTAGATATGTGTGGAATCACTGGACAATTTTACAAGAGCAAGTTCTTGTTAAATACTTTTGGTGAGTTTATGGACTTTGAGAAGATGAGAGTCAAAGGTAGATTAGAGACTCCAATCTTCTATTTTATATATGAGTAAAGTGAGGCCTGGAGATGCTAAATACTTGGTCAAGGCTGAATAGTTAAAAACTCTTCTAGTACCTCATCAGAGAAATACATATTTCTCAGGTTTTACTAGAATGTAAGCTCCCTGAGGACAGGGAGCTTCTTATAGGTATCCCTAGTTCCTGGCACATTAGTAAATGATTGATTGGGTTCAGGTTCAACAAGCTAGATTACCCCCACCCCTACCTTCATCCAGGTATCTTTGATGAATAAGAATTTTCGAAGGCCACAAGGCTACTAAGTATCCAAGGTAAGATTCAAACCTGGTTTTTTCAACTCTTGAGTTTAATGATCAATCTACTGTCCACACTGTCCTGTAAAACATAATATAAATGGGTTAGTGGCCAGTTTTTTTTTTTCAGATGGTTGAATAGTGAATGCTCACTAAAAATGCTCTCAGGAGCAAAGGTTGCTTTGGGAGGGCAGTAGGGACCAGAGCACTATCTTTCTCCATCACGCTTCAGCTGTCACCAACTGCAGTTGCATCAGGAAACCACTGAATTAGCAGTCACCTGATGTTCTCTAATAGCTAATAATATTAATAGCAATGACAGCAACGATTATTATTATCATATAGAAACCCTCTCCCAATGCAAGTTGGTGCCTTTTCTGAAATTTAGAGTTTTAGGAGGTCACCTGGGGCACTAAGAGGTGAGGTGACTTCACTAGGAGTCTCAAAGTCACTGTGGAAGAGGCAGGACCTGAACCCAGTTTTTCCTGGCTCTAAGAGGTCAATGTTTTGGGTTGTTTCTTAATCAACTATACTGTATTGCCTATTATTATCATCATCAATGTTGTCATTGAGGGAGATGCAATTGTTCAATTATTTCTCAGCCATTAACTTGTATTGGGATCATTTCTGTCTCTATCAATTTATTAAGCACTCACTGTGTATCAGACATTATGCTAAGTACAGAAAGATCAAAAGACAGTTCATACCCTCAAGGAACTTAAAATCTAATAATGAAGACAGCATGCAAACAAATATAAAGGTTGCCATGTGTTCAGTCATTTTAGTCGTGACCAGCTTTGTGATTCCCACTTGGAATTTTCTTGGCAAAGATACAAGACTGACTTGCCATTTCTTTCCATTTGTTTTACAGATGAGGAAATTGAGGCAAATGAGATTCAGTGACTTGACCAGGGCCTCATAGCTAGTAAACCAGCTATATACAGGATGAATAGGAAGTGTTTGTATTACACGTATGCATTTTTATTATATAATATGTGCACATAAACATATATCAACCCATAAATATAAGGGGAAGTTCACTAACATACCTCAATCTATATAAAATGTCACTATAGTCCATTAAATATAAATATAGGAAGAATAGAATGATCATTAGTGTTCTTCTTTAGTACTTTTAAGATTTTTTGCCTTCATTGGTTCATTTGAGCCCCCCCCCCAGAATCCCCTCCCCTCACAATCCTGTGTATAAATTTTCTTATCCGTATTTCAGCATGAGAAAATAAGGGCTGAGGGAAGTGGAATAGCTGTTAAATCTCAGGTCTTCCTGGCTCCAAGCCCAGGTTTCACTCTAGCCCCTAGACTATAAGGTGATTTCTCTGGATAGAATATGGAGTCATGGTCCATATTTCATAACATCAAGGAACAGATGAAAGGAACCCCTAAAAGGATTAATAAAGGATTATACAGCTTCTGGTCAAAAATCTCCAAGGAATAGAAACTCACATTTTAAGATAACTCCTTTGTTAGGATGTGTTTTGCTTTTCTGATCTTGAACCTCAGTTTACATCTTTGTAGCTTCCTCCAGTTGCTCCTTATTCTGTCCTCTAGGGGCAAACAAAACGAATATGTCTCTTCTCCCACAAGATAGCCCTTGAAGGTAACTACCACGTCCTCCCAAGTCTTCCTTTCTCCAGATTAGTGATGGCCCCACACATACTTTGGACAATTTCTCTTTATAAATATCCTTCTTAAACTACAGTTCCCTTAAACTACAGCCCAATGCTCCAGGTGAGGACAAACCAGGGCAAAGGACAGAGGGCCCCCTTATTCCTAGAAGCTTTGCCCCTCTGAATTCAACCTAATATCTTGTTGTCTGTTTTGACCATCACTTCATATAACTGACTCATACTGATCATGAATTCCACCAAAATATCCACCACATTTTTAGATTAAAAATTCTATCTAGCGTTTCTTCTACTTTGCACCTCAAAGGTGAATTTTTTTTGTAAATTGATCCCTTTTGAATTTCCTCTTATTAAATTTGTCCTAATGTTTCTTGTGTGGCAAAATCCTTTGGAATCCTGCTTCTATCGTCTACACAGTTAACTCTCCCTCCCAGTTTTTTGTCCTCTGCAGATTTGATCAACCACTGTATCATTGAATCCCAGTCATTGATAAAGTTACTAAATAGCAAAGAGCCCAGTATAGACCCCTTGGGCACTCCAATGTCCAGGCAGTACTCCAACAACCAAATTATCAGTTTCTTCCTCCTTTGACCTTCACTCAAATACCTCTACTCTCATTCCTAGGTTTTCTCATAGTAGAAGTATACCTTCGTAACAGATAATGTTATTCTCCATCCCCCACCTTTACCTTTTCTTTTGAATAAATTATGCCCATCTACAGAAATATTTTAGTTAAGATTTCAGCTTACCAGCTCTCAGTGATATCTCAGAGGTCAAACTTATCCTCTTGAATTAAGATTCCCTGTTCTTCTTAGGGAACTATGAGGTCATATAGTCCAACTCATCTTGCAGATTACAAAATAGAGACCTAGAAAAGGGAAGGGAATGGCCCATGGAAGTTCAAAGCTAGACCTGGAACCCAGGCATTTTGCCTCCAAGGCCAGGATGCTTGCCACTGTATCACTTTCTCATTTTCTCATTTTCTCATTTTCCTTCTCGTGAACTTAGCCCCTGTTGAAAGTCTTATAATCATTTCTCATGCTTCACATGGTGGCCCTGCTATGGAAAAGAGAGTACCAGTCTATCTTACCTGTAGCCTTAATCAAAGTCCTGGGTCCTTATGAAGGGGAAAACTGTTGAGAGGAATGATGGAAAATGAAAGGAAATGGGACCTTTGGCCTTGGAAAGCACAATAGGAGAGAGTTGATAACAAGAGATTACCCTTTTCAAAGAAAGGGCTGAAATACTACAAAAGGCAGTGGCCAAAGAAGGGAGCCTGGAGAAGGGAGAATTCAGAATTTGATTGGCTTCCACCCCATCTCTCTCCAGTACAACTCTCAACTTTTCTTTCAGTCTGAGAAGATCCGCTGGGGCCAGTCCATTACCTCTTTTGAGGCTCAAGAGAAGACCCTCTGTGGAGACGTCCTTTTGACAGCTGCTTTTGTGTCTTATGTTGGGTATTTTACAAAACGTTACCGACAAGAACTGGTTGGATGCAAATGGATTCCCTTCCTGAAGTCACAAAAGGTACATCTAGCAACTTCTTTTTGGTATCAAAGTGAGCATGTTGAGTGGAAGCTCCAACCTCAACAAAGGCTCCATTATCTAAAGCAGGCTGAAGATTTTCAGGCCCTTAGCATTTGTTCTGAATAGTGATGAGAGCAATATCCATTATTTCCTCTTACCTTAAGGTCCAAGGTTTTAAGAGAAAAAAAGACATATAGGAAATTTCGTAAGAGGTAGAGATAATTAACTCACATTACTGCTTTTAAGTTGATAAAATGTTTTCCTTTAAAAAAACTTGCAAGGTCAGTTATTGCAACATTACTTATTTCCATTTTTCATTTGAGGAAACAGGCTCAGAATTGAAAAATTTTACATGAATTCATATGTGTAAACAATATCATGTTGCTTGCCTTCTCAAGGAGCATGGGAGAAGCAGAAGGAAAGGAGAAAATTTGGAACTCAAGTGTTTAAAAGATAATGGTAAAAATGTTTTAAATTTAATTGGGAAACATTTATTTATTAAACTTTCACATTATTTTTCCAATTACCATAAAGATAGTTTTCAACATTTTTTTTTGCGAGGCAGTGGGCTTCAGTGACTTGCCTATAGTTACACAGTTAGGTAATTTTTAAGTGTCTGAGGTCAGAATTTGAACTTAGGTCCTCCAGACTTCAGAGCCAGTGCTCTAGCCACTGCGCCACCTAGCTGTTTGAGTTCTACATTTTTCTCCCTTCCTTCCTTCTTCCTTCCCTATGACAGTGAATAATCTGATATAGGTTATACATATTAAACATATTTCCACAATAGTAATGTTGGGAAAGAAGAATCAGAAAAAAATGGCAAAAAAACATGAAAAAGAAAGACATACAGCAAATTTTAAAAAGTGAGAAGAGTCTGCTTTCATCTGCATGCAGGCTCCATAGTTTGTTCTCTGGATGTGGATGGCATTTTCCATTGCAAGAATTTGAGAATTGTTTTGCAAAGGAGAACTTAGTCTATCATAGCAGATCATTAATTAATGTTGCTGTTGAGGGGTATAATAATTGGGCTGACTTGATTCAGCATCAGTTCGTGTAAGTCTTTCCAGGTTTTTCTGAAATCTGTCTTCTCATGATTTCTTACACAACAGTAATATTCCATCATATTTACACCACAATTTCTTCAACCATTTTAATTGGGAAATATTTAATAAAGTAAATAAAATATTTTTAAAGAAAAAGAATGAGTTGCAAATGACTTAAAACATTCTTTGAGTTTGAAGGATGGATATGAACATGTTTTGCCATATTCTAGAAGATAAGGTGTTTGGCATTTGGAAGTGAAAAGGACCTTAGAGAGAATGAAAATTCCATCTTTTTTCATTTTACAGATGAGGAATCTGAGGCAAACAGGATTAAGTGACTTGTCCAAGGTCATAAAACTAGTAAATGTATAAGGCTGGATTCAAACTCAGGAAGATGAGTCTTATTGACTCTAGATCTGATGCTCTAACAACTCTACCACTTAGATAAGGGATCTTAGAGATAATGAAATGTAGTCCTTTCATTTTATAGATGAAGAAATGGAAACCTGGGGTCATGTAGCTAGTAAGTGTCTGAGGCCAGATTTTAACCTACTTCTTAACTCCAGACTCAGGACTCTGGGCAATATGATACCCCCAGCTGCTGTTCTACGGAACCAAGATTGACTATTACAATTACTCATCAATCGGGGCGGCTAGGTGGCGTAGTGGATAAAGCACCGGCCCTGGAGTCAGGAGTATCTAGGTTCAAATCCAGTCTCAGACACTTGATAATGACCTTAGCTGTGTGACCTTGGGCAAGTCACTTAACCCCGTTTGCCTTGCAAAAACCTAAAAAAAACCAAAACAAAACCCAGTTACTCATCAATCAACCAGCAAATATTTATTAAGCACTTTCAATGTGTGCTAAACATTAGGAACACACAGAAAATCTTTGGTTTTCTTCTGGTTTCACTTCTTTTTCATGACCATGGTCATTATGGTTGTGGTTCTCCTGGGTCACTTTCCTTTTCTCTGCAACAATTCATACTCTCTTCCAGTGTTTCTTGGAATTCCAGGTAGTCTTCCTTTCTTCCATTGTGGTGATATTCTGTACTTCTGTCTTTCACCATCCATTTCCCTTCTGTTGGCCATCTACTTTGCTTATGGCTGTTCTAGACCAGACATGGAGATTCAATCACAAAGGTCAAACGTTGTTGTTTTGAATGTGGTTGAAGACTTAAAGATGATGATTTGGAAGGGGGGAGGGGATATAGGAAAGGTGGTAAAAGCAGTTGATAGTAATAACTTTTTTTTTTAAAAATGATGATTTAGGTCAGTAGTATCAAAATCAAATAGAAATGGGGGACTACTAAACTAAACATAAGAATCCCTGCAGTCTTCATACTGACTTAGAAAACCACATATTGACATTATCTATGATCTGTTATATTTTTATTTATTTTGTCAGATATTTGTCATATATTTTCATCTGGTTTGGGAGTATTACCTCATTGGACAAAATATGTCTGATACTTCTGATTTGGAATATTTGAGTTTAGGCCTTAAATGGAGAAAAAAGACATTTTCCCCCCTATATATGTGAGTCCAATTTCAATTTAATGCTTGGAGCAAGTGTAACAAACAAGTGGAAGGAGGCATTCCTCCTCCAAAGAGGGAGCTACAACATTTCTGTTCCAAATATTGGGCACATCCCATCTCTTCATGTGAAACCATGATGGTGCTCATCATTTCTGATTTCAGACCAAGATTAGGAACCTGAGTGAAAACATTCTCAGTGGTCCCAAAGACCTATTTTACACAGTATTGAGTCTGGAGGATTCCATGCACATCAGACCAGACCATATAGGATCCCCCCCTCTATATTTCCTCTAGTCTTCCTCCCTATTCCTCTCCCTTATCTGTTGACTTAAAGAGAAGTATATCAGAGTTGCCACAACTCTTTGTTGGAAAGGGACCTCAGGAAAACTCCAATTTAAACTGTATCTGAACAAGGATCATCCTACCATATTCTCAAGCCATGCCCATTCAAGCTTGTTTGAGCACCTCCAGTAAGGGGAGCTCACTACATGAAATAACATCCATGCCACTGTTAGGAAAGCTTTCCTTTCAATCAGCCTAACCTTCCACTTTGAAAGTAAGCGTACCCTCTGGGGCTGAGCCAAACTGCAGACATCCCTCTTCTCCCAGTCCCAGACACTTGCTAGCCATGTGACCCTGGGCAAGTCATTTAAACTCTCTATCTCAGTTTCTCTATATCTAATGAGGAAACAATAATAGTACCTGTAACCTAGAATTATTGTGAGGGCAAAAGGACACGTTTGTAAAGTGTTTTTCAAATCTTAACATACTATATAAGTGCTAACTGTCCTTTGATTTCATATATACATATATATAAAATGTGTATGTATTCACACCCGACATATCATCTGTGCCTCAGTTTCCTCATTTATCAGATGAGGGATTGGACTAGATGATCTCTGAGGTCTCTTCTGTCCCTAAATCATGATGTGATTTATTAAGCTGTGATGAATTAAAAATGCAAAATGATGATGAGAATCATGATGGTAATGGTAATGATGATGATGATGATGATGACAATGATAAAGATGGTGCTAATGATGATGGTGATAGTGATGAGCTAGTGTCATGGAAGTAGCAGCCATTATCCCAGTTCACATCATCCAGGAAGTGGCAACTGCTGACAAAGGCCTTGGGTAAAAGTTTATTGGATTTTACACTTGACTTTTGGATACTTTGGAGCCACAGTTTCATAATTTTGATCTTGAGGCTTATACTAGTTCTTGGTCTGGGTAGAGAATGGGGTGGGGAGTGGGATGTAGGGCCTTACATACCAGTACGAGGCTGCTGCTGAGAGGTCACTACACATTAAGGCAGGAAGACAGGGAGGGGCCCCGACTGGCATTTGGCAGCTTCCAGTTTTAACAACCCACTCTGTTGTTTCTACACCACTGAAGGAATGCGGGTACTGTTGCAGCCCGTGATGTTATACCCTCATGCAATGCCCCGTTTGCCTTGTTACAGTTAATTCCATTGTACTGAGTGGTTCACAGGATGAACAGACTTTCCTTCCTCTGCAGTAATGTTCTCTTGGCTTGGATTTCTTGACTTGTTGCAGCATTTTCTAATGTGCTCTGGTTTTTAAGGTTCCCATCCCTGTCACAGCAGACCTGGACCTAATCACCATGTTGACAGATGATGCCACTGTGGCTGCTTGGAACAACGAGGGGCTGCCCAGTGATCGAATGTCCACTGAAAACGCCACCATCCTCACTCATGCTGAACGCTGGCCCCTGATGATTGATCCACAGCAGCAGGGCATTAAATGGATTAAGAACAAATATGGGGCTGACCTTAGAATCCTCCGTCTTGGACAGAAAGGGTATGTGAAGTTGGAAACTCAAGAGCCTGCCTTTGAGAGGGGCTCCTCTGAATTTCTAAGACCTTTTTGTTTGTTAGAAATACCGGCAACTTTGAAATAGAGCAGCATCCCAGGTATTAATGAGTATTCTTTTGGCAATGTGGACAGAGAACTGGCCCAAGAACCTCAAGGATCTGGTGCTTCTGACACATTTTGGCTGTGTGACCCTGAACAAGTCACATTCTCATGGAGCTCTAGGAAATTCTATGTATGTATGTGAATATGGAGTGTATATATACATATATATATATATACATATACATATACATATACATATATATATGTAAAATGAACATACAAGAATCTAGTAGATGATATTCCATATATATATAGTCTTCCACATACATTATATTATATAATCCAGTAGAATATATTCCATATGACTCAATAAGATACACTTTTTCAATACTTTCATAGACCCATGGTATCATCCATTCAACAATCTAAATAAGCCAAGAAGTGGCAGAATTTCTTGACCTGCAAGGGTAGAGGAAGTTCACTCCATAAAAATCACAGGTAGTGGGGCAGCTAGGTGGCACGGTGGATAGAGAATCCGCCCTGGAGTCAGGAGTCCCTGAGTTCAAATCCACCCTCAGACACTTAATAATCACCTAGCTGTGTGGCCTTGGGCAAGCCACTTAACCCTGTTTGCCTTGCAAAAAGAAAAAAAAAACCTAAAAAACATGACCCAATCCTGGCCCAGAGGCACCTCAGTTACCCAGTAGAGCACCCACTTAGCCATGCTGGTTAAGGACCTGAAGGGGGAACTCCCAGAATACCTGTTAGCCCAAGGCTTCATGCTTTTGAGGATGGCTCTCTATATAATCTGGAAAGGCTTTCGTATGTCCCAGATGACCCTCTGGACCTAAGCTACAATGGAGATATCAATAAACATTTTATTTAAAGAAAGAATTTGTGGGATCACCAAGCTTTAAGGAGTTTTAGATGCCTCCCATCTACCTAATCTTATGATTTGGCATTTTGGCCCCTGAGGAACCAAGACAAAGGGCTATTCCAGCCAATCCTTCCTAAGGAAAATTCTCCTTTTGATAATAAATTGTTATTGATATATTGAATCCTTCATTCCATTAAAATGTATCTTAATTAAAGTGACCTCCTAAAATAGTTCAAGATCTCTCCTGAACTTAGATTAATGCCTTTTTCCAACTTGGCAGTTCTTGGGGATGATCTGCTAAACTAGAAAGGAGTTTCCACCTGGGCAGTGGTAAGAGTGAGCCCACTGGCAAATGAATGGAAAAATGCTCGAAGCATTGCAATAGGACAGTGGCAATCATAGGCCTAGCACTAGAATAAGCAAACAATAGATTTCTGAAGATACTTTCAGTTCTAGTGTTGAAGGCTGTGTACATTAACCATTTAGAAACGGAACCTGACTTGAGTGTTTCCATTAATGTTTACCTAACTACCTAACATGAAGAAAAAAGCACACATTTTGCCATAGTCACTGTGAGGATTTGTTCTTCATGATTATGAAATTTGGGGGGGGGTTGTAAAGCAATAAGGTTGAGTGACTTGCCCAAGGTCATAGAGCAGGTAATTGTTAAGTATCTGAGGCTAGATTTGAACTCCGGTTCTCCTGACTCCACTGTACCACCTAGCCGCCCCTTGATTATGAACATTTTTTATCGGGTCTTATTTTTCTTTCCCTACCATTAGGTTGGAGAAATGTTTGTTAATCGAAAAAAATAAAATTTAATTAAAATAATTGTCAATGGGGTGGCTAGGTGGTGTAGTGGATAAAGCACCGACCTTGGAGTCAGGAGTACCTGGGTTCAAATCCGGTCTCAGACACTTAATAATTACCTAGCTGTGTGGCCTTGGGCAAGCCACTTAACCCCATTTGCCTTGCAGAAACCTAAAAAAAATAATTGTCAGGCCAACATGCAACATCTTTGTATCTTCTACCCAAGTGTGATACCACATGGGTCTACCAAGACTGTGCCAATGAAATTAAGCAAGTTAAAAGAGCTTCAAATGGGGATCTGGCAATAGAGAGGTAGCCCTAGTATGGTCACAGAACAATAATTTTGGAGATGGTAACCACTCTGAAAGTGTTGGAACGAGGATGGACTTGCTGAGTAGAGGGCATACCCATACCCAAAGCAAGGTCTCCTATAATGAAAGTTTAGCTTTTTCTCAGTTTGTTATAGATGCTGTTCTATTATAGATGTCTCATTTAATGCAGGATGGGATATAGATTGAGTTTTTCATTATATTGAAGTATGATCCTTCCCAGTCCATAGTTTCAATTCTTACTGCATCCCCAGGTTCCTGAATGCCATTGAAAATGCTTTGGCTTTTGGAGACGTCACACTCATCGAAAACCTGGACGAAACAATCGATCCGGTCCTTGATCCACTGCTTGGGAGGAACACAATTAAGCGAGGGAAGTGAGTATCCTTGGATTCCTCAGATATTCTAAATTGCAATCATGTTGTCTGGGTTTGGGCCTTAGACAACCACTTGAGTTTTATGGCCCTGAAAATTCCCAAAGTTATGCCATGATGGGGCCCAGAGACCAAAACAAGCTCTCCTCTACTTTTGAAATACTGGAAAAGATGAAAATATATGAAGTCTAAATGATTCTTACTTGATTTTTTTTTTGTGGGGCAATAGGGTTAAGTATCTTGCCCAAAGTCTCATAGCTAGTAAGTATCAAGTGTCTGAGGTCACATTTGAATTCAGGTCCTCCTGACTCCAGGACCAATGTTTTATTCATTACACCACCTAGCTGCCCCAAACAAGATTAAGTGACTCAGTAAGTATCTGAGGCCAAATTTGAAGATGAGTCTTTTAACTCCAAGCCCAGTGCTCTGGCCGCTATGCCTCCAAGCTGCCCCTTAAATGATTTAGAAAATATCTCATGGGGGGAGATTCTGGGACACTCTGAGAAGTCATATGTAGATTGCCCCATTTGTGGATTTATGTAGAGACAAGAGAATGGAAAACCCCTCAAATGGAGGAAGTTATTTCTCATAGGGTCATTCTACTCTCATGCCCAATAGCTCCCTTGAGCGCCAAGCACTCCCTAGAACATTCTCTTTATGGACAAATAGTGATTGATTTTCTAGGTCTTGTATCAAAGAAAACCTAAATGTGGAGCTGAAAAGGACTTTAGAATTGATCTCACCTTCTGGACCAAGAGAGATCATAGATTAAGCAGTGGAAGAACCTAGGGTCTTCTAGTCCAAATCCTCCACTTTACAGAGATGAAGGACCAGGCTCAGAAACATGAAGGAATTGGCCCAAAGTCCTCCAGATATTTGTAAGTGGGAGGAGTTACTCAAGGTCCCACAGTCAGCAGCAAATACAAAATCTGAACGCAAGGCCTCTGATTACAAGTTCTATATTCATTTTCTCCTATCACCCTCTCCCCTTGCATACCACTAGAGAATCAGTACTACTTGAAATATATAGGAAATGGGGCTCATTATTTCATTCCTTTCTTCCCTTTCTTTTCCCCTCCTTTACCCCTTATTTCTCATCTAAGTATATTTGGCACCCCCACCCCCACCCCCAAGGTATCTGTCTTCTTCGGGTCTCTCCAATATGCAGTCAGCATCAGTAGATATAATCTTACTTAAGCATAGCCCCATTAATTGGTTTACAAAGTGTAACCACTTCTGTTTTAAGACTGCATAGTAAATTATTTATTGTGAAAGGTACTATGCATAAAGTCAATCTGTTATGGTGACTGACAAGTTATAATTGTTTAATAAACCAGCATGCACTCAGACATAAATTTAGAATAGCTTAATAAGCCATCTGACAAATCCTGCAAAAAAACATAATTGCAACCACTGCTGATGTATTAAGAATATATTTTTATAGTATGTAGTGCCCCCAAAAGGGGATGCTTATTTGGGGAAGCTCTGATGGACCCATTCCAAAGATGGGAAGTAGTAGTATCTACTTACTAGTTCATCCCTTTTGACTTCAGCCTCATATTGCCACTGTAGGACAGTGACATCACATTCTCTTCTTTTCTCTGATTTCTTTGGTTTTTGGCTCCCAGGGGTATGAATAATTGAGATAGAACTAAGATTATTCTAGGATCTTTCCAAAGATCAACAGGAGACAGTAGCCTGAGGGCATGATGAGAAGAGAAAAAAACATGGACCTCAGTGATCCTGGAGGAGTGAATTGTCTTGGTCAGGTGTATCCTTCCTATATGAAGTTGTGCCCATCTTTCCCCAGATTCTGTGCATTTTTGTGAAAGAGTATACCCCAGGCTTATGATGGGAATGTTTGATAGCCAACGTTCTAATTATGTTATCTTTAGATAGATAAATAATAGATAAGATGAGAGATCAAGAATATGCTAAGCAGGGGCAGCTAGGCAGCACAGTGGATAGAGCACCAGTCCTGGAGTTAGGAGGACCTGAGTTCAAATCCATCCTGACACACTTAATAATTACCTAGTTGTGTGATACTGCCTTGCAAAACAAACCATCAAAAAGAATGTTAAGCACCTCCTCTATGGACCAGGCAGTATTTTAAGTTCTGGGAATACAAATACAAGCAAAAAGAAAGACAGTCTCTGCCCTCTAATCAAGAAAGGCAGTAAATAACAGGGAGCTGAAAGCAGACAAGGAAGACTTTGTATGGGGCAAAGTCAAGAAGTAGTTCAATGAGTTATGGGCTGGGCTGGGATTGGAGTAAGAGTTGCTGGTGTGGGTCTTTCCTCAGATGGAAATTCTAGCAAAGAGCCCATCAATCAGAAGAGACCATGCATTGGAGGTATTGTCAGCATGAGAAATCTGCTAGAGCAAAAGTAGTCCAGGGAGTCACAGTCTCATTTGGGGTTATGATTAGAGACAGAGATACAAGTGCCTTTGTATTTGTCTGGTATTCATTGTGTCTACTAACCCATAACTATTAAAGGTAAGTTCACTGATGGGGGCCCATGAGCAAGAGTTGTAGGCTATAGACCCATGCTACTCAGGTATGTTGAAATTTAAGAGTAGTTCCACCCCCCCCCCCCAATCCAGCTTGTAAACCTTTGAGTGTCAAGTTGACAAGGTAGCCCAGATGGTAGGATATTGAGTCCAAATCCCCCATTTTACAGATGAGAAAGCAGAGATTCAAAGAAGAGGATTTATTTGCTCAAAATCATATAGGTAGTAAATGACAGAGGTGAAATTTGAACACAGTCTGTGACTTTAAATATAGCTCTTTAGGCATGTTCAAAAGCACAAAGTAAGAGATATAAAAGTGAATTTGGTCCATCCAGGAGGAAAAGCAAACAAATATACTTTCCATCTTCTATATATTGATTCCTCCAATTAAGTGAAAACTCTTTGAGGGCAGGGATTATTTCTCTTCTCTTATGGTATCAGGTACCTAGCACATACAGCTGGTGTTTAATAAACTTCTCTTATTTATTTTATTGCTTGCAATCAAATTGCTCGCTTCTCTCAGACCTTTGCTAAATGGAAGGTTGACCGTCTATTTCTCTTGTGGGGGGTATAAATCTGCTACCCCCAACAAGCAATTGTTGTTCTTAGTCTCTGCCACTTAGAGATTTGCAGCTGATGATTTGTCCCCCTCCAAAATCATAAATTTCAATGGGACTGTGTCTAAATGGAGTTTTGTTTTCCTCTTGTTTTTCTCCTTTTTATGTTTCGGTTACTGGTGGTTGTTTTTTCGATAGCTGACATTTGTTTTTTCTTCCTAATAACACAAGTCGGGAAAGATAGATACAGGCACAGTCCAAAAGTTAAAGTTCATGAATAATTGGAATGTTGAGGAGTATGGAGTAATGAATACTAATTACTCCTTTCATGTCTGACAGCTCCCCGAGGACCAATCCATCAGCCCAGACTTTCATTTGGTTCTGGTAATGGTTTCATCAATAGTACATTAATTCTGTATTTGAAAAGATATACAGTGGGACCTGACCCACACAGTAGATACCACTGTCATAAAGCAGCTACAGTCCGACAACAACGGGGTAATTACAAATAATTAAATCCACTGAGCTTCAGACAATCCTAATTCGAAGTAAAATATATTTTATGGTGTCAATCGACAGAAAACATGGTGGGGAAGATTTATCAATGTGTCCTCTTTCCAAAGCAAATTTGCTAGCTTTCACACACAAGGACTTGAAGAAGTTACTTTACAAAACAAAAAGTTGTTTCTTCACTCAGTAGAAGAGTCCCATGCAACAACCCAAGACTGTGTTAACTACAGCAACAACAATCAGTAACCACCATTACAACCACCGTCAACACACCCCCACACAACCAATCCAACAACCATTACTGCTGTTAACAACAACAACCTAATAATTATCATTGAAACTACCATCAACACAATCCCCACCACCACAGCAACCAATCCAACAACAGTCATAGCAACCATTATACTTACTTTGTTCTAGGCTCTCATATGGGCCTAGTTTACACTCTTCTGATTCTGTATTTTTTTGTTGTGTGCTCATTCCTAAACGTCTCTCACCATTCCTTTCTCTACATCACTGGAGTGATTTTCCTGAAGCACAGGTGCGACCATGTCATGCCCTCTGTTCAATAAATTCCAAAGGTACATCATCCCTTCCCTCAAGAATCTTTTATTTTCCTGGCCAGTGGGAAATAATGAAAGAATTGCAATCTATCAAAAGAGAAGAATTTCATGAGGCAAGAGTCCTAAGAAAATTTGGAGAAGCAGGCTTCGAGAAGGAAGTGGCTAAATAGCTGAGCTGTGAATGAAGCCAGGGATCCAGAGACTCTGGGGTAAAGAGAGAGAGTGTGTTCTGGGTGAGGCCATTCCAGATATGCCTGAATAAAGACTCAGAAGATACTGAATTCAGGCAAAAGCAAGTGGGAAGGGAAGTGATGTAAAATCAGTCTAGAATGGTAGACTGGAGCCAAAAGCCAAGCTGAGAGTTTGAGGGGGAAGGCAGTAAATGTTTATATATGGCCACTAATTGCCAGATATTCTATCAAGCTTTGAACCTCTACCATCTCATTGGATTCGTTTGTCGAATTCTTTCTACAGTCCCCATCCCTGCTCTCAAATTTCAACATACCTGTTGTTGCTGCCTTGCCAGTTATACCTTATTCTAGAATCCCTGGGAATCCAGTTGAAAATTAAATTTGGAACTTCTTAGGTTTCAAAAACTAGTTTTTCCCTTGTGGTCAATGTACCTTTTAACAACCTCATTAACATTAGCACGTACTTCAAAGGAATCACTGACAGCACTAATGGGGACAGTAGTTTTTGACCATGATCATCTCAATTTCCTTTTTGTGGAATTATGTTCAAGGCTCTCCTGTGTAATTCCGGGGAGTTACGAACTTTTCTTTATCCTCCCCTTCAATGGACAGGTTGTACAGAAGGTCACCTGAACACAAAAAGCAAAGATGAAATGTTTCCTGGGGAGCTGTGCTAGCCCCTGAGTTTGCAAAGACAAAAGTCAAATAGTCCCTGTCCTTGAGAAGCTTATATTCTGTGGAGGGAAACCAAGTTCACAGAAAATTAAATTTGAAATGTATGCAAAATAATTTCTTGGGTAAAGGACTCTAGCAAGTTGTCTTGGGACTGGTTAAAGCAGGTTGTTGTGAGTGATAATATTTAATCACAGTATCTAATGTAATGTCTAATTTGATCCTCACCACAATCCTGAGAGATAGGTACTATCATTATCCCCCTTTTTAAAGATAAGGAAACCAAGGCATATAGCAGTGAAATGATTTGCCCAAGGTCAAACAAGGATGGCTGTCTTCTCATAGACACATTCAGTTTCTGTGAATCTATCTCAGAGAAAACACAAAATAAACAACCACTACCAACACAACCACCACAAGAACCAAACCAACAACAGCCAAAACAACCACTACCAACACAATGACCACCACCACCACAACAACCAGTAACCACCATCAACACAACCCCCACACAACCAATGCAACCACCATAACAACCATTACTGCTGTAACAACAACAACCTAATAATTATCATTGAAATCACTATCAACACAATCCCCACCACCACAGCAACCAATCCAACAGTCATAGCAACCATTATACAAACCATCAAGTGAATCTCACCACTACCATCATTATAAGGTACTTACTTTGTTCTAGGCTCTCATATGGTCCTGGTTTACACTCTTTGGATTCTGTATTTTTTGTTGTGTGCTCATTCCTAAAAGTTTTTCGGTTTTTTTTCTTAAAATTCATCCTACTTATCAAGCTTCATAGCATCCTATTTCATTGTTATTTCTGTCTCTACCTCGATGCCAGGGTCCCCTTTTCTCTACTCAGAAATTACAATCCCCATTCCTTCCTGAGTCTTCCTTCTTCTGTTGCCATGGCATCCTAGTGGGCCTCTGCTTCTATGCTCTCACCATTCCTTTCTCTACATCACTGGAGTGATTTTCCTAAAGCACAGGTGCAACCATGTCATGCCCTCTGTTCAATAAATTCCAAATATAAACTCTATGGTTTGGCATTTATAGTTCTTCATAACTTGACCCCAACTTATCTTTCTGGCCTTATTGATGTTTCTCCTCCAGTCATTCCTGCCTTCTGACAAAATTAAAAATGCACACTCACATGTTCAGTAAGCATGATATGAGCTAGGAATCCTATGAGTTTAAACACAGTGCTCTAACCCAAGAGCACTGATCTGACAGAAGACTTGAGTTCAAATGCCAGGTCCAAACCTTACCAGGAGTGTGATTCTTGGCAAGTCACTTCCTCATCTGTAGAATGACAATGATTGTAGTTGGACTCTCCCAGTGTTGTTTGGAAGGCACAAAATGATAATGGTGTTTTTTTACCATTGTTTTTTTGATGAATTTCTCTAACGTGAAAGGAAAAATGATCAATTGAGATGTGAATTTGGTTTTTTTTGTAAGATTTGACTTTGTTTTCTACACAAAAGCACCTGAGAAACACACTTGTGTATGTGTATATGTATGTTTATATGTGTGTGTGTTTCCTTTCCCCTAGTGAAGAGCTATTTCTGTCATGAGGAGGAACATATTGATTCTTACCTATTTGGAACAGCAAAACAGTGGGTTCCTTTCTATTCAGGACTTTGCTTCCTGCCCCTGATTCCCCCACCAACTGGGTAGTTTTCTGCCAAAACCTTTCTTCTCAGGTTGGGTTTGACCAAGTCCTCTCCTGCTGAGGTTGCTAAGTAACAGCTCCTCACCTCTGTTTCCCTTGTCCACATCCATTCTGCTGCCATCCCTCCCTAGCGGCTGGAGGTCACTAGTCCAATTGAGACCCCTTTAATTTGGAACAGCAGGGTTGGCCGTAAGGCTTTTAGAGGTCCATTGAAAAGTTTCTTGTATGAGTTTTGTGTGTGAGAACATGTGTGTTTGGGAGGAGAGGTAGCTCCCCCATCCCTAGTGGGAGAGTTTTATTGAATTTTCTATATACCAAAAAGCAGTGGCAGGCTGCACCATACTTTCCATCAGAAAATGAGACCAAGGCCAACTTGGATATGTCTCTCACTGGTAGAAAGTTTTCCTCAATAATCTGACTCACTTTTCTTCACTGCCTCCACAACTGCTTCTCCTAGGCCTGCCCTCTTGTGTCTGCAAAAAGAGCCCCTCAAACAGTCAAGGCCCGTTCTCATCTCCTCTCATGACAGTAACTTGCGACCCTTCCCCATCCTAACTGCCTTCTCATTTTTCATTGTTTATCTGAAAATATGGCCCCAGAATGGAAACCAATCTTTAGAGAGATCGTGGCTTGCCCAAGGTTACAGAGGAAGTTTCTGAAACAAAATTCAAGCCCAGGTCTTCTGGACTCCAGGTCCAAAGCTATATCCACTGTAACAAACTGCTGTTTCCTATTGAGCTTCAATAGACTGAGATTCATAGACTAGATTCATAAGGCCCTAGACTCATAGATTTGGAACTTGAAGACACCCTAGAGGCCATTGGGTCCAACCATCTCATTTTACTGATGAAGAAACTTAGTCTTACAGGTCAGTGGCTGGATTAGCTAGTGTCTGTGATGTGACTCAAACCCATGTTTTCAAGTCTCAGAGTCCAGTACCTCATCTGTTATACCATGCTGGAAGTCATTGAATCCCAACCTCTCTAGCTCCAGGGGATTCCCTCCTCAAATCTGGTTATTGGAGAGATATATGAGGGCTGTTTTCTACAGATGAGGAAGCTGAGACCTTAACAGGTGGAGGAAGAGTACTTTAATCCTCTCTGGACCTCAGTTTCCTAACTGAAAAAATTAGGAGGTTGGAAAGGAGTCATCATCCAGTATCTTCATGAAGACTTCTAACCATGTAGAACCAGCTTCCTCTCTAAGACAACTCATTCCATGCTGGAATAGTTTTTATGATGGGAAATGTTTTTCCTGACAATAAGCCTACAGTATGATTTGACTGCCAAGAATGCTTTGGAATCTTGGTTTTTATGAAGAGAATCCTGGTGCCAAGACTAGGGAGGTGACAGTTCTGGTGATCTTGACCCTGCTCCAACTTCAGCTAGGGTCTGGGTTTCCATTCTCGGGCCATATTTTCAGATAAACAATGAAAAATGAGAAGGCAGTCAGGATGGGGAAGGGTCCCAGGTTACTGTCATGAGAGAAGATGAGAACGTGCCTTGACTGTTTGTGGGGCTCTTTTTGCAGACACAAGAGGGCAGGCCTAGGAGAAGCAATTGGGGAGGCAGTGAAGAAAAGTGAGTCAGATTATTGAGGAAAACTTTCTACCAGTGAGAGACATATCCAAGTGAAATGAGCCAACCCCACCGAAGGTCTTTCTTCCAAAGCCTAATGACTATTGGGTAGATTGTAGAGAGGACTTTTGTCCAGAGTCAGGTGACCAAAGTACAGAAGCTTTGAGACCTCTTGGAACTCAGAGATTCTGTATTGTCTCATCTACCTCTAAACCTCCCACCTATTGCTTCTAGTTCCGCCCACTAGGACCAGGGGAGAAGTCCCTTGAGCAAGAAGACTATGGAGAAGATCAGGATGGAGCCAAATAGACATTCGATTAGACTTTAGATGCCAACACTGGAATATGGACTTAGTCCTGAAATGTGTGGAGTCAGTAGAGCTGATGGATAAACCTATGCTTTAAAAACTACATTTACTTCCATATTATCAGGATCACAACCTGCAAGGAGTTGATGGCTTCACAGTAATGTGTTCCCTCCTGGGTGCCATGTTTTAGGAAGGATAGAGACAAGCTGATGCAGCCAAGACAGTGAAGAGTTCCTCCTTCCATTTTTGTGATACTTGTAGAGAGAACTAGGGGTGTGTAGGCCTAGAAAATAGAAGACTCAAGGGAGAAGAGATGAGCATCTTTGAGGATCTGCAGAGATCCAGGTGAGAGGGGATTAGCTTCATTTTGTTTGACCACTAAAGCAGAGCCAGGAGCAGAAGGTGGACATTGTCATGAGGTTGATTTTGGCCTGATGGAAAGAACAAGAGCCATTCCCAAATGGGTGAAACAGAGGGCTCCGCTGCACTAGAGATCTGTCTTCATGCCAAGGTCAAGCTCATTAGGTACTTAAGCAATATTTATGACTTGACTTGATGATGCATCTTGTATAGTTACCAGTTAGACTATATTGGACAAACTACAAGACTAATAAATAAAAGTTAAAAGTAAGGTCAAAAAAACAACATCAAGGTCACAAGTAGCCTGGTATTGTGGAAAGACAGGAGTCAGGAACCTTGGGTGCTAGTTCCAGTCCAATCACTCCCAACTAGAGGTTACCTTAGAGATATCACTACCTGCTAGGACCCATGCTTCCTAATCACTCAATTGACTAGATTGATTATAGCTTTAGAGTTAGAAATTACTTCAGAGGTCATTGAGCTTCTTGTCCTGGCCCTTCATTTTATAGAAGAGGAAGAAGCGAAGTAATTGACTCAAGCCTTTACTTGTAGTAAATGGCAGAATTGGAATTTGATCTCAGGTCTCTGACTCCTGATGAAGCATTTTTCCTATTGTGTCTCACCACATTCTCTGCCCAGATCTTAGGTCTCTGGGCAGAGAATGTATGACTTTGATCGCATTAACAATATGATCTAACAAGCTAACCCACCATGCTATTTGTCCCAGAGATGACAAAAATACTTTCCTACTCATTCCTAGACAACCAAAGAGGTGTCTCTTGTCCTCAGAAATGGACCTGACCAGTCCCCCATGTTCCTACTTTCTTTTGCTTCTCAGTTTTCCCTTGTCTTTGTCTAACCTCGGAGCCCATTGCCTGCTCCCTCCATCCTTGACATCATATCCTTTGCATCCATGGCTTTCACAGAAATAGCACAGTGGTTCTGTTATCCTTTTCCCACCCCTCTGGTTAATACAGTTGTTGCTTAGATCCTTCAAATCACAAGAGAGCATTTGAGGTCCATTTAATTTTCCCGGCCTGGCAATTAACAAAAAATTAACCTAGCATCAATGATAAAACCCACTGAGTCATTATACATTTTTTGTCTTTCATAGACCATAAACATACCAATCATGAATAATTGATTATCTCTAGGAAATTTTTTTTTAAAAATCACAAAACTATGAAGTAGTATTTCAGAGAAAGGCTTAAAATGTCAATTTATAGCCAGACCTCCTCCTTATTTCATTCGTGTAGCATTGGACCCTTGATATTAGCTTACCCCTCATAGGACAGACTGCCCTTTCTACCTCCTCTATCACAGACTCTATTTCAGGAGAGATGTTGCTGGGTTTGTCTGAAGGGTAAAGAAAGAACTTCCTCTCTCTGACTGAGACCTCCTGGAAATGTTCTCTTTGTTTTTGCTTTTCACTCTCTGGGAGGTGGGGCCTCATTCAGAGAATGGGAAAATCTCAGAGTTGAAAAGGAACCCAAGTAACCTGGTCTAGTCCAACCCACACCAGAAAAAAAAAGGGATTATCTACAGCCTACCCAATAGTTGATCATATAGACTTGGTTTGAATACCTCCAGCAATAGGGAACTCCCCATATCTTTGGGAAGAAGCCCATTTTCCTTTGGCATGCTATCTACAGCCCACCCAAATGATGAGTTATCCAACCTTGTCTTGAATATTTCCAGTGATTGGGGACCTCCCTACATCTTCAGGAGGAAGCCCATTCTATTTTGAAATGGTCTCATGCTTGGTAAATTTGTTCTGACATCAAACCTAAACCTCTTTGCCACTTCTACCCATCATTACTGGTTCTGCCCTTTGGGGCAGAATGAATCTATGTCTCTTTCTTTGACTGATTTGCTCTCACACAAATGAAGATAACTATCCCCCATGAGTCTTCAGTTCATTAGGATAAACCTCCTCAGTTCTTTCAAAAGGACTAAGACTCATGACCCTTTACTGTCCTGACTGACCTATTCTGGGCACTGTAACTTGTCAAGGGCCTTCCTAAAATACAGTAGACAAAATTGCCTCTCTGTGCCAATTGAAACATAGGTCTTTTGACAAGTTAATAGGGGCTGGAGAGAATTTTGAGAGTATGAGCCTTAATTTTTAAGATAAAATATTTGCTGTCTTCATTAAGTCAGTCAACAAATATTTCTTGGGTACATACCATGTACTGAGAACTGTCCTGAATCCTGAGGTCACAAAGAGAGATATGAAACAACCCATTGCAAAGGAACTGACATGCCGCATAGGTTCATAGATTCAAACCTGAAGGGAACTTAGGAGTTAAATCCACAACAGTCCCATTTTACAGAGGAGGAAATTGAGATAGTGGAGATTAAGTGATTTTCTCAGGGTTACACAGATAGTATATGAAGTAGGATTTGAACTCAGGGCTTCCTATCTCTGGGCCAGTGCTCTGGCACCATCTCTGGGACTCTTGAACCTGGTGATTAGGAGTAATGGAGGAGGAGGGGGTAAATCTGTCCAACGAGGGTTATAAAGCATTCTTGAGTGTCTGCCTGCAAGCCATAAATAGGGTGGAGGGTCAAAGTCGAAGACCAGGTTTGTGCTTCCTCAGAGTCCCTGTATCCATGTTCAACCACCCCCTTAGGTTCATCAGAATTGGGGACAGAGAATGTGAGTTCCACCCAAGCTTCCGGCTCCTTTTGCACACCAAGTTGGCCAATCCTCACTATAAACCTGAGCTGCAGGCTCAGACCACCCTGCTCAACTTCACCGTCACCGAAGATGGTCTGGAAGCCCAATTGTTGGCAGATGTGGTTAGTGTGGAAAGACCGGATCTGGAAAAACTCAAGGTAAGAAAAGAAAAAAAGAAAAGTTAACCACAGCAATTTATTTAAGTACCAGGGTGTCAAGAAAGCTGAACCTAGAAGGAACCCTAGAAGACCCTAAGATCACAGATTGGGAGTCACAGGGGGTCTTAGTGGTGATCAGCATGACTGATGAGACTGTGTCCTAGATAGATGGCTGAACCCAGGTCACACAGGCAACCTCATCAAGTCACCCATTGACCCAAATAGCTGTGACCTGCCTCTCCAAGGAGCAGGACAGACCTTCAACTTTTTTTTTCCCTTTCTTCTTTCTGAATTTTGTTAGTCGGTTCTGACAAAGCAGCAAAATGACTTTAAGATCGAGCTGAAGCACCTAGAAGACGATCTCCTCCTCCATCTGTCCACAGCAGAGGGGAGCTTTCTGGATGACACAGAGCTGGTGGAAAAACTGGAAACCACCAAGTCCACTGCAGCAGAAATAGAGGTCAAGGTAGGCTTCCAGATAGGGTCTTCCATAGACAAACCCAGAGCTGCAGGGGCTCCAGAGGCCACTGAGGCCAGCCCCTTAATGCTGCACAAGAGGAAACTGAGGTACAGAGAAGCAAGCACCAGAAGGGGGATTTGATCATGGGTCCTCAGATTCCAGAGTCTGCTTCCAATGAGTAGAAATGCTTTGACTTTAAAGAGAAAATAAATGCATATGGCATCCATCGTCCATGGATGCTGCAATCTTTCATTGACAGAGTTTCATCTTCCTCCAACGTCCATCACAAACCCTCTGTGATTTTTGCCCAAGAGCTGTAAACTGATGACCCACTGAGGGGCTGAGTTTTACTAGGCCACACCTAAGGCAGCAGAGATGTAGACCCTGAAGGGGCCTTTAGAGTTCACTAGGACCTGTGGGAGGTCCATCTCATGATTGAGGCCAGGCTCATCTGACCCCTGGGATTACCCTCTGGGGGGTAAGCAGAGGGCAGCTAAAATGTGTATATGTCAGGACCCCATATGTGAGCTTGTTCTGTATCAAACAGAAGCTGACAGATTTGGATAATCCATTCCTTAAAATGTTTCAGATTGCTTTGGAAACTGGTTTTGTCCTCCAGGTATTTATCTATATTGGAATGGCCCAATAATTTCATCAGGGTAGGGAATTCCCTCTGCCAAAGCAGACCAACTTCTTCTCTGAGTGTTAGACTCTTGGCTTGGGACCCAGAGGTTAAATGTCATATAGCCAAGATGGACTACCAGAGGTGAGACTTGAACTCAGAACTTCCTGACTTGTAATCCTATCTTCTCTCCAGTCTGCCAAGCTGCCAGACATTTATAGGTAGAATATTTGGGCAATGAGACTCTATAGGTCTCTATGTCATAAGAGATGGCATCTGTGCCATTTTGTGAGATGCCCAAGCCTTGCTCTCTTCATTCCTATCCCAACTGGCTCTTTGGACATCTTTGCCATCTTGCTAGCAGCCTCTCTAGCTATGCTCCTGCCAGTATGGAGCTCTCTCCCCTTTTCCTCTCCCCTTTGTGTATTGACTTCCCTTTAGAGGAAGGTAAGAGATGCTCTTGGTGGGGGTGGGGAGGGTGAGCATTTGTATCTGAACACAGTCACCACACAGTAAGTGCTCACTCCTCTGTCTCTTGAGCTATCTCTAGTTACCATCTCTCCACCATCAGATAGTGTTTCATAGACGATAGAGAGGAGCCACAGAACCCAGAAGGCCCGGGTTTGAGCCTGCCTGTACAAGCTTAGAAGGTAATTATCCCTACTTCCCAGGACAACGTTCTAGGATCGGCATCCTGTACAAAGGGCTGACTTGTATCGGACGAGGGAGTTTTCTTGCCAGACTCCTTACACTGATGAAAGCACAGGTCCAATCCCTTTCAATATCATTGTGTATAAACACGTATGAATATATACACACAGGAGCCAAATGGATATATATATATATATATATATATATATATATATATATATATATATAAAGACAAATAGACATATTTAGAGAGACTTCAAGGATTACCACATTTGATTATTTTCTGAGCAGTATTGTCATCCTGAATATTAAATTCAAATAGCACATATGTGAATTTAATTTATACACATATTATATATATAATAAATTTCAATATGGTTTCATATATATATATATATATACACACACACACACACACACACACACACACACACATGCATGGGGAGACATACACGTGTGTTTGAATTCAGTATTCCAGATGAGAATATCAGCATTTTCATCTTGAGTATTGATTTCACAGGATGCACACTGATGTTTGTGTGGACATAGCCACCCTCCCTCTGGGCTTTGGTGTCTAAAAGGGAGAGACAGACAGACACAGAGGGTGGTTTTCAAACCCACTTCTGATACTGACTCTCCATGAAACCCCGGACATGCCCCTTCCCTTCCTGCAACTTCAGAGAGCTGCCGGGAGGGACATCCAGCTGACTGGCCAGAGCAGCTCATTCCATTGCCGGACAGCAATGATTGTCAGAGACTCTTTCCTACATAAAAGCCTAAACCAGCATCTTCCCAGGGCTCCTGGACCCGCTGCCCTAGGGGACCCAGAGAACAAGGCTAACCCCTCTCACAAGTGACAGCCCTTCCCATCCGATCCAGAGGACAGCTCCCACGTCGCCCGCCCCTCCAGTTATCATCTTCCATTGTCCTGCCTCTGGGAGGGTCCAGACATCCCTCTCTATTATAGAGCACCATGTTCCCTCTCTGTACCCCCAGGATTAGGCAGATCTGTAGAAAAGACACTGGGCCAGGGGAGGGGAAGGGCTTGGAAAAATATTATGTCTTTGATCAAAATCTGGTCCTAAAGAAAAGAAACAAATGTTCAATTACTCAAATAGAAATGAATGAGTTAGCTTTTCTTTTATGGTAGTTCTGAGGCTAACCCCAGGGCATAATCTAAATAAAACTCTCTGGGCCTTTGGCCTATGAATCTGGAAGAGATAATCAGGATTGATATAAAAGCTTTCCCCCCCCTCCTCTTCAGCCTAGTGTGGTTATTGAACACATTTACTGTTGACCTTGGTCAGGCTAGAATACCTTGTTGGCCAATAAAGTTGTTGGCATGGAATTGACCCAGTGGCATTTTAATTGGCATTCCTGGGTCCAAGGAAGCTTTTATAGGCCAAGACTGGCCAAGTCAGAGACCTCTTTAATCTACCTCCCCCATTCCCCAGGCAAATGGCAAACCACCACAGTAACAAAATCAAGCTTCTTTCCTTTCTATAATTTAATTCTCCCAATGGATTTGGTCTTAGTACCATGTGCCTTCCCTTCTTAGTACCATGTGCATCCCTCTATGCCTGCTCCCTTTGTGTATCTCTCCATAAGTTTTCCACAACTCAATTCAACAACATAAACAATTAAAATGAGAACTTATAAGATAATTCATGGATCAACAGGGCAGTTTTATGTATAGCTTTATGGTATGAATAGAATGTGGGATCTGAAGCCAAGAAGACTTGAGATCAAATTCTGCCTTAAACTCTTACTAAATGTATTATTTGGACAAGTCATTTAACTTCTATTTGCCTCAGTTTCTTCAACTGTAAAATGGAGATAATAACCTCCCAGGGATTATTGTGGGGATAAAAATGAGAAAATAGATATTATTTTTATTAGGTTTTTTTAGGTTTTTTTTGCAAGGCAGTGGGGTTAAGTGGCTTGCCCAAGGCCACAGAGCTAGGTCATTATTAAATGTCTGAGCCTAGATTTGAGCTCAGGTCCTCCTGACTCCAGGGCCAGTGCTCTATCCATTGCACCACCTAGCCGCCCCAATTTTTATTATTTTCTAAAGCTAGAATTAGTTATCTAATGCAAGCCCCTTCATTTTACAGAATAGGAAACCAGGGCTCTGTGGAGTATCCCATTTGTACCTGTTGCCTTTGGCCCTAAAACCCTCTTTTTTTTCTCTGTCCTATACTGTCCTCGCCATCTCTCACCACTTCTCCCCTCCAGTCTCTCTCACTATTCAGTTTAAACAACAACAAAACAGCAATGAATGCTTAGAAATATGAAGCCATCCATTTTCAAGATGCTCCAACCTCTGGACTCCATCCCTAGTCCACATATTTGATGTTCATCCTGAGCTCTCATTTCAGACATGTCACTTCCTCATTCAGATCATAACAGGAGGCACCAAGAGTAATCAAATTTGTTTTTTAAATGTATGCCAACCCAGGTGGATGAAGGCAAAGAAAATGAAGCCAAAATTAATGAAGCCAGGGACTGTTACAGACCGGTGGCAGGCAGGGCGGCTCTTTTGTACTTTGTTGTTAACGACCTCCGGAAAATCAACCCCATCTATCAGTTCTCTTTGAAGGTAAGGTCATATTTGCCAGTGCCCTTGTAAAAGCTGGGCATGTTTGCATACTTCCCTCTGAAGGTCCAAGGCTTTCTTTTACAAAACAGGAGCTGCCACTGGCAGAGTTACCATGGGATGGAAATAGGTTGTCTGTCCCCAACTTAGCCCAGCCCCTTCCCCATTTCTGCTCAGAGCTCTACTGCCATTTTCCATTTCTAATTTCCACAAAATAAATCAGATAATTACACTTAAATGAGGAGAAAAGAGGGCATTTTTGCACTGACCCAAATAGAGTCTTGACATTCTATTAATTTTTCTGTATACTTGAGGTTTATTTCCTGGGACAATACTTAGTTTCCAAAATGGAAGGAAGTTCCTTGAGGGTAGAGGAGATGGTGGTTTTTTGGTCTCCCTAGCACACAGCTGCTCTCATACAGAGGGATCATAATCAATGAATATTTATTAAGCACCAAATGTGCAGAGACAAGCAGAGCAGCTCCTGGCCTTAAGGAGCTTACATCCTCATGGAGAAACCTGAAAGCTGACTTAATAAATGCTTATTGCTTTGAATCAAATTGTACTCTCTCCAAGGTGAGATTGGAAGGGAGAGGGAAAGGAGGGAGGAGGAAAGGGAGAGGAAAGGGAAAGAGAGAGCCAGAGAGAGAGAGTGAGGGAGAGAATGAGGGGGGTAGGGGGAGAGACACAGAGAGAAAGCAAGAGAGAGAGTGAGGCAGAGAGAGAGTGAGGAAGAGTGAGAGTGAGAGAGAAGGAAAGAGCAAGTGCGGGAAGGGGAAGAAGATAGGAGACATTTGTGATTCATAATATGAAGAAGTCTTTTCTAGCACCAACATCTAGAGCCATCATCCAGCTCAGAAGTAGGGGTTCTCCTCTTCCCTCCTCAGTAGCTGGGATTTGGGCACTCTTGGCAGTACTGATCTGATTTTTAAAAATTTCTTTAACAAAAATTTATTTTCTCTCCCCTTCTCATCTTCCTGTATGATAAGCAGAAAACAAACAAAACCCACATATAGTCAAGCAAAATAATAAGCTCCATGTTTATTCATTACTGGCCCCATTTTCAAGAGAAGGAAATTGATAGGGGCCTATCTGACTTGACAAGCATCACAGAGGAGATAGATGCTAGGAACCAAGAATTCCTTCACCCTCCTCAGCT
This sequence comes from Macrotis lagotis, assembly GCF_037893015.1. Lineage (NCBI taxonomy): Eukaryota > Metazoa > Chordata > Mammalia > Peramelemorphia > Peramelidae > Macrotis > Macrotis lagotis. The sequence goes on from NC_133664.1 coordinate 12,765,569, forward strand.
GTCTTTGTCTCCATAAAATACCCCAGCCCTGAATGTTGTGGGTTCCCCCTACAGTTGCCACCTCCTTAGAGAATCTTCACTCATCCACAGGCTTTCAACAACCTCTTCCATAAGGCCATCCAGCAGTCAGAAAAGACAGAGGATCCCCAGGAGCGCATCTCAAACTTGATGGAAAGCATCACCTACTCTATTTTCCTTAACACCAGCCAGGCATTGTTTGAGAAGGACAAACTCACTTTCCTCTCCCAGATGACTTTTCAGGTAGGAAAGAGTGTCCACACATTTTCCTGTGATGAGTAATCAAGTAGATGTATGGACTGTGTTGGATGTCCTGATCATTTCTTGGTGGCAACTCCTTATGGTGTCTTCAGTGGGCTGAAGAGTGGTAGATGGATGGGTGGATGGATGAGTGAATGAAAAGTATTTATTAAGTCATTTCTCTTTTTTCTTTTTTCTTTACTTTTTCAAGACAATGGGGTTAAGTGACTTGCTGAAGGTCACATAGCTAGGTAATTATTACATGTCTGAGGTCAGATTTGAACGCAGGTCCTCCTGACTCTGGTGCTCTATCCACTGTGCCACCTAGCTGCCCCATTAAGTAATTTCTACCACAAACTTTATCCATCGAGTAATTTCCTCTATGCCAGGTCTAAGAATTATATTCCCACTATAGAATGGACCTATACCCTAGAGAAGGCTCACCAACCACTGTTTCCTGTACCACAGTTGACCAGGGTAGGTTGTTAGGCTTATTCCAGTCCAAAGCAGCACATATGCCTCAACTTATTCAATTTCCAAGGATCAGGAGGTTTAAGGTATAGGATGCACAACCAACTCACCTTTCCAAGGTTTTCTGATCATCCTATGACTGTATAAAGAGATGAGAAAGAGAATAAACTATCTTTTACCTAACCAGGTCACAGCATTTCATTATCTTATATCATATGTATTAAATGGGCAACTAGGGAGCACAGTAGCTAGAGTGCTGTCTGAAGTTAGAAAAACTCATCATGCTGAGTTCAGATCTGACCTCAAACATTTACTAGCTCTGTGACCCTGGGCAAGTCACTTCACTTTGCCTCAGTTTCCTCAACTATAAAATAAGCTGCAGAAGGAAATGGCAAACCACTTCAAAATCTTTACCAGAAAAAAAATTCAAACAGGATTATAAAGAACATGATTGAAAAATGACCTAGCAACCATAGCTAAACTGTGAATTTACCTAGTGGCTGGTAGAATGCAAAGACGGTAGCTTGCCAGAAGTTCCAACCTTAAGCCTAGTCCTCATCATCTCAGCTATCAAAGCTTAGACTCCTGTCTTGTCCAGTTTCTCCTCCTTCGAGGAGCTTCAATGAGATTAGTTCCTAGGAGAGTCAGCTCTAAAAGAGTTCCTAAGAGAGAGGTTAATAGCATGGTATGGGAGGGGGCTGGATCTGGAATCAGACCAGGCCTTGAACCCCATTTTTGTCATTGACTCTGGATGACTTTGGGAAAGACCCCAATCCAACCCCTTCCTTCCTCCCCTCCATCCCCTTCTTACCACTTGTTCCCTTCCTGTATTCTCTGGTCTTCTGTACATTCTTAATACATGGCTGATCATCATTGTCCATGCCCAGGACATAGCTTCTCCTCCTCTCTGCCTCTTAGAATCACTTCAGGTTCTGCCTTCTCTTTGAGCTCTTTCTTCCTCCTCCTCTGCCCCCAGCCTCCCAGTGACTTCCTCCCCTTTCCCAAGGTTACCTTCTGTCTATTTTGTCTGTGTCTTATTTATCCCTCTCTCTTCTGTGTTAGAAGGGGAGCTTCTCAAAAGTCCAGAGACTATTTTTAGCTCTTTCCTTAGAATGTCCAGCACCATCTCCTCCAGCTGGCACATATTGGCTCTTAATAAATTGTTTGTATTTTTTCCATAAATTAAGATTATTCCTTTTGTAATTCAGTTTACAGGATCTGATTCAGAGCATAGTGTTTCCCCTTTATTTTAACCCTAGAAAGTCATTCTTTCTCTGGACATTAGCCATGAATGAGTATTCTCATGGTCAAGATCTCAAATTCTAGGCTTACTCCAGGTTTTAATCCAACTGATACCAGTCCTCAGCTACTAAGTGTATGAGCCAATTCCATATTTCTGGAATAGTGAATAAAATGTTCACTTCTGAGGCAGGAGGACCTGGAATCAATCCTACCTTAGACCCTTAGTACCTCTATAACTCTGGGAAAGTCACTTAGCTATTCAATGCCTCAATTTCCTCAATTTTAAAATGAGGGGATTATACTTGATGGTTCTTAAGAGCCCTTCTATCACACTGTGTATGCTCCTCTTATTAAAATATGCAGATCCCAAGAGAATCAAGGACCTGATTGGGGTCTAACATCTCCCAAGGCAGCTCAGATCTGCCTTGGACAGTTTTCATGAGAGGACATTTTTCTGTCATTTAAGTCTAAATCCACCTTTCTGGACCTTTTCCCCCATGGCTCCTGATTTTATACTCTAGCTCCTGATTTTCTCTCTGGTGCCAAGCAGGACAAGGCTAATATCTCTTCCACAATTTAGAGTCAAAGGATTTGAGCTCAGCATCTGGGTGATCTTGTGAAATTACTTGACCTCCCCAGGCCTCAGTTTCCTCATCTGTAAAATGAGGAGATTATAATAGATGGACTCCCATGTCCCTGGTAGAACTACCCCTATGGTCTTCAGATGCTGCCTAATCCTAGATGAGTAGTACCCTGCATTCCCCCCCATCATCCCAGACCCTTTGTTAAATTCTCCTCCTATCTCAGGCCCCTCCTAAAGCCAGTCTTCTGTGCCCAGCCCAAAGGAATTCTCTTGAGGATCAATCCATAAGTCTGCCTTGCCTCCTGGGGGGCCCTTCATCTGAGGGGGATGCTGACATTCTAAGATAAATTCTCTCATTTAGTTCTGTCTGTAGAGAATCATTCCCCACCCTTTGCTGATAGGTGCTGGGGGTTTAGAAATGTTCTGCCTTCATCAGCGATGTCTTTTTTTTTTTTAAATTAGATTTCCATTACTGGTTGAAAAATCATTGGCACCATTGAAAACCCTTTCATGGAGCCAGGGAAGGTGCAGCTAGTGGAATTCTCCGATTAGCACACTTTGTCCTTCCTATTCACTCCCGCCGATTAAGTGGTGAATGCTCGAAGAGAGAAGTGACTGGGAGGAAAACCTAATGACCTTTTTTTCCATTTTGTGTACTGTCAAGATTCTGCTGCGAAATAAAGAGATAGAAGGCCCTGAATTGGATTTCCTGCTTCGCTACACAGTAGAACACACTTACCAGAGTCCCGTCGACTTCCTAACGACGCCGTCGTGGAGTGCTATTAAGGTATGTTAGGAAGATTGTTTTGCAATTTCCAAATCTTATTTCAAATCACAGTTCTTTTCGGTTTGTAGATGGAGTCCAAGAGGGCCAATGAAGCTGTCAGACTCCATTTCAGTGGCAGAAATGGCTCTGCCTCGTGAGGCTCCCACGGTTCAAATTTCAGCTTTGCTTCCTAATGCAACTTAGACAGAGTCACTTGGCTGGGCTGAGCCTCGGTTTCCTTTTATGTAAAATGAAGTGTCTGGGCTAGGCAGCTTCTGAGGTCACTTTTAACTCTAAATTTGCAATCCAAAGTGAATTCCTCAGGGTCACCTAGGGAGCAAGTGGGATAAGCAGGATTTGAATCCAAGGCCCTGATTCTAAAGTCAGTATTGTTTCCACTGTACCAATTCTGCAATAATTTATTAATTTAGTAAAATGTATTTATTTATTTTTGCAACTACATGCAAAGATTTCAGCAATCATTTTTGGTAAGATTTTGAGTTTCACATTTTTCTCCCTCCCTGCTCTTCCCACTCCCCTGAAAGAGAATAATCTAATATGAGTTATACATGTGTAACTATGATAAACATATCTCCATGTTAATCATCTACAGTAATTTATTGAGCATGTGCCACATAGCACATATGTAGAACAAAGGTTCTACATGTATAACCACATTGAACATATCTCCATATTAATCATCTACAGTAATTTATTGAGCATGTGCCATGTAGCACATAGAACAAATGTTCTACATTCATGACCCATTAAACATATTTCCATATTAATCATCCACAGTGATTTATTGAGCATGTGCCATGTAACGCATAGAACAAAGGTTCTACATGCATGACCATGTTAAACATACTTCCATATTAATCATCTATAGTAATTTATTGAGCATGTACCATGTTGCACACAGAACAAAGGTTTTATCTCCATGTTAATCATCTACAGTGATTTACTGAGCATGTGCCATGTATCAGACACTCTATAGGTGCTGCATGTACCCAATCAAAGTCATAATAGTGCCTGCCCTCCAGGTGCTTCCATTCTACTGGAACTGAGCAGAAGGACCGAATGGGATCCATATGGAAATGGCTCATTCTCACCTCCCTGCAAAAGATGGAGAGAAAGAGTTCTTTAGAAGTGAAAGTCGCCTTTTTTAGTTCCTTATTGGAGTTTAAGGAAGATAATTGCCCCAAATCCAGTATTGTTTCAGAATTGTGACTTATACAAGTCAGGTGCTTTAACCCTGGACACTCATGAGGATGACAGGAAAGGGCTGTTCGTTCAAATGAGGACGAGTGTGGACTAGGGAGAACTGGGCTCAAGTCCCACCTCTGACCAGACCAGTTGGGTGATCTGTGCAAATGACCCAGCATCTCAGTGCCCCCCTCCACTTTCCAAGGTGACAGAGGAACTGCTTGTTGAATCAGTGGAGAGCATTTCCATACCAGAAAGCCCCCACACAGACAAAATCAAATCCCTCAAACCTCTACTCTCACCTTCCTCCATCCCTCCTCTGTTACAGGCAATTTCCCGAATGGAAGAATTCCGGGGGCTGGACCGAGACGTGGAAGGGTCTGCCAAGCGATGGAAGAAGTGGGTTGAATCTGAAAGCCCAGAAAAAGAAAAATTCCCTCAGGAATGGAAAAATAAGAGTCCTCTGCAAAAGCTGATAATCCTGAGAGCCATGCGCCCTGACCGGATGACCTATGCGCTCAGGTATCATGGCCCACTGACACTGGAGTCTTGGAAGCACCCTCCAGGGGGTGGGGCAGCTTGGGTCCTCTGGTGGTTGCCCTGGGGTTGAGGTTAATGAGATTATGATGAATCCACATTGATGTGAAGTCAGACAGTTGGGAAAATCCTAATATCCATTAGGCATTTATCAAACATTTATAATTGTTTATTAACTATGGGATGTATTAAGTGCTTAAGGTTATTAAGAATTTATTATGTTCATGGGACTTGGATGCTAATGCTCATGAAACTGGATGAATCTTATCCAAACCACCAGAAAAATACAGCCCCTCCCTCTCTGGGGGTGTCAAAAGCTGGGGGTGAAGACAAATGGAAGTCTATGTGGAAAAACAGCTGTCAGAGGTTAGAGATGGGTGGTCACTCCAGTTGTCTCCATTCAGTTGCCTCAGTTTCCCTTGAAAGATTTCCCAAGTCAAGGAAAGGATGAATCTTCCTCAAGGAGACCCCCAGGAAGTTGGAGCATTTCCCACCACAGCAGAAGAAAAATAGGAAACTTTATGGACTTTAAGGGATGCTCCTTTGGCCTGTTATAATGTCCAGCAAGTAGTTGGTAAGGGCACTGGAGTCCTTGTCCTCAAGATGCCAGCGGCACAGCGTGGGGGGGGGTGTGGAATCCAACATGGACCCAGGTTTAAATGCAAAGTAGACACAGATTAATTTCAAGAGAGTGAAGGAATCCAGAGAGCCCTCAGGAGGAGGGGGCACCTGGGGCAGCCTTGGAAAGAAGTTGGGGACTCTGCCAGCACAGCAGAGGAGGGAGGGGCACCTGCCTACCAAGTCAAAAAACGGAATCTGAGGCACAAGAGGCCGCTAGCAGGACAGAGAGTGTTTGAAGGGGAACCATGTTCAATTAGATGGAAGGACTACCTCAGAGCTGGAGGGTCTGTGTGGCTTCAGGCAAAGGGCAACTTCTCAGAATTCCCAGCCCAGGGGGCAGCTAGGTGGCACAGTGGATAGAGCACTGGCCCTGGAGTCAGAAGAACCTGAATTCAAATCCAGCCTCAGACACTTAATAATTGCCTAGCTGTGTGACCTTGGGGAAGTCACTCTTAATCCCATCGCCCTAAATAAATAAAATTTTTAAAAAAGAATCCCCAGTCTACCTGAGACTGTGAGTGGTATCAGTGGAGGGAGCTCCCATACAGGAAGTTTCTTTCATTGAGAAGTCACAGCTGAGGACCAAAAAGAGCCCAGGGAATAAGGAGGACAGCTTCCTTCTTCAGCCAATGGCATCAATTCTTCAGTCTATCACTGACCTATTGGTGTTCTGACTTCTGTTATCTAATGCCCTTCTTTTTCTTTGGAAACAGGAATTTTGTGGAGGAAAAACTAGGTCCTAAGTATGTGGAAGGGCCCCGGCTGGACCTTGGCAAATCCTATGAGGAGAGCAGCCCGGCCACCCCTGTGTTCTTCATCCTGTCCCCAGGGGTCGACGCTCTCAAAGATGTGGAGGTCCTTGGTGAGGCTTTGTGGGCACCTTAGGACTCTCACTCCTCTATCCACTATCAGTAGATAATACTGGCTCTCCCTCTCCTTTTTTTCTCCTTCCCTATCCTTCCTTTCTCCTCTTTCTGACTCTGACTCTGTCTCTGTCTCGATCTGTCTATCTATCCTGTCTCTCTGTCTCTCTGTCTCTCTGTCTCTCTCTCTCTCTCTCTCTCTCTCTCTCTCTCCCCCTCCCTCCCTCCCTCCTTCCTCCACCCCCTCCACCTTGTCTCTCTGTCTCCCTCCTCCCTCCCCCTCTCTCTCTCTCTCTCTCTCTCTCTCTCTCTGTCTCCCTCCCTCCATCTGCCTTTGCTCCTTTTTCTGCTTCTTGTAAATGAGATCTATGGAGAGGACAAAGTTAATCACACAGCAGTCTGAAGCAATGTTCCGAGGGCACATTCCTCTGCTAGGCTTTGTGCCTTTGTGTCTACCTTTGGAGTCGAGGAGGGCCAGAGGGCAATTTTCTCCATGCTCATGTAATCTCGTGCCCCCTCCTCCTGTGACTAAATCATGGTCATTAGAGCCAGGGTACTCCATTGTGCAGGCCCGCTCGCTTTGTGAACTGGATTGCCATTCCCCACAGACTGTACCCAGAATACCAGGTTAATACAGCTGTGACCTAACTGGGCTCAATTTGAGGTGAGAGGCTGGTGCATTTTCCCATTGAACCAATCACTTACAAAAATGAGGCAATATCCACCACATGTTGCTCCTTTAAGAAGAAGGGAGAAAAAAAGGAAATGTTCAGTGGCCCTGGAGGAGTTTGTGGAGCTGGGTAACAATGCCCGCTGTCTCTCAAAGTGGCATATTCCCCATTATCATAAAACCAAAGGCTCCTATTTCCCCAGGCTTAGTGAATATGCCAGTGGGGCACCATGGAGAGCTCCCAGCTCCTGTGAGTTGAAATGGTAAGGAATTTGGTTTGGATACCTTAGGAAGGGGTAGATATAAAGACCTGGAGGATTGTACCAGAGTCCTCAGAAAGGAGACAGTTCATGCTCTTTTGTTCTTACCTTCTGCTTTACTTTCTCCCCCAGGGAGAAAACTGGGCTTTACGATGGATTCTGGAAAGTTTCATAACATTTCCTTGGGTCAAGGCCAAGAGGCCATCGCTGAAGCTGCATTGAAGAAAGCTTCCAAGGAAGGACACTGGGTCATTCTCCAAGTACGTGTGGGAAACGCCACAAGGGAGTGATGCCAGAGCTATGAGACTGAACTGAATTGGAGCCCCTGATCTGAGTTGTAGTGCGACCATCCTCGTTAACAAATTCATCAGTTTAACGAAGAGTCCCTACAATGTGCTCACTTAGAGACCGGGTTCTAGAGCTGATAAAGAGAGAGCTAAGAAGGAAGCCACTGACTGGGCAGGATCCCGGTCACCTTAACCTCTCCACTATAATAATAAATAGTAATAATAATACCTAGCCCTGACAGAACCATACGTATTCCATTTGCTCCTTATAATAATCCTGCGAGGTGGGTTATAGTATTGCCTACATTTTACAACTGAGGAAACTGAGGCAGAAAGGGATTAAATGACTTGGTCAAGTTCATATAGATTATAATTATCTGTTGCAAGATTTGAACTCAGGTCTTCCAGTCTCATGCCTATTGAGCTGCCTGGCTCGTTGCCATTGATAGAGGGAGTGAGCTCATCTAAGAGTTTCTTAGAGTAAGGAAACCAAAGACCCAGCCCCTATCCCCTTGTGCCCAGTACTAGAATTACAAAGATGAAAACAAAATCCTGCCTGCCCTCAAAGTGCTTACATTCTCCTTGGGGAGGAGGAGGGTGGTACCATAGATAAGCAAATAAAGAAATATAAAATATACTCAAAGTAATTTTAGAGGGGATAATGCTAACCACTGGGGCGTCCAGAAAAGACTTGTTTGAGGAGGGGGGTTACTTGGGCTATGAAAGGTTCTATCAATCAATAAATCAAATCACCAAGTACCTTTCACATGTACAAGGCCAGGTGCTGAGTATACAAAGAGGACCACTCCTCTCCAGGAGGGAGCTAGCAGAAGTGATGATTCTGCTAACATGGTGCTCAAATGGGGAGCTACAAGATCTGGGTTCAAATCCCAGTTCTGCTACTTACTATGTACATGACTTCTAGCAAGCCAACCTGGGACTCAGTTTCCTCATTTGAAAAATGAATTCCTTGCCCAAGGTCCCTGCTTAGGTTTAATTTGATGTCGTGCTAGGGGAAGCTTCAGAGCTAAAATTGGACTGGATTGAAATTGAATTGAAACACTGACTAACTGAATGACAACTTTTCTGAGACTTGGAATCCTTTGGGTATCCTAGGTCTGAGCATCCTGCTTAACCAGGATTCTCCAGTTTTCTCTGATCTCTAGGACTCATTTGTTTTGCCTTAGTGAGCACCTAAACTAGGATGAGTAAGAGAGGGGAACGCCCTTGGGAAGAGACAAGCTGGTACCCTAAGTATCAATGGTTTGGTGATCTTGGTGATCTTCTATAGAATTATTAACTCCCTTTTTTTTTCTTAAGAGACTTGAGAGGAGACATATCTGTGGTGGCAATGAGCTAAATCCCTCCTCCTCTGGCTGGTTGGGAGGCTTTCACGCTGCCAGCAGCTCTAGATCTCAACATTTAGGTGCCCCCTTTCTGCCCTCTAATTGGCTCTCAGCTCTGTAGGGGACTTGCAAGAAAGGGATCACAAAATAAAACTTGCACCCCTTTATCAGATGAACCCAGCTTAAAATTGGCTGAAGGCAATGTCTTGCAATGAGAGCCCATGGCTGGGCCACTAGAGAAAATCCTGGAAGTCTTTGAGGCCAATCAGGTCCTTGATTCCCTTGGGATCTGCTTACTGCAATAAGAGGAACAGAGATGGAATGATAGAAAGTCCCTTAAGAAGCAGCAAGTATGATCCCCTCATTTTAAAAATGAGGAACTTGAGGCATTGAATGATTAAGGGACTTTCCCAAGGTCGCACATCTATTAAGTGTCTGAGGTGGGATTTGATTTCAGGTCCTCTGACTCAGAGGTGAATTTTTTATTCACTTTTCTACAGAGCCTCTTGCCTCATACATAAGTAGATAATTAATAGATATAACTACAAGATAGTACAGTGTGTAGACTGCTGAATTTGTAGGAAGAAAGAATTGAGTTCAAACCTTGCCTCAAATATTTCATAGCCATGTGATCCTGAGTAAGTCACTTAACATCCCTCAGCCTCAATTTCCTCATCTGTAAAATGAGGATAATAATAACATACTTTTAGGTCATTGTGAGGATCAAATGAGATAACACGTAAATTGCTTTGCAAATCTTACATCACTATATAAGTTCTAATTATAATAATTGTTTTTATTATTATTGATAGCAATGCAGAATCACCATAGTAAGTTGAATCATTGGCTTCCCTGCTGCTATCTCGCCACTCACGTGTTTTTTCCTCCATTGTTCTCCTTCTAGAAGGTTTTTATTGTTAGCTATAGTTTACTTGTCTTCCTTCCTAAAAAGGTCCCTAAAGCGGAAGAGACCACAGATGGAGAGATGGAAGGGACACCAGAATTCATCTTGTCCCTCCCTTCATGTTACTATGAGGAAATGTTGGCCTTGAGAAGGAAGGTGATTTGCGCAAAGTCACCAAGTAGTCATTGTCAAAGGCAAGATTTGAACTCATAGTCTCTGATATCGGTGATATCCACTAGGAGATGCCATAGTGCATGGAGCCCTGGGGGTCTAGGGGAGAGTCAGGAAGACTTGAGTTCAAATCGGATATCAGACATTTTCCAGCTGTGGAACCTTTGGCTAGTCACATCACCCTGTTTCCCTCAGTTTCCTCCTCTGTAAAAATTGAGCTGGAGAAGGAAATAGCAAAACTATTCCAGTATCTTTGCCAAGAAAACTCCAAATGGAATCTTGAAGAGTTGGACATGAGTGGGTCCTGCTCCCCTGACATGCACTTGATAGGACGTTTGCTGAATGACTTTATTTGTGTTTGTACAAAGGTGGCCTTTGGTTTCTTGGGTTAAATGCTATTGATCCATTATTTCTCACCTCCCATCACAAGTGTTCCCCTCCCCCCCTCCCTTATGCTCAGTGTTCCACCATTAGAATGGAGGCTCCTTGAGGGCAGGGACTGCTTTGTTTCCTTGTATTTGCTGCCCAAATACTTTGCATGGGGCCTCGTATACCATAAGCAGTTAATAAAAGTTGAGTATCTCTGTGGAGGAATAGAAATGCTGCCCACCTGAGGTTTCAATCCCTTCACGACCTTTGAAAGTTGCATAGTGCTCCCCCTCCCCCTTAGATGATCTCTTCAGAGCTGGACAGGAGATCAGAGGTCAACTAGTCTGAGCCTCTCATTTCACAGTGGAGCAACGGCAGCAAAGAGACTTGTCCAGGGCCCCAGGCACAGCTAGCAGAACGACATCTCATTGTCCTCGTTTGCAGAATGAAGAGGCTGGGTAGATGGCTCTGAAGGCCTCTGACCCTACGAGGTAAAGAAAAATGGAAAGAACTTCAGGATCATAGGACTAAGCCCTCTCATTTTAAAGAGGAGGAAACTGAGGCACAAGTAATGTGTCCAGAGTCAAAGAATAAAATCAGCCTTCAATCCCAGGTCCTCTGTCCTTAAATCCAGTGCCCTTTAATATGCCATAGTGATTCTCTAATAAATGTTTCCATCTCACCAAGAGTGAATATCACCTTATTTTCTAGAATGTCCATTTGGTAGCCAAGTGGCTGGGGAACCTGGAGCAACTCTTGGAGCAGCTTGGCCAAGAAAGCCACGGAGATTACAGGGTCTTCATGAGTGCAGAGCCAGCGGCCACCGCTGAGGAACATATCATCCCTCAAGGCCTTCTAGAGAATTCCATTAAGATCACCAACGAGCCCCCCACGGGTATGCTTGCCAATCTGCATGCTGCCCTCTACAACTTCGATCAGGTAGGAACGTGAAAGCCTTCCTCCGAAGCCAGATTCTTTGCATCAGCTCAGTCTCCCATGTCTTATCTTTGCCTCTTGCTTTCATTTTGTTTTTTTTTAGCATGTTAGCTACACCTTTTCTTTTTGTTTAAGAAAGATTTTATTTATTGTGAGTTTTACAATTTTCCCCCATTCTTGTTTCCTTCCCCCTCACCCCTCACAGAAGGCAGTTTGTTAGTCTTTTTATTGTTTCCATGGCATACATTGATCTCAGTTGAATGTGTTAAGAGAAAAATCAAATCCAGCCTCAGACACTTAATAAGTACCTAGCTGTGTGGTCTTGGGCAAGTCACTTAACCCCATTGCCTTGCAAAAACCTAAAAGAAAAAAAAAACAACAAAAAAGAGAGAAATCATATCCTTAAAGGAAGTAAAATAGAGTATAAGAGATAGCAAAATTACATTAAAATATCGGAGCAGCTAGGTGGTGTAGTGGATAAAGCACCGGCCTTGGAGTCAGGAGTACCTGGGTTCAAATGCAGTCTCAGACACTTAACTAATTACCTAGCTGTGTGGCCTCGGGTAAGCCACTTAACCCCATTTGCCTTGCAAAAACCTAAATATATATATATATATATATGTATATATATATATGTATATATATATATATATATTTAAAGATTTTTTTCCTAAGTTAAAGGTCTTTAGTCTTTGTTCAAACTCCACAATTCTTTCTCTCGATACAGATGGTATTCTCCATCTCAGATACCCCCAAATTGTCCCTGATTATTGCACTGATGGAATGAGCAGTCCATCAAGGTTGAGCATCACCCCCATGATGCTGTTAGGGTATACAATGTTCTTCTGGTTCTGCTCATCTCACTCAGCATCAGTTCATGCAAATCCCTCCAGGCTTCCCTGAATTCCCATCCCTTCTGGTTTCTAATAGAACAATAGTGTTCCATGACATACATATACCATTTGTTTGTTAAGTCATTCCCCAATTAAAGGACATTCACTTAATTTCCAATTCTTTGCCACCTCAAACAGGGCTGCTATGAATGTTTTTGTACAAGTAATGTTTTTACCCTTTTTCATCATCTCTTCAGGGTATAGACCCAGTAGTGGTATCGCTGGGTCAAAGGGGATGCACATTTTTGTTGCCCTTTGGGAGTAATTCCAAACTGCTCTCCAGAAAGGTTAGATGAGTTCACAGCTCCACCAGCAACGTATTAGTATCCCAGATTTCCCATATTCCTTCCAACAGTGATCATTGCCCTTTCTGGTCATACTGGCCAGTCTAAGAGGTGTGAGGTGGTACCTCAGAGATGCTTTAATTTTAATTTCTCTAATAAGTAATGATTTAGAGTAATTTTTCATATGACTATGGATCACTTTGATTTCCTCATCTGTAAATTGCCTTTGAATATCCTTTGACCATTTGTCAATTGGAGAATGGCTTTTTTTAAAAATGTGATTCAGTTCTCTGTGTATTTTAGAATTGAGTCCTTTGTCAGAAACACTAGTTGCAAAAAATTGTTTCCCAATTTACTACATTTCTTTTGACCTTGGACAGTGGTTTTATCTGTGCAAAAGCTTTTTAATTTAATGTAATCAAAATCATCTAGTTTGTTTTTAATGATGTTCCTCCTTCTCTTCCTTGGTCATAAACTGCTTCCCTTTCCATAGATTAGCTACACCTTTTACAAAGGTGCACAAAGTCAGCCCATTGGGCACTCCAAATCCATGATGCTGAGAAAAGAGTGTGGCCAGTTTGCAATGGTGGATGGTATTGTGTTTGGTATCGGGCTAAGCCCTCAGGGTACAAAAAAGGGCAAAAAAATATGAGCAGCTCACTCCAATGGCAGAAACAATATTTAAATAACTAGGTAAATAAATACCTCAGAGGGAAGGTCACTTTTTGAGAGTACTTTCTTAGTGGGGGGCGGCTAGGTGGTGCAGTGGATAGAGCACTGGCCCTGGAGTCAGGAGTACCTGAGTTCAAATCCGGACTCAGACACTTCATAATGACCTAGCTGTGTGGCCTTGGGCCAGCCACTTAACCCCATTTGCCTTGCAAAAAAAAAAAAAAAACTTAAAAAAAAGAGAGAGTACTTTCTTGTTTGTGGAATCAGCCAGGTCAAAGAAGTCCTATTCTTGAGCATCTGAGTATTGTGGTCCCCCTTTATCTCATCAGTTCCATCTGCAGTTCCACCTCCACACTGCAGTATACATGGTTCCACCATAATTAGTCCATCAATCAACAACATTTATTAAGCTCCTACTATTTACAGGCACTCCATTAGTTAGATGCCTCAGTTATAAAGACAGACAAGAAGCTGTCCTCACCTCCAGTGCCCTTTTTCTTGTTTTTTTTTCAATTTTTCTATAATGTTATTTATTTGTTTGTTTGTTTGTTTTAGGATTTTGCAAGGCAAATGGGGTTAAGTGGCTTGCCCAAGGCCACACAGCTAGGTCACTATGAAGTGTCTGAGGCTGGATTTGAACTCAGCTACTCCTGACTCCAGGGCTGGTGCTCTATCTACTATGCCACCTAGCCACCCCCCATAATTTATTTTCATATAGTTTATATATGCATCAGTAATACTTGGGAACATGTGAGCTATCTTAATATTTTTATAATAGAAGTCCCAAAAGGGGACTGTATTTTCTTCATTCAGAATGCAGTAAGTTGACCATTATAAAAAAGTATTTTATAGCTTCCTTGCTTCCTGAACTGCCTCCTAAATAAAATAAGTTGAAATGAAATTTTTGAAATTAATATATAATTTTAAGATTTAACTGAGTCCTATTTTCAGAAAACTCTTTCTCTGTAAAAACACCATACACACATTCATACAAGCATGGATCTACATGCCACATGGCCATGCAACACATGCAAGATTGTCTGAAAAAGTTTGAAGGTGGTAGACGTGAACATTTAAGGAGGTAATGTTGGCAAAACAAAATGTCATCAGTTCCCTTTTCAAAGGGGATTTCTCTGAAATTCTGTTTTCAAATAGGGAACTTCCCCTAAAGTGCCAACCAAGGATCCTATACAATCTTGCTTTTTTTTTCTTCAGGTTTTTACTAGGCAAATGGGATTAAGTGACTTGCCCAAGGCCACACAGCTAGGTCATTATTAAGAGTCTGAGGTCACATTAGAACTCAGGTCCTCCTGTCTCCAGGGCCGGTGCTCTATCCACTGTGCCACCTAGCTGCCCCCTACAATCTTCATTTTTAAAAAAATCAAATACCTTACCTAAAGATACGCAGCTTTTCCAGAACAATCCCACAGAATATATAGATTATAGACCTTCTTTATTTTGGGCCAAGTTGACACTGAGCAGGAAGCTCCAAGGAGGAAGGAAGTGTCTGAGATGAATGAACTCCAACATAGCAATCAATTAATCTGGAGGGTTAAGGACTTACAAGATCTAGTCCAGCCCTCTCATTTTACAATCAAGAAAACTGAGATGCTGGGGAAATGACTAGGCCAGGGTCACACAGTGAGTGTTGTCAGTGAACCGGGGTTTTAGTGGACGTTTATTGAAGAGATAGAGTATGATGTGTGTGTATAAATACATATTTACACACACATGCACACACTCACACATGCACACTCTGGGCCATTAGAAGTTATTTAGTTTAATGCCCTCACTTTACACATGAGGAAACTGAGTCCAGGGATGTTAGGGGCCTTCCCCAAGATCACAGAGGGACTCAGAGGCAGACATTAGGATTGAGACCAGGCAGACCTCCTGTTTCCTCAGTAAATACTGGCTCTGCAGTCAGAAGACCCGAGTTCAGATCCTGTTTCTGATGCTTGCTACCTGTTTGATTATGGACAAGGCCCTTCATCTCTCTCGGCCTCAGTTTCCTGAATTCCCTTCCATTTCCAGAGCTCAATATTGCAATAAATGAGGCTTGAATTAGTCCATTTCTCTCCATTAAACTTTCTGGTTCTTTTCCCAATCTTCCCCCCAATCAACCTAAAAAACCTTCATAGAGAAGGCTAAGTAAATTTCAGTAGGATTCAGCAATCTTCTAGGTTTTATTTTCTTTAAGAATTAAAGATGAGAGGGGTGGCTAGGTGGTGCAGTGGATAGAGCACCAGCCCTGGAGCCAGGAGGACCTGAGTTCAAATTCAGACTCAGGTACTTAATAATTACCTAGCTGTATGGCCTTGGGCAAGCCACTTAACCCCATTAACTTGCAAAAAACCTATTTAAAAAAAAGATTAAAGAGGAGCATTAGACCTTAGGAGGTAGATGATCATCCCCATTCTTCAGATAAAGAAACTGAGGCTTTAGAGCAGTTGGGTGACTTGTGGATGGTGAAATGACCAGTACAACATTGGACTGGAGACCTTTTCCTCTAATATTAAATCCTTGATGGAAATTTTGAATATAAAGTTTCAGTCTAATCACATAGTAAAACCAAGAACTAACTAAGGTAATTAAATCTACCTTTTATTGTCTTTAAAAACAGGAAACTTAAAAATTCTGATCTTTGCAAAACATATAATACAGGAATGGATGTGGAAAAGGGGATGTAGGGGACAGCTAGGTGGCCCTATGAGTCAGAAGGACCTGAGTTCAAATCCAGTCCTGGACACTTGATAATTACCTAGCTGAGTGACCTTGGGCAAGTCACTTAACCCTACTGCCTTATTTTTGGTCTGATTTGGTGAAGTCCTCAGCATGGTGAATTCCTGGTGTAAAAACTCCCTCCACTAACATGGACTGGCCATTCATCTCTAATTTGTAGTCAGAGTGAGCGCTGAGATACTGAGTCCTAGGGTGCTAGTCCTGAATACTTAGTTCATAGAGAATTATTACTAGGGTACTGAGACATTTAATCTCTTAACCTGGATCCTGTGGAGACTATATGTCAGAGTCAGGTCTCAAACCCAACTCTTTCATTGACCCTATCCTTCTACCTAACTTGAATTTTATCATGAATAAGGAAATACTCTTAAGCACCAAGAGAGATGTCAACAATTTGGGAATTAATCTGGAAAATGGAACCAGAATTTCTTCTTACCAGAGGAGTGAATTCAGCCTTGAGAAAACCCTCCAGTATAGTTCACTAATCTCTGAGTCCCTTGGTAGGGTAGAGTATTGGACTGGCCCATGGGCATGCCAGTCAATCCTTTCTGTCCATCTTTGTATATAGTCCCAGGAGCTATGTGGGTGCTTTAATGGACCCACTTCTTTATCTCAGGGTCAAGTGGGTCATGGACCATCTTCAATATGACTTCCTTTAGGATCGGGCATATTGGCTCCAAGCACTGTAGTGATTCTTTTCTGCTTTTAGATAACCCCAGGAGTCTCCGTTCTTGGGCTCACTTCTGTCACCAGAGTCATATGGGGCTCATGAGAGCCTAACTTTAGAGATAGTTTGGACATTGGAAGCCTTCCGACCCAATTCCTAAATTTTTTAAAAGGAGAAACTGAGGTTCAGGAAAGTTAAAGGATTCACCCAATGTAACAAATAATATTAGCTGGAATTTGAACCCATCCTCTCAGATTTGTGAAGGTGTTAGATCTGAGCAGTGAGGGTTTTTTTAATGAAATATTTGATCAGAAACAACATTAAATATCACTGACAACTAAATTTGAGACATAATTCTTTACATTTAAATGAGTTTATTTCAGTGCCTGGATTATCAATATTTCTTTAGGTTCTTCCTTCTATTTTTGAACAGTTCTATTACCTCGTCTCTTTAAGCAAGCACATCCATTCTGCTTATTTGTTTTGGTAACTCTGCTGAGGCATATTCCTAACAGTGGAATTACTGGAGTCAAGGATATGCTTATTTTGTATTCTCTGCTACACGTGCCTGATTGTTCTTTAGAGAGATTTTGTATCTGCAATTTTACCAGCAATGAATGAATGGACTTATGTCTCTCTTCTCAGGGGGTAGTTGTTTTAAAATTTTTCAAATTTAATTTAATCTGCAGGTTCAATCCAGATGGAAAATATCAGTGTGTCTTCAAATTTCTAGCCAAAATGTTTGGTACATTTAGAAAAATAGCCAGTATCGGTCCCTGCCTTGCTCCTTAGCTTCTCTAACCATTCACAGGCCAGCACTGGAGGCCAAAAGAACACCAAGATACCATCTCTCCTAATGGGGAGCAGGACCCACACTGGAAAGAACCATCTCTTCTAGAAAGTTGCCAACATCCTCTGCCCCTTTCACCCCTGCACCTGTTTCTTCTAAAAGTTGTCAAAAAGGACTAATATTTTGGCTCTTATCATACCCAGATGGCCTAGTTTCCCCCAAAAAGGAGCCTAGATTTTGTCCACAAACTTATGCAGGAAGGAACAGGTAATTGGGCATGCAAAACGGATGGTGGTGAGCACAGGGCACCTTGCCAGCTCCATATTCATGAGACAGGTGAGCTTCAACTCAGTTTCACGGTTCTAGCTTGTATTCCTAGGACGCTTTCAGCTTGGGAATGTGTTTGTTGGTCTCAGGAATGGTGGACAGGCAGTTTTTCCCTATAAAGGTGTGTTCTATACCTTATTTGTTTGGATTTAGGTGAATAAAAGAAAGATGACTACTGCCTGGTGTTTAATCTTGAGAGGGGGCCAGAAAAAACAAAGAAGTTCGGTAGTTCTGATGATATGAGGACAACCAGGTGATGGAGTGAATAGAGCACTGGGCCTGGTTCAGGAAGACCTAAGTTCAAATTCAGTCTTGTTTACTTATTAGCTAGGCAAATCATTTCATCCTGTTTGCCTCAGTTTCCTCATTTGTAAAATGAGCTGGAACAGGAAATGGCAAATTATTATTTCTGCCAAGAAAACCCAAATGGGGTCTCAAAGTGAACAGCTTATATAATCCTGAAAAGTTTACAACACACCTTACATATATTATCTACTTCAAGACTCACATCTGCCCTATGAGGAAGATACTTCAGGTATCCCAATCTTTATTTAATAGATGAGAGAACTGGGGCTTAGAGATCAGGATTCTATGTCCAGTGAGTGTCAGAGGGAAGATTAGAACCCAGATCTTAATGACTCCAGGTCAGTACAATACCCTTGGATAGCATAGTTAGCACTTGTTTCACAATAGTGTAAATCCTCCAGATGTGGAAACTGGGGCTCAGAATAGGCAAGGTTATTCTCCAGGGTCACACAACTGCTACTGAGACTCTTACTCAGGTAGGTTTTGAATTCTCTGTACTTTGGTCTATGGGACACAAGAGGTCAGTAAAATGTCAAATTAATCAGGAAATGTTTAATAAAATGAATAAAAATACAATATAATGCAAATAATGCTAATTTGTACTTTTTCTGACCAACAGGCAGCATTTCTATTTGAGTTGGATGCCATTGGTCTTGTCCATGTTGTGTGCATTCTACTGTTGGTACTCTAGGGATCGAATTCATTCCTTTCTTTTTTTTATTTCAATAATTCATTCCTTGTTTTTACCCCAATGTTTTATTATTTTCAATTACATGTTAAAATTTTAATATAATTTGAAAATTTTAAATTTGTAATTTTCTCCCTTTCTCCACCCTGCCCAATGAGAAGAGAAGTAATTTTATATAGGTTATGCATGATCAATCATACAAAACATATTTCCATATTAATCATGTTGAGTGAAAAAAAAACACAGACCTGAAGAATCCCCCTCCCCCCCAAAAAACTTAAGAAAATAAAGAAAATTGTAAAATAATATGCTTTGATCACCATTCAGACAGCATAAGGGTTTTTTTTTAAATGTGGACAGCATTTTTCATCATGCATCCTTTGAAATTGCCTAAGATCATAATATTGCTGAGAATAGCTATTCATTCACAGTTCATCATCATATAATGTTACTGTTACTGTGTAGAATGTTCTAGTTCTGCTTACTTCACTTTACCTCAGTTTATCTAAGTCTTTTCAGGTTTTTCTGTAATCAGCCTACTCTTCATTTCTCATAGCACAATAATTTCCCATCACAATTTGCTTAGCCATCTCCCAGTTGATGGGAATTCCCTTAATTTCCAACTCTTAACCACCACAAAAAGATTGTCTCTAAATATTTCTGTCCTTTTCCTTTCCTTAAAATCATTTTGGAATACTAAACTAGTAGTGTATTGTTGGGTCAAAGGGTATGCCCAATTTTATAGCCATTTGGGCGTAGTTCGAAACTGCTTTCCAGAATGGTTCCATCCATTCACAACTCCACCAACAATGCATTAGTGTCCTAAGTTTCCCACATTCTTTCCAACATTTATAAATTTCTTTTTCTATCATATTATGACATTTGTGAGGTGTGAGTTGTTTTTAATTTGCATTTCTCTAATCAACATAGTTTAGAGCATTTTTTCATATAGCTATTTGAATATTTCATCTGAAAACTGCCTGTTCATATCCTTAGCCCATTTATCAAATCAGGAATGACTTGTCTTATTGCAAATTTGAATCATTTGGGATTTTTGAGATTATTTAAGAAATGAGGTCTTTAGGAGAGAAACTTGCTACTAAAATTTTTTTCCCTGTTTTTTGCTTTCCTTTCTTTTTCCCCTAGGTTACATTGGTTTTGTTTGTGCAAAATCTATTTAATTTATTATCATTAAAAACATCATTTTACATTCCACAATGCTCTCCATCTCTGTTCATTCCCAAATTCTTCCCTTTTCCATGAATCTCTCCTAATTTGCTTATGCCTTCCTCTTTTTATGTTTAAATACATACCTTACCTTGGGTTGAGATGTAGATCTATCCAAAATTTCTACCAAACTTTTCCAGTTTTCAGCTGCTTTTGACCTAAAAGCTTTATTCTTTGGGTTGATCCAATTTTAGATTACTATGGACATTACTACTGTGTCTTGTGTACCTCTAATCCTCCCCTCTATTTCTTAGCCAGAACTAGGTTATTTTGATAATTATTGCTTTATAATATAGTTTGAGATCTGGTATGGCTGGGCTACCTTGCTTCATTTGTTTGCATTAATTCCCCTGATATTCTTGACCTTTTATTCTTCCAGATGAATGTTATTTTTTTACTTGCTTGTCCTTCCTGCCTCCCTCCAGTAAAATATAAGTTCTTTGGAAACAGACACTGATTTTTGGATCTGTGTCCCCAGCACAGCTCCTTAGCATATGGGAAGCATTTAATAAAGGCTTGGTGATTTGAGTCGACAGAGGCAGATAATTTCTCAAGTCAACTTGAACTACATCCATTCCCTGGCTCACACAGACAAATACCTCCCTCTTTTCTTAAGAACCTTGATTTAGAACGAGAGAGGCCATCTTGTCCAACCTCCTCATTTGGCACATCAAGACCTGAGGCTCAAGAGTCATAGGACCGAGTAGATGCCGTAGTTGAGTTTTCAGTTTGGGTCTCCAACCTTTGCTCCATATCCCATATTTCAAGGTAGACACACTTTTAAAAAATCTTGTCATTGAACTTCTCATCTCTTCCTTTGAGTAGATATCATATTTATAGTCTTAAAATATGCCAAGCCATATACATAAATGAATGCATGCATGTATATATGTATAGGATCCTGACAACATCCCTGGGACAGAGGAGCTACATTTAGCCCCAATTATATTAAATAATAAGGAAACTAAGACTGAGAGAGTTTCAATAACTTGCCCAGGGTCTTTGGAAGGAATACAGTTGGATATGCATTTTGTTTTTTTCTTTTTTTTTTTTTTTTGCTTTTTGCAAGGCAATGGGATTAGGTAACTTGCCCAAGGTCACACAGCTAAGTAATTATTAAGTTTCTGAGGCTGGATTTATACTCAGGTCCTCCTGACTCCAGGACTGATTCTCCAACCACTGTACTATCTAACTACCCCCAGGATATGTATTTCTTTTAGGGAAAATATTATTTTGGTCCCATTTAAGGGTCCATTCTTCACAGACAGATGGACACAGACATACTCATGGGCAAATGTTTAGGGAAAATATTGTCATTGAACTTCTTATCTCTTCCTATGAGTAGATACAATATTTATAATCTTAAAATATGCCAAACCATGTGCATAAATGTATACATGTATGTGTGTAAGTATGGGATCCTGACAACATCCCTGGGACAGAGGATTCCCAATTTGCAGATAAGGAAACTGAGCCTGAGAGAGTTTCAATAACTTGCCCAGCGAGTAAGTATCTGAATTGGAATTTTATCTTGGCTTCACCCCAGCCCAGAAACAAATCCTAGCTGCAAGGTTGAGAAATTCTCAGGTCCCTGCTGCAGCTTTTCCTTTTCTCTTCTGCTAGGACACCCTCGAATCATGCTCCAAGGACCAGGAATTTAAAAGCATCCTCTTCTCCTTGTGCTATTTTCATGCCTGTGTGGCTGGAAGACTGAAGTTTGGACCCCAGGGCTGGAATAGGAGCTACCCTTTCAACCCTGGAGATCTCCACATCTGCGCCAACATCCTCTACAACTACTTAGAGGCTAATGCTACGGTAGGAGGGACTGGTCGATATTCCTTCTGGAGAAGAGGTGGGGAAGGATGAAAAGAGCCAAGGGTGCTCCCTGTCTGTCATTGGGCATCCACCAAACAGATTACTTTTCTTTGAGCTATGGGGGTGGGGAGACCAACCTTATCAAAGGTTCTCCAGGTTCTCCAGTTCTAGAGCCTTACTGCAGAATCTAGGTCAGACCAGTTCCACATAAGCAACTAAACCAAAAAAAAATGTCCTTCATTATGTTAACAAAAACAGTGGTTTACATGTGCATATATGCCAAATTCATTAGGCAGGTAATGAAGCATTTGCACAAATGTAATTACAGACAGCAATCCTGACAGTCCATAACCCTGCATTAATAATCACTCCAATTAGTTCCGATGATGGAAGCAATTTACAGCACGTCACATGCATGAATAATGGTGTATTTCCTGCATGTGTCATTATTATGTATTAACGGGGCCACCTTGCTATGACTTTCTCAGGAACGTTCCCCTTGAGTTGGAGTGGAAGGTAAAAAGATGGTTTCATTTCAAAATGGCGCCACGCTTTCCGGGTCAGGGCAAGGAAGCTTGGCTAAGAAAGTCAGAGCCCTGGATATGGAGGTGACTGACATGTAGAGAAATTCCAGTGCAGGGAGAGCACTTGGCTCTTCCTTGCCTGTTTTCTCGTCTGTGAAATGGGAGTGTTGGACTAGCCCCATGAAAAATGCATTTATTTAGTATGCTTTATGTGCAATAATACACTGTACTGGGTCACAACAACCAGCCCCACCACTCCTCCCAAAGGAAAACAGTCCTGCCCTCAAGGAGCACACATTTTACAGATTTCTGTCAAAATTTAGCTCAAGTTCTACCTTCTGTAGAAGACCTTTTCTGCCCAACCAGATCATCCAGAAATGACCTGATGCCTCTGGTTTTCCTCAAGACTCAACCCAAATCTTACCTCTTAGAAGAGACCTTCTCTAGTCCCTTCCAACCAGATGCTGATCTGGATGGGGTGGCTAGGTGGTGCAGTGGATAGAGCGCCAGCCCTGGAGTCAGGAATATATGAGTTCAAATGTGACCTTAGACACTTAATAATTACCTGACTGTGTGGCCTTGAGCAAGGCACTTAACCCCACTGCCTAGCAAAAAACCTTAAGAGAGAGAGAGAGAGATAGAGAGACAGAGACTACTGTTAGGGCAGCTAGGTGGCCCTGGAGTCAGGAGAGCATAAGTTCAAATCTGGCCTCAGATACTTAAGAATTACCTTTGTGACCTTGGGCAAGTCACTTAACCCCATTGCCTTGAAAATACCAAAGAGATGAGAGAGACAGACAGATAGGCAGACTACCATGAACCAGCCTCTGGCTTAAGTGCTTTTCTAAAATTATTTTATTTTATTTGAACTTCATAGCAACTCTGGGAGGTGGGTGCTACTATATTATCTCCATTGTCAAGTTCAGAAAACTGAGGCTGGCCCAGAATCACACAGCTAGAAAGTATCTGAGGTTGAATTGGAACCCAGCTCTTCTCAGCTCCAAGTCCAACATTCTATGCACTGTGTCATCTATCTCCTTTCTACTTAGTTGTTTAAATATTGTCCCCCAACAGAATGACTCTCCATGGAGAAAATAACTGTTTGTTTTGAGTTTTTGAGTTTGATTTTTGCTTTGTATCTCTAGCATTTAGAAGAAAACCTGACATATTAATAACAACAAGAAGAAATAGCATTTACATAATGTCTTAAGCTTTGCAAGTTACTTCACAAATTTTATCATGTATACAGCTGGTGTTTAGTAGCCACTTGGTGATTAATTGAATGATGTGCACATAAAAGCAAATATAAAATATATATTTAGGTAAATACTAGAGACCCTTTAATGTGCCTCTGTGCACAGAGTCCTGTGAAAAAAATGCCAGCAAAAAACACAGTCCTACAAAGAACAGATCTCTTGTTTATTATCAACATTTGGAGGTCAGACATTAGATCAGAGGATCACAGCTCAAGAGCCCGGAGGGACCTAAGAGCTCACTGGGTCTATTCTCTCCTTTTGCATATAAGAAAACCAAGGTCTGACCAAAAGTTGTGTTTGAGAGGAGGTCAATAGATTTGCAGATCACAGGAAATCAGGAGAGACAGTTTACACAATGGATGACAGATTCCAAAAGACTTTGAAAGACTAAAACATAAGATGAAATCCAATAGAAATAAATGTAAAGTCGTATACCAGGGTCCAAAAAGTCAGTCTTATGATGATGGATTAGATGACAGTTTGTCAGGATAAAAAACAAAGCATCAATTTTAGAGACTGGCTGTCTCCCCAAGGATAATCAGGGAGGCCCTCAGATGACCACATATACAGTGAGAGCCAGGTTTCCAACCTAGTCACAATATCATAGACAATGTGACTTAAAATACATCCTAGGAATGAAAACTGAGATGAGGAAGACTTTATTTGCCATTCAAATTAGAAAAAAAGTGATTCCCTTGGGAGGCTGCAGCACATGAGGAAGATTCATTCATTAGGCTGCTCCCTTTTTTTATTTACATTCTTCTCTGGCCAGAACTTAGTAACTGCATGATCCTGGACAAATCACCTCACCCTGCTTGCCTCTGTTTCCTCATCTGTAAAATGATCTGGAGAAAAACAATGGCAAACTAGTCTGTTTGCCAAGAGAACCTACAAAAAATCAAACACAACTAAAAACTACTAAGTGGAGCAAGCCAGCTTAAGAGGAAGCTGCCTTTGAGGTCGGTGGATTCGAGTCGGTGGCAGCTTGCAGCGCACATGCCAGAAGCCAGTAGTCGTAAAGCTTCTGCCCGTTCAGCTCCATCACGTCATGTACCAAAGGAAGGCTATAATTAAATTTTTACTTGAGCAGCTGGGAGGCCTCCACTGGCCCCAAGGGTAGAAAGACTCCTGTCTGGTAAAGCTTCAAGGCAAACTGGCATGTTTTGCAAACCCAAGGGAAGCCAAAGGGTAGAGGAGAAAGCCTTCAAATCCCGCTAAGCCAAATAGAGAGGGAATGCTGTGATTTTTTGAATAAAACATAGTCCAGTCATTAATGGCAGCCTCTGGGGAAGGCATCGTATGGGGAAGTCTGCAGTGAGGGGATCAACACTGATTACCCCCTCAGACAGCTGAAGGAGGACTCATCCAAAGCCAGGCTAGGTTCATGGATTCCCTGCTTCTTCCCTTATAGAACTCCAATGAGAAGTGTGAATGATTCTGGTCTCTTTGGTCAGAATCAGGCCTAGGCTGACCACTGACCTCTTGGTCAGAGAAAAGCCTTTTCAGAAACCAAATCCTTTTTGGAGAGAAGCAGTAAAAACATCGGGGATTTTGTGAGCTTGGTAAGTCATCCAGTCTCAAGTTGGCAGGATCTTAGAAGACAGTTCATCTTGTGGAGGAAGAAACTGAGGTTGAAGAAGAGGGGAGTGGGCACCCATGGTGAAGGAGGAATTATGCATCAGAGGGGAGATTTGAGTCCAGGTCTTCTGACACCAGAGCCAATGTTAACCCTACAGTGCCTCAGTGACTCCCTTGACACACTTGAAAGTGGAGATTCCCTCCATCAGAAGCATCTTGCAAGAGCCCTATAATAGTAAGGCCTATAATAAAGACTCAGAGAGAAAGGTCAGGGGACTTAGCCATGGTCACAGAGCTAAAAAAGAATCAGGTGCAGACTCTGATCTCCAGTTGTTCTGCCTGAGGCAGACCACTGCCCCACACCACCTGTTCAACTACCAGACCCTCAGGTTCCGAGTATGTGCCTTACATATTCCTACTTCTTCTGTCTTTAAGTCAAGGTTACTTTGAAATCATTTTCCATGCAGCTCCCCTGTTTGTGTTGGGCAGGTCTCCAAACCTTCATTCTCTCAGGACATAACATACTTCCCCATCGTGGGATCTTATCTCAAGGCCCATGGCCTTGCCTGGGACTCACCTTTGCCTTCTGTGCTTGCCCCAGGTCCCATGGGAAGACCTACGTTATCTCTTTGGGGAGATCATGTATGGGGGCCACATCACAGATGACTGGGATCGCAAGCTCTGTCGGGGCTATTTAGAAGAATTCATAAACCCCTCCATGGTAAGGCTCCCTTAAGATTTCACATTGACCTTGAGTTATAAATGGCACCAGAATGGATGTGGTTTTCTTCACTTTTTTTCTACCCTCAAGTTACTAGTCATTTCTCCACTCTTGATTTATCATGGAAATGCCTGCATTGAAAGGTTGTAGCCCTGTTCCTCTGTAGAAGATAAGCTCCTTAAGGTCAGGTTTGCTTTTCTCAGTTTTTGTTTTGTCTTTTCCTTTATTCTCTTGCTTTTCTCCCCAGTGCTGGCATATTGGTTCCTAGTTGTGGAAAACACCCTCCACGTGTCCAAGCTTAATTGTTTGTAGATTTTGAGCAGTTTGCACAGCAAATATATATCCAAGGCAGGACTCGATTGTTTTTGGAGACAAGGTCTCCCCATCTTACCCAGGATTCATTGTAGCCAGCACTCACTGATAGAAGTTTTGCCCTGAGAAGGTATATCCCATTCTGCCATGGGCTGGCTGGGAGCCCCACTTTGTATGGACGCTGGATCTGTTTGGGAGTGGGGTGAGGAGGAGGAGAGGAAGAAGGATTTATTACACACTGTGCTTTACAGTTGGCTCATTTGATCCACCAACAATCCTGGGAGGGAGGTGGTGGTGTTATCCTCATTGAACAGCGAGTGATTCAAGTGGTATCTGAGGTTAGATTTGAACTCAGTTCCCTGACTGTGAGGCCAGATCGCTGAGCACTAAGACACGTTGTTTTTTTGCCTTGTATCAGCTTGACTTGGAACTGGGGGGATAGTTCTTTGTATGATGGTTTCTCTTCTAGACCAAAGGGCCCGGAAACCAAGTCATGGATTTTTGGAAAGGAAGGAGTATTCCATTCTCTCTGTCTCTCTCATAAAATTCTTCATGGTCATTTCTGGGTCTGGGCAGGTGAGCCTTCTGGGAGACCCAAAGTTAGGTCTGTGCTCTTTGCCTCCAAGCTTCTCTTCACAGCCCCTGCCCTTCAGGTTGGACAGCTGCTTGAACCTTGTACCCCCAGCTCCAATGCAGCTCCTCTGGGAAGATCGCCACGATTCTCCCAGGCGGGGAACAATCCACCCTTGCAGTTGGCACAAAATCTTTTGTTTTATCTAATGAGCCTATTATGTAAAAATATGTGTATTTGTATTTCTATTTGGTCCCCCCCATGAAATAAGATCTATGAGAATCATTGAATTGTGATGAAGAGACTTCCAAAACCTTCTGTAGAATTCATACCCATGTATGAAGGGCTAGAGGCTCAGGGGGCAAGGAGGAAGAGCATGTCACCTTCCCTGGGCATAGCTCTCTTTATCAGGAAGTTTTACTTGACTTTATAACTAAACTGCCATTTTACTGCTCCCCTACACACACCCCTGTGACATCCCCAGGACAAGTTGGGTCCCTCCTCCCTATGACAACCCTTCCAAGGGAGTGACCATACTTTGAACAATGCTATACCTCTGCCAAGCCCTGGAAGGGCTTCCTACAATTTAGGAACAATTTGATAAATCAATTCAACATTTAGCATTCTCCAGGTTTTAATTGCATTAAAAGTAGTTGCACCCTGGGGCAGCTAGGTGGTGCAGTGAGTATAGCACTAGCTATATTGACTGAGCTGTGTGACCTTGAGCAAGTCACTTAACTCCATTGCCTCTCAAAACCAAAAACAAGTAGCTGCACCATTTTTACCGTTTGAGCCAAACTAAGTTTCCCTAAGTTTCCCTAAAATGTTCTACTAGAAATGCATGTCGTCATTCTAACTTCCACTCCCCCTCAAGTCACACTCAAGAACAACAAATCAATCCCAAGGATAGTTTAAGCCCCTACTATGTGCTGGCCTTGAGAACACAAGACAGAAGTACCACCTGCCCCCAAGGCACTTCCAGTCGACTGAAGGAACATCATCGGAGATAATACGATATTTAAATATTCAATAACTATCTGAAAATTTAAAATATATGAAAATAGTTTCATGGTCTCATTTCAAAATAGTGAGCTATGTGTGTATGTGTATGACACATACAAAGAGTCCACTGCTTTTGGAATGAAACCATTTTCAACTCTCTATAATACGCACACGCACACACACACACACATACACACATATATATTTATATTTTTTCTTCAGTAGAATTGATGGCGCTAAATAGCACTTAGAAGGGGCTATACAGAAAAGCTATTGTCTTCCTTCCTGATGGCTGTCACAGGCCGGCCCCCGGCCCCTAGTCTTTTAGTCTTTCCTCACTCCTAATGAACAGGATTGTACATGTCAGAAAGCCACTTTCAATGTAACTCGATTGGAAATCACTCTTAGGAAGGGGCCTGGGAGCAGGTTACCATGGAGACGAGAAGGATAAACAGGGCTGTGTGTCTGACCTCCAGCAAGGCTGATTTCTCCAAATGATGGTGGAGGTCAGAGGGGCCCCGGGAGAAGCTCACACGACTGTTTTGTCCTCCTCTCTGGCCTGTGATAAGTAGGGAATTACTGCTGCCAAACGAGGTGGTCCATTAACCTTTGCATGCCTCTTCACTGGCACCCCAGTGATTGCCAGTGCTGTGGTGAGGATGGAGCCCAAGGGGCATCACTGGAGTGGGGATGCCCTTTAGAAATGGAAGGGCCCAACCTTCCAGATAGATCCCAAGAAGGGTCCCTCCAAACCGGCCACGATCCCCAGGCTGGAACCGTAGATGCTGTCAGAGCATCGCTTCACTTGCCAGGGATCACCACCACAGCTACTGCCCTGGGGGCTGAGCTTTGTCGACCATTTTTAGACACGCGGAGGTGTCATTAGGACAGGATGACCACCTATGGGGGTTTCATTTCCTCAGCGTCTGGCCCACTGGTTTGTAACTGTGATTTCATTGGGGTGGAGTCTCCACAGGCCAGTGTCCCATGCCCAGATAATGTGTCTCTGTCTGAGGTGAGGATGGGGCTGGCTTTGACCCCCAGCTTCCTCATGAGGCTTCAGGCTACTATTCCCAAACCAGGCCGGATACCTCCTCTTTCCTTTTGCCTTGAAACCTGGACATTGCCCCAAGACCCAAAGTTCTGATAGGTGAGATCTGATTGGACCAGGCTTCTGTGTTGCTTTCCAGGGATTTCAAAACATTCATATCCCTCATGTTCCTCAAGGTACCGACTTCCCAATTAGAACAAAGTAAGCTGTATGAAGGCAAGCCTTCACTTTGAGAGGTTAGTACAGAGCCTAACCTGAGAAGACACCTGATAAATCCCCGTTCATTCATCGTATCCCCAGTTTGAAAGAGGCAGCCATTCACTGAATGCCAACATTACTGTGCCAAGCCTTGGGGACCAAAGAAAGGCAAGAGATGGTCCCTGACCTCAGGGAACTTACAGTCTAAGACAGCTGGTGTAGCAGAGAGACCCTGGACATGCTATCTCACCAAATAATGGCCTTTGCAGGGAAAGCTTGAGGGAATGCCTTATATTCACGAGATCCCAAGTCCATCTTAAAAAAGGGAGAGAGAAAAAAACCCAAATGACCAACACCCTAGGGGCCTTGCCTACAATGGGTGGGCAGGTCAAAAGAGCTGGTGGATGGATTGAAATGAATGAAATGAAAACTCTGAGCTGCCTATAGCTCTGATCTGGTGTATGAGCTTTAAATCCCCTCCATCCCCTCCTCCCCCCTTAACTTATTTGATCTTGACTCTTGCCCAACATTAACTTTGCATGTTTTATCAGAATAGGCATTGCTCTGGGAGAGCTGAGCCCTAAGCTCCTTCCTCTCTATAATCTGCTGATCCTCAGGGAGCTTGGAGGCGAAAGGCAGGCATCAACACAAGTTCACAAGGAACTAATCACATTGTTAACATGCTGAGTACTCAGGAAAGGCTCAACCAGAATGACAAAAATAAAATAAAACCTTAGGTTTTGAGGGATAAGAATTTGGATTAATTTTCTTACAAGGAGAAGGAAGGATTTGGAGACCCTCCCCCCCACCTATGGACCTCAGCTCATCCTCCTTCCCTGCACAAGTCCGAGACTCCCAAAATAGCCCCTCTCTACTGTATGTTTCAAGCCCCCTCCTTATCTGCCTGCTTGCTATGAGGAAGGGGTGCTGGCTTCTTCTTCCTTGGGCTTATGCCAGTGGGTATTCCTTTGGCAGCCTCTGAGGTCCCTTCAACCCTCATATTCTCTAAAACTGATTTTTGCCTCCTCTAATGGATGGAAAATTCTCTGAGGGAAGGAACAATGGTTTAGGCTTCTTTCTGACCTCTAGAAAGTCAAAGACAAAAGGCAGAATCATAACTGGCATTTCCAGAGAGCTTGAATGTTTGTACATCCATTCTCTCATTTGAGTCCCAAGTATCTTTGGGTTTGATTAATCCCATTTTATAGATGAGAACACTGAGGTTGTCCAGGCTCACACTGTGGATAAGTAGCAAAAGGTGGGACCTTCCTAAATCCAATCTCAAAGCTCTACCCTCTACGTCAGATAGGTTTCCCCTAATCCCTGTGAGTAGGGACAATTAAGTGGATGGAGCACCAGCCCAGGGGTCAGACTCGACTCAGATGTACTAGCTGCATGACCTTGGGCAAGTCACTACACCCTGACTGCCTCCCATCCGGTCGTCCTGACACATATCTGGCCACTGGACCTAGATGGCTCTGGAGGAGAAGGTGAGGCTGGTGACTTGGCACAGCCCCCCTCACTCGGGTCCAATTTACTTGCTTATCGTGGCTTCTCCTCTCCAACATCATGGACAAACATCATCATCATCCCCTAATCCCTGTGTATAATCATGGACAATGGACTGCCCACTTTCCTCATCTGTAACAAGAAGGGACAGTAGAAGGTAATCTCCTTGGAGGTAGGAAATGTTTGGGTTTCATGGTTTATATCCAATGTTCAGCATAGGACTTAAGAAGTGGTTGATGCACTGAATCCTAAGAAACTTGTTTTCACTAATAGGATACATTTGTAATTAGTTTTTATTAATTTTGCTTATAAAAAAGTGCTTAGAAAGGTCAGTTTCATATTTCAAGCTTTATAGACTGTGACCTTTTTAGCACAATTTAATATTATGACATAAGACGAATTGATTTTCTTAGGAAAGTCAAACCTATGAAACTTCAAATAATTATAAATTCTAATGGGTGGAGTTTGAATTAAGGGCAATTTAGGGGCCTTTGATAATTATCCAACCTTTTGAGTTAAGAATTCCCCGTTAATAACTTCTTGAAATTAATATCATCATGCTTAATAAGCTTTCTAAATGAAACAAAATCATGTAGATTTGAGTCTCCCACAGTTTATATTGAAACTAGATCTTTGCGTATTTAATTTGGAAATTATCTGATAGAGCACTCCGAAATTGAGAATTCAATCTTCGATTTTGTTACTTATTTTATAGCATATATTACAAACTTAGCAGCATTGAGAGTGATGTTTAAACTTATCTTTTGTTTTTTGGGGGGTTTTTCCCTTAAAACTTCAACTGTTATTGCTTTAAAAGTCTGGTGGGATTTCAAATTTTAACTTTTCTTAAACTAGTCTTTCTGTGTGAAGCTCTGGGTCTCCCTCTCTCCCAATTCCCACTGGACTCAGGTTGACTACCCAGAGGTCACCACTCCTCCAAAATGAAAAGGAATGCAGAAGATGTGCAAATGATTTTTTCTACTACTTTGGCTGAAGAGTCCCTATCTAAGTGTGTTCCCCCAGTATCATTAACTAGATACCATTTAGGTAAATGGGTGATTGCTCAGGGTCACCCAGCTAGTGGAATCTCCCAAGTCCAATATATCAATCAACCAGTTAACATCAAATAGCTTTTACAAAGGGTATTTATTTTTCTAAAAAGGTGTAGCAAGGACAAAGTAATAACATCACCCTAAAGCAGGGACATAGCCCCCCCCCAGACACCCACATGGTCCAGAGAAAGTAGAATCAAACTTAAGGAATTACTCCAGGCCCCTAAAACATGGGGAGGGGATTCTGCTTTTCCTATATGGGGATTGCTTTTCTGTCTTCGTGGAGTCCATCTAGAGGTCACTGCTGAGTGTGGGAGAGCCAACTTGTAGGACACGATGTCTCAGTTGCAGGGTCGATTCCCTTTTAGACTGAGTGGTCAAGTGGTGACTTGGGAACAGTTATTCATGAGATTCAGCTACTGGAGGGACCTTTGTCGGCCTCTGACCTGTTAGAGCTCACAAGGCCATACCCTGGTCCTTTCATCTCTGATCCTCATTCATCACAAATCAGGAAAGAACAGCCACAACAAGACAAAGGAGAGGGATGCCCTCAAGGCCACGTGATGCCCACGTGGGGAATGCTGGTTCCCCTGGGCAATGGGCAGAGGGCCTCATCATTTCTTCTTCTTACTGAAAGTCTCCAGAGAAGAGTTTGTCCATCCATTCAGCCCTTTTCTATGTTCGAGCTCAAGTCAATTTTTTAAAAAGTCTCATTCCCAAGAAATAGGCTAACAGGAGTCAACCTGAGGGGAGCCAGAAGCAGGGGGGGGAAGGTGCCCGTCCTTCACCCATTGCTGGAAGCAGGCTCTGCCACTGTGCCTGCCCTAGGGACTGGGCTCTCAGAAGCATCTGCTGCCCCCATGGCCAGAGCACTGGACCTGGCATCAGGAAGAGCTGAATGTGGATCTAACCTCGCCTACTGACAAGTCTCTCCCTCCCTCATCTCATCGGTAAAATGCAGATAATGGGAGCTCCCACTTCCCAGAGTTGTGGTGAGGATAAAAGGAAATAAATGCTAACTACAAATATCCCTATCGGAATTAAATGAAGTATGTTGGGCACTTTGCAACTCCAAGTGCCACATCCACGTGAATTACTAATATTTGATTTCTATTTAATTTAAAATTTTCTTATTTTAAATTGGTAAGGATCCCCCCCCAAGCTTGTTCCTTCCATCCTGTTGCTATGTTCCTATGATTATTATCATTGACTGAGGGGTTTTATCTAATCATAGAGGTAAAGAGGGAGGAGCCACTGAAGTTTGAGGAGCTGAAGGCGACAGGGTCAGATCTGGGCTTTAGAAAGCTGCTCTGGAAGGGAAAGACTTGAGGTGGGGAAATAAAAATCGGAGATGATAGGAACAAAGACTCGTTCGGACCTAGCAATTGGTTGTTATTCCTATTGTTAACAATAATTAATACTAACAGTAATGACTGGCATTTCTGGTTTGGTTTTTTGATATAATTATTATCCATCTCGTTCTCGCAACAGCCCTGGGAGATGGGGGCTATATTATGCGTATTTGCTTAATTTACAGTGACTTGCTCAGGGTCACCTGGCTAGTGAGTGTCTGAAGCAGGATTCAGACTGGGATCTCTCAAGTCTGGGTCCCATGCCTCTACTGTGCTACCTGGATTGGATGTATCAAAGGAGTGAGAGCCTGGGCTCATTACCCCTCTCCCCCCCACGCCAGCCCCCAGGCAGGAATCAGATTGGACTAGGGAAGGAGGGAGGGCCAAGACTACTTGAGATTGGAATAACCCCCTTTCCTCCCGTGGTTGAAGTTCGAAGGGGAGCTCCTGCTGGCCCCGGGTTTCCCAGCTCCGCTCACTCTGGACTACATGGGCTATCACCAGTACATAGAAGAAATGCTTCCTCCCGAAAGCCCGGTCCTCTACGGCCTCCATCCCAACGCCGAAATTGGGTTCCTGACCGTTACATCCAACACCCTCTTCAGAGTCCTGTTGGAGATGCAGCCCCGGAATCTTCTGGCCAATGAAGAGCTGGTCCAATCCATGGAGGAGAAGGTACAGCTTGTCTTGACCCTACTGGCCGGCCTTACCCTGCCTCCTTCAGCCTGGCTTTGGGAGACAGAAACCTCCAATGTAATTTGTCCTACTCTTGAGGAGGACCTGGTAAATTTTAATGGATTCATCTTCCCCTAACCAAATTACTGCCCTGTCTAACCAATGGGCTATCATCTGGGGGACCAACTACAGGGATGGGGCAGTAAATAAAGTGACCTTGGAGTCAGGAAGGCATGAGTTCAAATCCTGCATCAGATGTTTACTTTTTGTATGCCCAGGCAAATAACAGCTCCATCTCAATTTCCTTCAGATGAGGATAGCAGTTCCTTGTTACGAGAATCAATCATTTTTAAGCTGTTATTTAAATTTGAATTTATGATCATTTTTGCAGGGTTTTACAAATCTTAAACTCTTAGTCGATCATTTATTATTATTAGTATTATTATTTATTGGAAAGAGCTTCGCGTGCCAGATTATTGTTGCTAACTCAGTGTTCAGTTCTTATGGGCAAAACCCTCGTCCCTCTCCTTAGTAGAAGCCTTACTAAATCACACCAAATGGTGGGTAGCCATCTGAAAAAGGAAGCAATGGTCACAACAGAGGTCCAGGGTTCGAATCCCACTTCTATCCGTGAGGGTTTTCGCCTGATCCTTCTCTTTTCTGGGCCTCAGATTACTCATTTGTAAAATGAAGTGGCTGGGACCTCTTGGGCCCTTTCCAATTCCAGATCTCGAAGTCTGTGACCCTCTGAAGCCTAGTTCAATCCATCCTCAAACAGAAATCCAATCCCTAGCTCAGAGCGTCCAGCCTTCTTTGCTGGGAAGTTTTTCCCAAATACTAAGCTGAAATTGGCCTAAATAAAACTTCTGCTCTTTGTTAACTTGGTTATTATCATTATTATTATTATTATTATGGTTGTCCTTCATTTTTGAAGGAGACCATGACATCAGGGAGGTGATGCCATGACAAGCACATTAGATTTGAGTGAGGGGAGCTGTGCTGAGTCCCCAGCCTCCCCTTCTCCTCCAGAGCCATCTGGGTTCAGTGGCCAGATAGGAATTAGGATGACTAGAGATGGCCCTGGATGTGAGGCAAATAGGGGTTAAATGACTTGCCCAGGGTCACACAGCTGGATTCAAACTCACATCCTCCTGACTCCAAAGCCAGTGCTCTCTCCACTGCACCACCTAGCTGCCTCTAACTTGGTTATATAGGACTAAATACATTATTAGTCAAACAGGTAACTAGGGCAGAAAGCACCAGGTCCTAAGACAACCCTGGATAAGTCACTGAACCAGTGGCTAAAACCTCTCCAGTATTGCTGCCAAGAAAACCCCACATGGTTCATGGAGGGTTGGACATGACTGAAACCACCAAAGAAGTAGGTAAATAATTATTAATAATGAATAATTATTAACAAGTAGGTAAATGCACAGCATGTTTAGGAAACTGCTCCTCAGCATCTTCCTGATCTCTCATAGAGTGAGATTGTCTGAAGGGGAAATGGGGAGAATGGCTCACGGCCCCTCTGGATGGCTGAGGACATGCTAACCTTGTCACCATCGTTGTCTTCCAGCCTTCAGATGTTACGGCCCGGGCTTTGGTAGGGTGAGTGCCCAGGGCTTTGCCCACAACTGAACATTGAGGTAGGGAGGATGAAAGGCTTAAACAGGCCACTAAGGAGAAGTACTGTTCATAATGGTTTATTGGAAAGTCCCCCAAAGTGAGCCAGTTTCCTCAAGACCCAGGCGTGCCAGGCCCACCATTTTCTGATGAGAAACTCCACAGGAGATCACAGAAATAACCAAAGGTGAGGTTCAACTAGAATTTCCCAAACCATTGGATGACTGACGACCTCTATGGGGAAAGGCCTTCCTAGGAAGTATCAAAGGGAAGATTTGAACCCAGACTTTCCTACCTCAGCACCCATCACTCACTAACCCCGACATGGCCTCAAACTTGGCAAAGATCAGTGCTCAGGAACTCTTCATGTTTCTGATTTAAGGTAAAGAACATTCTGGACGACATCTTGGAGAAGCTTCCTGAAGAGTTTGACATGGGGGAGATCATGCACAAAACCCCCCTGCGTAGCCCCTATATCCTCGTGTGTTTCCAAGAGTGTGAGCGGATGAACCTGCTCCTAAGAGAGATCCGCGGGTCACTGCAGCAGCTGGACCTCGGTCTAAAGGTAGGTGGAAAGGACCCGGTCAGGGTGGGCCTGGCCATCTCCGGCCCCCTCACCAGGCTACTGCCCTCTCTCCCTCCACCACAGGGTGAGCTTGTGCTGTCACCTGACATGGAAGCCCAACAGACCGCACTGAATTATGACACCGTGCCGGACACCTGGCTCCGGCTGGCCTATCCCTCCACCTACGGTCTGGCCCAGTGGTAAGTGACTGGGGGTCTGCCAATGTTGCCCACTGAACTTGGAATCCCCTTCCTGTCCGTTGAGAATTACAGAAATGCTAACCAAAGCCTTCCTTTTTGGA
This sequence comes from Macrotis lagotis, assembly GCF_037893015.1. Classification (NCBI taxonomy): domain Eukaryota; kingdom Metazoa; phylum Chordata; class Mammalia; order Peramelemorphia; family Peramelidae; genus Macrotis; species Macrotis lagotis. The sequence continues at coordinate 12,801,760 of NC_133664.1, forward strand.
CATGACCAATGGGGGAGTTTGTTTTGTAGGGCTTTGTGGATGTGTTGTGTTGTTTTTTGTTTGTAAAAGACAATTCAGTTGTCAATGGGGAAGGAAGAGATAGTCAATGCTTATTAAAACAATTTTAAAGAATAAAACAAATAGGATACACTGGTGGATTAAATTTGAGAGGGAAGTGTTGAACCACCATGATGGCTTCCCTTTGGGTCCAGCTTAGTCTAATCTGCATGACTGACCAAAGCAAGAGATGCTTGGACATTCTGATGTCTCTCTTCTGAACCCCCCCAGCCTGGATCTGTCCATGTGGACTTTGGAGGCCACCTCATCCAACCCTCTCTTAAGATGAGGAAACAGGACTTACCCAAAGCTACCCAGGGAGTTTAATGGCAGAGGGAGGAATTGAACTCAGATCTTCTCATTCCTTATCTAAGTTTCCTTCTACTGATGTGACACCTTGAGCACAGTGTCAGGAACTGAGTTTGAATCTAGTCGCCTGCCTTGGTGGGGTCACCTTGGGTGACTGCTTTCCTGTCCTGGGTTTCTTCAGTTATAAAATGAGGGCAGAGGGGCAAGTTTTGATCTCCAAGACCCTAAAGCCCAACCCTAACCCCTGGAATTGTAGCCCCTTTGACCAAGAGCTTTTCTGTCTTGCAGGTTGGTCCAATTTTTCTAAAGGCCATAATACCTTGTGATCCTTCCATGGGGATGTTAATTCCTCACATTTATACTATTTTTACGTCCATCATTGGGAGCTCCTTGGGCCTCATGTCAGATTGAGTGGCTGCTGCCTTCCCCTCTTTTTATATTCTATGATCTCACCACCTCCCAGTGATGAGAGTACTGAAGATTTTATCCCCCATTTACAGATGGGGAAACTGAGGTTCAGAGGCAGTGAATTCAAACCCTGGTCTGCCTCTAACAAGACTGTATTCACCTTTCATAGCCTGTTTGTTCCACTGTAAAATGGGGATAGCAACATTTCTAACACTCAGGGAAGGAGATCTCTTTAGTGACCCCATTAGTTTTGATGACTTCTATTTTTGTCCATTGAGGCTTATCTACAAGTAGTCAGGTATGGAAAGTGTGTCCTAAAAGTCTTGGTGCAGCTCTAAAAAGTCTACAATTCAAGTTCCTTTTTCTTCTTTTAAGCTATTAAAGCGTTCAACTGAGCCAGACTTTGGGGACACCCTCCCCTTGTAAACTGGAACAGGCTGAAGCAGAAATGGGTATATAAAAGGGTCAGGTCCTGGGGTCATAGGGGTACTTTAAGAGGCCTCTGTGGGGGTCTAGTCAACCCTGGCTTTTTTAACTGAAGAGGAAACTCAGACCTGGCAAGATGCAGGCTGACCCCAAGGTCCCACCTAAGAACCCAAAAGCCACCAAGTTGACCTGCCCAAAGTCCCAGGAAAAGTAAACACCATAGATGCCCATCAACCTTAGCAAAGAACTTTGACCCTAATTACTAGTTTAACAATTTTTTAAAATAAAAGGTTGTGATCTTGGAAATGTGGTGGGAATACTATAGCCACACTTGGGAGGCAAACTCACCGAGTAAGCCAAAGGTGTGTTCATCAGGATAAGGTTATATTTGGTGATGGACTTTGTCATCTGTCATCAGCCTCATGCCAATTCACTCATATTTTGTCTTTTTATTGAACCCAAATCTCAGTACTTCTACCCACTTGTGACAGGATGGGCTGATCAGGGTCCATGCTGTGTCTTGGGGGTCAATAAGACAATTTGGGAGATTTCTACAATTCCAGATTCCTGGAATTACAGACAGGGTCTCAGGAGGAACTAGCAGCCTTTATTCCCAATGGGTTAGTTAACCTTAAGGCCCAGGTCAGCAGGAATCTCCCCCTCTTCTCCAGCTCCCCAGGGGAGGCTCCTTGACCTTTCTCCTCTTCTCTCTCCCCAGGTTCAACGACCTCCTCTTGAGATGCCGAGAGCTGGACACCTGGACTCAAGACCTGGTCCTGCCGGCCGTAGTGTGGCTCTCAGGCTTCTTTAACCCCCAGTCCTTCCTGACAGGTAGGGGCCTCAGGCTTTCCCGGTTCCTCCCTCCCAGATTCCTGAGATCTTTCTCACCCACTGCGTTTTCCTCTCTGGTAGCTGTCATGCAAAGCATGGCTCGGAAGAACGAGTGGCCTTTGGATAAGATGTGTCTGACCGTTGACGTGACCAAAAAGGCCAAAGAGGATTATGGCCACCCCCCGAGGGAAGGCGCCTACATCCACGGGCTCTTCTTGGAAGGTAAGAGCCTCACTAGCAGTGCTCAACAGCAGGTGCCAGAGGGGCCTCTCAGGCCACCTCCCCACTTTCAGATGAGTTAACTGAGGCCTGTAGAAAGCAAGTGACTTACATCTCCAAGATGGCTTAGTGCTAAAACCTGAATTTGAACACAAATCCTGACCCTGGCAATCTTTCCACTACACCCCTTGGTCTCCAGAGTGGACTGCATGTGGACCCTGGCCCATCTACCCTTAAATCTGCCTAGGGTCTATAACCAAGGAGGGCCAACTACTCCATCCATCCCTTGATGAGAAGCCTGAGAATCAGGGAGACCCCTACCCACTGTTGGCTTTGAGGACAATGAAGTCACAGGCCAAGACCCCAAAATCTAATGCACCTGTGATGATTCCATCCTTCCTCTAAGCAGCAACCTAGAGGAAAGTCCTCAGCCTGAGGGGAGGGAAATTGGGTAATGAAATAGTAACCTGTTTCAGAATGAGGTTTTCCTTAGGAATTTTCTGTATTTTACGTCTTTAGAGGCTTTATTCTGGAAAGGCCCAGGGTTAAGAATCTGACTCTGAGCCAGAAGAAAGCAGAGGATTAGAAATTTAGCATTTTACGGTAGAGATCCTCCAGGCCCCAGGGCCAGTGACCTGACCATCTCCCCTCTCCCCAAGCTGGTTTGGGGGGGGGGGAGGTTTCTTTAGGGTCACTTTACAGGTAGGAGGATGGAGAGCTTAGGGTTCTGGCTGCAGGTCCGCCCAGGGAGACCAGCCCTGGGGCATCTCTCATCTGGAGGTTTTCCAGGCCAGGGTAGGACAGCTTTCTCAGGGATCCCAGCTTATTCTCTGGCCCAAGGCCACCCCCTGGTGGACGGAGATGGCATCAGACCTGAGAAGCAGCAGATTGGAATCCTGGCCCCTGATGGACAGGTATCAAGTCAAGAATTTCTGGGGAATATCACCTGGTGCCTCAGTTTCCTCACCTGTGAGTCAAAAGGCTAGACAAGGCGAACATTCTAGAAAGGGTGTGGAGACAGGAGTTGAGTGACCAAGGTCTCCTAAGAAAGCCATTCCAGACCTGGGGAGAAGGAAACAAATCTAGAGAGCCCCTCACTTCTCTCTCTCCAGGGTCTAGCAGGAATACCAGATTTGGAGTGACAACCTCCAGCTTCAAATCCTGCCTCTGTAAACATTTATTTTCACTCGTCCTCCCTCCCAAAGAGAATTCTCCGTAAGCACCACAGAAATTGGAATTATGTCTCACCTCTGGAATCTCCATCTTCTTGGAGACAAGGGGGTGGGCCTTCTTCAACCTCCCAAATATCTTCTCTTTCGTTGAATAGAAACTATCAGAACTGGAAGGTATTAGGCCAATTCCTTTACTTTTCAGATGAGAAAACTGATGTTCAAGGAAGAGAGGGTCATACCACTGGCCAATGAAGAGTGGAAACTCTTCCCATCACTTAGCATTTTAGGAAGGGTATTTTCCTACCTCTCCCCCAAAGAAATCAATGACTAAAATATCTATAATTATAACTGTAACTTTTATTGCATCAAACTGTGTAATAATCTCCCCCCCCAAGCATTTCCCTTACAGCAGTGACTTATGTGCTCTGTCCTAGGGGCCCGATGGGATACCCAGGCTGGAACCATTGTGGAAGCCCGCCTCAAGGAGCTGACATCTCTCATGCCAGTCATCTTTGTAAAAGCCATTCCAGTGGACAGACAGGAAATAAAGCAGACCTATGAGTGCCCCCTGTACAAAACCCAGACCAGGGGTCCCACCTACGTGTGGACCTTCCGGCTCAAGAGCAAAGAGAAAACGGCCAAGTGGGTGCTGGCTGGGGTGGCCCTGCTCTTGTCTGTGTGAAAACGGGGAACGTGGCTGAATGTCACCCCAAGATATAGTCAAGCTTCTTCCCTTTTTATATCTAATCCAGAAACTACCAAGGACATAACTTTTCCCCCAATCCCAAGAAAAGGGAGGGAAAGGAGAGAGACAAGTAAACACTATGGGACCCCCAAACCAAAGGCAGTACTCTCCCTGCTCCCATCTGCATAGGTCTCTGCTGTGGCTAAAACAAACGCATCTTCCACCCCAGGAAAAAAGTTAAGTACAGTATCTCAACGCAATCAATAAAACACAAGATCTCAAAAGCAAGGTCGGAAGTGTCCCATTCACCAGGTGGGATTTTGCTCTTTCAGCAACTAAGCTCAAATCAAAATTTTCATGGGGGATTTGGCAAAGGGCAGGGGGAGAAGGAAGAGGGACAATCAGCCAGGCACGTTTTTCTAGAAGCAAACTAGGACTCCAGCTTGGATGAAAATAAAACTATATGTTCAAGTTCTTATAAGTAATTGCACTTTGTAATAATAAAGGGGAAAGAAAAAAAAGCCCAGAGTCTAAATCTCGGGTGCGTCTTAAGAGTGCGGCTGGGAGCTCCACCATTCCCACTCCCCGGCCCTCCAACAGTTGATGTTTCCAGGGGTAAGCTGGGGCCCAGTCTACACCTGAGCAGCTCACCAAGCCTCCCCCCACCCTTGTGAATTCACCCGACAGGTCACTAGCTGCATCACAGTGCTTTTCAATTGGAAGCATTTTTTTTTTCAAGCCTGACCCCTTTACTAAGACTGCTTTCCTGAGAAACTTTTAAAAACAGGGAATAAACCGTCACAAATCACAGACGGGAAACTGCCGCGTCCCCACCACAGCGGCTTCTGTACAAATAAAACCGTTGCAAAATGTGTCAAATCTGGAACACCAATCAGGCCGAGGGGTTCAGGCCCCCTGCTCATGTGACTGGCTGTTTTCTCTGCAACTTAAGGGTCTTCATCCAGTTGTTTCTGTATGCTGAAAACAGATGGGAAGAAGGCACAGCTGGTTACTAACATTGGGGTACACCTTCAAGCTACAGCCAGTTTCCACTCCTGTTATCAAGTGATGGGTTTAATACAAGTTAACCCAAGATGATTTTACCTCCTCTGCTACCCCCAGAGTTCAGTCTCTGACCCACTTCTCCCTGCACAGTCCTTCTGAAGGAAAGGGCAAGTGTCCCTAAAGTCTGAGGGCAGTCCGGACCTGCCAAGTGCACTAAGACTTTGAGATACCCTGCATCTTCCCTAGAAGAAAAGAAAGCCCCCTTCCCTCCCCCCCTTGACACCTCCCACAGACGTCTTCTACCAAACTGACTCCTCTGCTTTCTAGCTTGTCATCGGGTCAGAAAAACATCTCACCTTTCCAAGTATTCTTTCACGTTGTTGTAGCCATAAAATTTGGCCAGGTGGATGAGGATCCCAGTGGCGCAGCGGCCATCACGCCTCCGACAGTAACTGCAATTGCAAATTCCCCGACAGGGAGGGCACATCCAGTCCTAGGAGAAAAAGGGGAGGGGGTGATCACTGAGGTTCCGATTACAGGTGGCTCTCCCTTGGGTTTAGCTGGATGCCACCGGGTCTCATTCTTCCCATTTCACACATGAGCAAACTAACCCCAGCATCATATAGCTTGGAGGGGCTCTAGAGTCAGGCCAGAGAGCTTTGGAATGCAAGTGTCCTCCCAGACACATTCCTGTCGATAGTCATTTCACCCACCTTCCTGAACTCCCTTGAGGATGAAATGAGAAAATATTCGGAAAACACTTTGCAAGCACTAAAGAGCTATATAAATATTGCTACTTGTCATTATTACAGCCTTGGGAGGCAGGTGCTATCATTGTTCCCACTTTGCAGAAGAGGAAACCCAGGCAGGCAGCAGCTTGGTGACTTGCCCAGGGTCACAAGAATCTGCCTTCAGACTCAAACTTGGGCATTTCTAATTCCAGGTCCAATGCTCTGTACTACTTAGTTTCTACTGGCCATTACTACTGATAAACATCACATAATATTATTAATAATAATCATAAATAATAGCATTCCTGTCCCTGGAAGGCCATCCAGCTTCTCCCTCACGGCCTCCTGGAAGGGCAGCCTCTTCTGTTGGCTATTTCAAAGTTTTGCCTTACTCATCCTTCCAACCTCACAGATCCATCCTGTCCCCTCATCCAGGCCCTCTACTTCCAGGGACATCCCAAGGAGACCAGTGGAAGGCTCCGACTCCACTTTTCTCTCAGTACAGAATGATGATGAGCCCGGCCTCCCTCCCCACTCAGTCGTTCCTTTGGCAGGCTCTGTTCTCTTTTTGGGAGGCATCACAGCCTGCCTCCTCACCTCCAACTTCACTCTGACAATCTGAATGAACAGCTGGTTGGGAGCTCTGCCCGCAGCCTGTACTCTTGTCCAATGATGCTTTCCTCCTCATTCTAACAGCACACTACGTTCTTAAAGCACCTTCAACTGCACAAAGGGAGCTGCAGATATTTAATGCTTAAAACTACCCCATAAGCCATGGAGTTTCCCTCCTACAGTTGTAGAAATAAGAGGGTCAGGCTGAGTCAATTCCTCAGGGTCAAATAGCTACTGAAAATTAAAGGCAAGACTTGAACCCAAGTTTTCTGACTCCATTTCCAGTTCTTTACCTGTTATAGACATCACCGGGTAATGTTAAAATAATATGTGTCAGCAATAGAAGATAAAAAATGAAAAGAAAGAACTTCCTACCGGGTCCAAGAGAGCTGATCTTACATCTTCCCCATAACGATTTCGAAGGCAGGGGCCACAGAACTGCCCTCTCACTCCCCCGCAGTCCAGGTTCCGACACACTGTCTTAGTATCAATGGTTTTCTGTCGGCACTGGTGGCACGTGTTGCCCTAAAGTGGGGAAGACAGTGTGAGGGTTAACCCTTGAGGACTCCTCTGCAGGACAGATGACATCTCTGACACCAGTTCAACCTCTTATCAAGAGCCCAGCATCCAGGAAGCATCTCTTCTACACAAATGAGCCCATTCTTCCCCCTTAAATAAAACTGCAGACAAGAGTCTCTTGTCTCTTTTTGTAAACACAGAACTCAGTGGGTTGAAATAATGGATTGAAATCCTCTTTGGTGCCTGTAGATGAAGTAATAAGGCAACAAGGCTTTGAGAAGGCGGTTGGGAAAGGGCCCTAAATTCAGATGACCCAGATTCAAATTCTGCCTTGGAGATTTACTAAAGTAGACAATTCACCCCAGTTTACCTGCAAAACAAGGGCATGAGTGAACTAGATAGTCTGAGGGCCCTTCCAATTCTAAATCCATCAGCCCAAGCTGCTGCTGCAAGGTCAGCAAACTTTTCCTAAAGGAATCTCTAGGCCCCTTTATGTTTTAACTCAAATAATGTTGCCTCAATAAGGTCTTCTCATATTGCCCAGCACCCTCTTGTAAATTGTTCATGTGCAAAAATTTGCACCCTTTTTTATTTACCTGTGAATATATTTTCCACCCCCCCCCAAAAAAATGTAAGCTGCCTGAGGGTAGCAACTGTTTTGTATTTCTCTTTTGCATCCCTGGCACCAAACATGGTGAATGCTTAATACCTTTTTGCTAAATTGAAGAAAAATGCCAAGAGCACAAGTCCCCAAAGGAGAAAACCTGCTTCCAGACTAACAACATATGAACCTATTTCTCTTTTTTCTAAAAAGCCATCTTAATTTTGAGTCTGGATGATTATTCACTTAGTTTCACGCTCGTGCTCTGGCTCCTGGTGCAAGTAGGCATACAGAAGAGGATTCCAAATACCATTTGCATGACAAATACAGGAAGAATCTTATAATATATATGATTTTTGGATAATGAAATCCTTACCAGAACTTTATCATAGATTTTATCTCTAACGGTTATGGCAACATTTTCTAAATCATCTTCAGTGATTTCATCCACCCTCCGGAAAGAAGATAGACGCCGTTTTCTGTACACTCGGCATTTACCCTAGAAAACAATCAGATACATCAAGCCTCTCTGACAGAGAAGCAGGCAGGGGCTGTAAAATCACACCCCACACAACTCCTACCCAAATACTGATGGTCAGAGCTAACTAGAAAATATGTATCTACCCATCCACACAGATGTTAGAACTAGCCAGAATAGCCAGTGACCTTTCCTCTGAGGCAATCATGTGGCAACAGAATGCTGAATCCGAGTCACTGAACCAAGTTCAAATCTTGCTTGAGATGTTTCCTATCAGGGTGACACGGAACAATTTTTTTTTTTTAGGATTTTGCAAGGCAAATGGGGTTAAGTGGCTTGCCCAAGGCCACACAGCTAGGTAATTATTAAGTGTCTGAGGCCGGATTTGAACCCAGGTACTCCTGACTCCAGGGCCGGTGCTTTATCCACTGTGCCACCTAGCCTCCCCTACTGAACAAATTTTAACTTCATCTGTAAAATAAAGACCATCACCTAGCTCATGGGTTGTGAGAATTGAATGACATACTATATGGACAGATCTTTGCAAACCTTACTATATAAATGCTAATCTTAGTCCTCAAGTTCTGGTTTTTCTGCTTAGAATCTGTGGAACTAAAATTTAGCAAATCACTGCCTTTCTTGGAGCCTTAGTTTCTGCAAAATGACAGCACTTAAAAAAAAATAAAGATATCAATTATCCCTTTCATCTCTCAACTCTATCATCCATTCCCAAAGCACAGTTAGCCTTGGCCCTTAGTTGATCTCAAGGTCTTGCAGCTCTACATCCTTCTTCCTGCTTGTCCTGTTCTGTTCTCCATGTAACTCAGTTTAGTTTTATGAAAGACTCCACTCAGAGCCTTAATATAAAGGTCAGAGAGATAATTAGCAACATGGTAAGAAGCATACCCCACTCATTTTCTTCCGTCCCCTGAAAGCACATAGGTCTTCTTCAAAGTTAGTGGACACCATAAAGTTTTCCACAGCAAACTTCTCTGGAGGCCGGGCGCTCCGGGTGGGGTTAGTGCGGCGAGTTATCTGTCCCTCTGAAAAAGCTCGCCTCACTGTTTTCTTTTTCTGGAATGGAAAGAAAGACCCCTGGTGAACCACTTCCGGAAACCCCTCAAGCTGGAAACTCATTTTGTTAAGTGGGGGCAGAAGCAAGGTTTTCACTTACGTAAGTAGGGCTTGGTGTCTGTACAGGGAATAGATCTGGGAGAGAGTGCAGTTCTGCCAGAAGCTGAGCGAGCTAAGGGGGGAAAAAAAAAGAAAAATGGTCACGGCTTGCGACCCACAAACAGGGTTCTGTTCAAGATTAGCTCTATTTCCCACCCACCCCCAAAGCATCCAAGCAACACCCTGACGTCTGAATACTTAATTCTTAACTTGGAAAGGGGCCACAGGCCTGCATACCTCAACCCAGACCCTAGATCTGGCTACAGCGTGACAGGGACACACAGCGCGCCAACAGGTGGCTGCAGCGTGACAGGGACACACAGCGCGCCAACAGGTGGCTGCAGCGTGACAGGGACACACAGCGCGCCAACAGGTGGCTGCAGCGTGACAGGGACACACAGCGCGCCAACAGGTGGCTGCAGCGTGACAGGGACACACAGCGCGCCAACACCTGGCTGCAGCGTGACAGGGACACACAGCGCGCCAACAGGTGGCTGCAGCGTGACAGGGACACACAGCGCGCCAACAGGTGGCTGCAGCGTGACAGGGACACACAGCGCGCCAACAGGTGGCTGCAGCGTGACAGGGACACACAGCGCGCCAACAGGTGGCTGCAGCGTGACAGGGACACACAGCGCGCCAACAGGTGGCTGCAGCGTGACAGGGACACACAGCGCGCCAACAGGTGGCTGCAGCGTGACAGGGACACACAGCGCGCCAACACCTGGCTGCAGCGTGACAGGGACACACAGCGCGCCAACACCTGGCTGCAGCGTGACAGGGACACACAGCGCGCCAACAGGTGGCTGCAGCGTGACAGGGACACACAGCGCGCCAACACCTGGCTGCAGCGTGACAGGGACACACAGCGCGCCAACACCTGGCTGCAGCGTGACAGGGACACACAGCGCGCCAACACCTGGCTGCAGCGTGACAGGGACACACAGCGCGCCAACACCTGGCTGCAGCGTGACAGGGACACACAGCGCGCCAACACCTGGCTGCAGCGTGACAGGGACACACAGCGCGCCAACAGGTGGCTACAGCGTGACAGGGACACACAGCGCGTCAACAGGTGGCTACAGTGTGACAGGGACACACAGCGCGCCAACAGGTGGCTACAGTGTGACAGGGACACACAGCGCGTCAACAGGCTGGCTACAGTGTGACAGGGACACACAGCGCGCCAACAGGTGGCTACAGTGTGACAGGGACACACAGCGCGTCAACAGGCGGCTACAGTGTGACAGGGACACACAGCACGCCAACAGGTGGCTACAGCGTTAACAGGGACACACAGTGCCAACACGTGGCTGCAGCGTGACAGGGACACACAGAGCGCCAACATGTGGCTGCGGCGTGGCAAGGAGACAGCGCCAACACGTGGCTGCAGCGTGACAGGGACACACAGAGCGCCAAGGGCCAGTTACACAGGAGGAAACCAACATATCCAGACATTTACATACCAGGGAAACTGCAGAGCCTCAGTGAAGCCACATAAAAGTGAAACGGACATTACAGAAACTGACTTGTAAGAGAAACTGACCTGTAGGCCAACTTGACATTGGAGCGGAGCTGGCCAGAATCGCTGACCATCCTCTCCCAGTCAGTGGAGCACAGAGGAATCTCATGTTCCACAAACCAGCCCCCAATGTCATTCTCAGGGAGAAGCTCACTGGCCTTCTCTGAATGTTGGTTGTTATGTGGTTTTATGTGTGTATAAGGTTTGTGTTTAGAGAAAAAACAGCTGCAAAATGGCACCCCAGACATGCCGTACAAACCTCACGTGAATGTGACATCTATTTACTATATGCGCAGTATGCGTTATGTTCACCCGCTTGTGCATGGAACGTCACACACAGAATACCCAAGGGTGAGGGTTTTAGATATACATGAAAGGCATGTATCTAATATATATACACACATAAACCCACACATGGTTATTTATTCATTTATTGGGAGAGAACATGAGGCATCCAAACTAGAGGTTTCAAAACCTCTGAGGGGGGAATTCCTAGTGAGACAGCTTTTCTACATCAATGCAGATTCGCAAGGTTAAAAGTCAAGGGTCCCGAGTTCTGATCCTGGCTTCTGACAATTGCTTCCCCTTTTTTGACCTCAGTATGCTCCCTGCAAAATGAGGGTGTTGAACCAGATCATCTCTAAGTCACCTTTGCCTCTAAAATCGGAGATCTTCTGTAACTTAGGGTATTCCAGGTAGTTTGCTGCCAGAGTTCTATAACGAAGAGACTTGACCTTGCCTGCTAGAGAAAAGCCCAGCAGTCTTGGTTCCCTACCTAGGGAGGCAAGAAATGAAGTCTGTCCAGGGAAGGGTGCTCCTTACCATGGCTTTGTTCTCCTTGATATTCATGGCCCTTTTGTGCATAGCATCTGGTTCACCCTGGCTCGGGTCAATAGACTCATCCTCAGACTCAGAGGCAGCTCTTTCCATGGCTCTCTTCCCTGGTCTATCGGTTTTCTTTCTTCTCAAGGCCTTTAGTTTTTCACTCTCGTCAAAATGTAAGCTAGAAAAGGATGGTTCGGAAAACCTGGTTTTTATATCTGTTTTATTCTTTGTAGGGAACTGGAAGGCAACTCGAAGACCAAAGCTGCTTCTTCTGGAGGTAGTCTTTGTTTCTGCCTCTTCCTCCTCCTCCTCCTCTTCACTGCCAACAGCATCTTCATCACTCATTTCTGACTCTGTGAGCTAATAATAAAGGGAAAGAACAGAAAACAGGTTCATTTCTGCCAACACCAAACAAATATTCTAGAAAGATTCAGTGGCAAACTTTTACTAAGTGCCTACTATATGGCAAGCTTTGGAAATACAAAAAGAGGCAAAGCAGAGTCCCTACCCTCTAGAAGCTAATAATCTAATAGGGGAGATAATAAATAAATATATAAAAACAAGTTAGTATACAGGAAGAAAAACTTAGCATGAATCAGTGAATGGAATCTGGGAGATTAAGGAACAACCTAAATATTAACCAAAGACTAAGAAACTTCTCACCCAATATATACAAAACACTGAGCCAATGTCAGATAGTATCATTAAGAGTTTTCAGCAAATTTTATTGCTGGAAAGAAAAAATACTCCTACTTGGAAATGGGTGGTTGGTTCCTTGATATTATTATTATTATTGTCCTCTGATGCAAAATTCATGAAGTTGAATTCTTAATGGGAGGAAATGTAACCAAAAAGGGAGGGAAGCAGGAAAGCCTCTGATTGTGTAGCTTGATGATCTGGCCAGAACAATGTTCACTGGAAGATGTCACACATGACAACAAGGGAAGAGGAAGAGGAAGGAAAAAGCATTCTTGTAATGCCAAGTGTTGTGTAATTTTTACAAATCTCTTATTTAAAAAGAGAAGTTGACATGCACAGGTGAGCAGCCAGGTCTTGGAAACCATGTTAGAGAGTGTTGGAAGAACTGACAATGTCTATCCCTGTATAAGACTTTTAAGAGATCATACAGGTTATCCCCCCCCCGCCCCGAGGCCTTAGTAGATATATCTAGTTTCATACCTTAATCTTACAGATGAAGAGTCTGAGGTCCAAGAAGAGGCTACTTTAGGGCAGAGACTTAAAGATGGCATAACTCCGGGGCCTTGTACTTAAATAAACCCATCTTATACTTGGTAAATGATTTCATTAAGTCACACTGAGGACAGAACTTGAACACTTCAGATTATTAAAACTGTCACATTCCCCAAGTCAAGTGTATTTTTAAAGTGCCAGAAGAATTTAAAGATGGAAATTCCAGGGAAGCAGATTTCATTTCCACATAAGTAAACTAACAGCTGGACCAGAAGATTCTCAACACCGAGAAGGGGAAGCTGGGTCTGGTGAGGGGAAGAGTATGAAAGGAAGTCTTGTTCTTAAGAGGCAGGTGGGATGGGGGATGGGCAGGAAGCAAACCCATTGTTAAAACCACGTGTCAATAGGAACTGAGGTTATGAGTCTCACATAACCAAGAGGCAAGTTAAACTGGGAACCTTCCCACTGGGATTTCTCTTCGGACAGGGAAGATGGTTCACATCTGTATGGCAAAGGACTGTCCTGTCTGCTCAGGCAAGGAAAGAGCAAATCACTTTAAATCCCACTTCCAATAAACCCTTTACATATCTGGCAATGAACCAAAGGAACTTGTTTACCCAAGCTGAGATGAGAGACACAAAAATAGGTACAAAAAGGGTTAGAAAAATGAGGATTAAATTCAATGCTGAATTAAGGGATTTTAGGGGCCACAAATTTTGTAAGGTGCCGTTCTAGAAACATGGGGTAATATAGAAGTCCCTGAAGGGAAAAATGTTTTATTTTGAAGTCCCTGATGCCTATCATTTATAGCAGGAATGAACCTCCAACAAAAACAAGAGAGGGAAACAGACTATCAGACTGGTCATTAATTTAGATCTGGAAGGAACTGAAGAGTCATCTAGTACAAAGCCCTCGGTCTACAGATGAGGAAGCTGAGGTCAGTAGAAGAGAGTAAGCTCACACTGGCAGCAAGTTGCTAAACTGAAATTTGAATCCAGCTCCTTCAAATGTAAAACCCACTACCACTCACTGTACCATTCTTCCTTGAGTTTATTAATTGGTAAAATGAACCTGTGGGATAGGAGAGTAATTTAAAAATCAGTGGTGAACAGAGAATACTTTTACTGAGAAAAGAAAAAAAGTACATTTTTATAAAAATCAGGAAATAACTAATACCATAAAAAATCCTGCAAGTGTTGGCTGGATTAGTTACCATTAGCTCTGGATGACTGTTCAGCTCACTCTGGGTAAATCCTTCAAAATCTTCTGACTCTGAGTCAGTATCCTCAGTGAAAATCCTCCGCAGCTCATCCGTGATGTACTTGGAATGGAAATGCACCTCCTAAACTCAGCACGTTAAAAAAAAAAAAAGAAAAGAAAAAAGAAGAGGTTAACCCTGTCATGTTCAGACAGTTTTATTTAGAACAATTAGAACAAGAAAGTTTCATTCAAATTCACTTCCTGGCAGATTTACAACTTCCAGTGAAATAAGGCCCGTCCTGTCAGAGTCCGGAATTTGCTCCTACTGAATTAGATGCAGAAGTAGAAAAACCAAAGAGGAAGGGAAGAAACTCTCAATCAATCAGTCTCAAGGCCGACATCCCCGGTCCTGCTCCCACTGAGTTCCTATCTCCAAAGCTCAGGACCAAAGGGTGCTACACCAAGTAGGACATTTCAGGTCAGAAATGATTTATCTCCTTCATCTGCTGCAGTCCAAGGCAAGCGTTTCTATTTAGAAAAAGGAAGCCAGTGGAATTAGCAAGTTACACTCAACTAGAGCTAAAGGACATCTTTTTAATAGAGACAATATTTTTCTTCAAAAAAAAATTTCAGAAAAAAACTACTTTTCTTTATTGATTCCTCTTAAGAGGAAAGAGGGACTAGTTGAGGCAGACAATTGAAAAATAAAAGTTGGTATCAGAATATTTTAAGTTCCAGTCTCTATTTAACCTTGTCCTTTTCGAGTCTTAATTTTCTTCATCTGCTAAATTAGGCTAATTAGATTACACTAATTAGACTAATCTAGAAACATTTCCCAGTTTCCATTTCGAGCAATTTAAAGCTGAAAAGGACTGAGTCTGACATGGGCTCACCCTTTTCTGACCCACCTACTTCTTTTAATGATCCCACAGACTGTCCCAGTCAGTCTGGTCAGCCAGGGTGAAGGTCAGCCAGGGTGAAGGTCAGCCAGGGTGAAGGTCAGCCAGGGTGAAGGGCAGCCAGGGTGAAGGGCAGCCAGGGTGAAGGGCAGCCAGGGTGAAGGTCAGCCAGGGTGAAGGGCAGCCAGGGTGAAGGGCAGCCAGGGTGAAGGGCAGCCAGGGTGAAGGGCAGCCAGGACGCCACCTGAGGCTTAGGGCCAAGGCTGAGGAGTTGTTGGTGCTGACCTTTCATTAAGGGAACCTGTCACCTCAGAACAGAAGCTCTTTAAAGGCAGGTCCTGGGTCCGGACAGGTCTCTTCTATAGGCAGTCATATGGAACTTTCTGGCATTCTCCTCCCTCCTCCACATTCTGCCCTTCAACTCTAATTATGGATTATTTCATATTGAGATAGTCTCTGGGAAAAATAGAAGAGATGATGGGGGGAAAAAACGTGCCGTGGGAGTGGGGGGGATGAGGGTGTTTCAGCCAGGGTCCCTTTAAGCTGTGCCTAACCATAGGGCATCTTTTATACTTCCACTCTTTGGGCCCACAAGACCTGGTGCAGCCGCAGGGGGAGCAACTCACACAAAGAAAGCTAGCTGAAAATACTCAATCTGGCTGGGGTCAGAGGAGACCCCAGCTGGGCCCTGTCTGTCAGCAAGGGTGAAAGACCCCCAGCAGGACCCTCTAGTTTTCTCCACAAACAGAAAAATTCACACATTCCATCCTCACAACACACACGAACAGCCAGCAGGCTCTCAGGGAGGCCCACAGCTGCCTCCAGTAAGTAATCTGGAGGAGAGAATGAGATCACGCCTCTGAAGTCAAGGGGGGCCTGGAGAGGGGTTGGGAGCCAAGAGTCAGGGCATCCCACCAGGGGGATGAGAAGGGGCTCCCTCCTCAGTCAGAGACCCTCGGGGCTGCCTTCCATCCCTTCACAAGCCAAAGAAGTCTGCCTTCCTGAGGTAACTCATCATCAGAATCAAAATGGCACAGGCCGATTCAGAAGGCCCCTTGGATGGACATCCAATCCGAGGGCGCCAGAGCAGCCTCGGACTCTGTGCTCAACTATGGAGACTCCGAAGGAAGAAGCCTATTCCTGGTCTCCCCGAGTGCCTCCTGAGTCAGCCCTTCCAGGTCTCCTGACCCTCAACGTGGCGTAATAAGATGGCGTGATTCCCCCACAATTACAGAACAGCAGAGTGGCAATGAGAGCAATCTGGGCAGAGGAGGTCACATCCAAGGACGGGTCCAGATCCCACCCCAAGGGGCCAGCTTTGGTCTGCCAAAGGCCTGAAGAGGCAAGAGGACAGGTCTGAACAGCCCAGGCTAAAGAAGAGACCCCTCCCTGATCCAATTTTACATTTTAATGGAGAAATCAACTAATTGGCTAATTAACTAATGATGTAAAATTATGAAGATGAGAATCAAGAAGACAAGCAATCGTCACAAGTGTAAAGACTGGCCCAGGAGACAGGAATTAATTAACTGCTGAGAAGGAAGCAAACAGCTGTTTGAGCTGCCTGCCCCAGACCCCCCCCCAATTGTTCTGTGGGAAGGAATCAAAAGCTAGCCTTAGAGCCAGGGAGACCTAGGTTCAAATCCTACCCCAGACACATACTAGTTGTGGAACCTTCCCTCTCAGGCCCCGAGCCAATCTCTCTAATTATGACCTGGCGGGAGGGGGTCAACATCACCCAGGCATCCCAAAGAGTGCTTTGTCTCCCTGAATAGAACACAGGCTCCTTGGAGGAAGAAAGCCATTGTATCTTTGGACTTCCAGGGGCTGACCCGTTCCTAACTGCCCAGTGATTGATTCGCCTCCAACATAGCACAGAGGGTGAAGAGGAGAGCACAGCCCTTCCCTCTTACAGATGAGAACCAGAGAGGGAGGCCCAGTCCACTGGATCGTGACCCCCAGGTGAGACCAAGGACATGGGGGCCTTGTCCCATGGATGTCAGAGCTACCCCCACCTCCCCCAGTCTCATACAAAGCTGGCATGGAGCAAGGCTTCTTGGACATCTGAATGGAGGGTGAGGCGAGTCCAGGAATTCATTAACGACCTTTCCCGCCGAGCTGGCTTCAAACAGTTGGTGTATTTTCCAGAACAACTCAATTCACAAGAAAGAGTCATTGACTCACCTGTCAAGATCCAGCCCCAAATGAGGAACTTGAATTTATGGGGCATAAGTGCCTTTTTTTTCCCAAGCCAAATGTTATATCAGGCAGGCCGACCATAAAAGCCGTTGGCGGCTCCGCGGAAGGGCCTGGCGATGAGATTGTTATTATTCCCTAAAGAACTCTCCAGCAAAAGCCTATACAAGGAACCAGAGTCCCCAGGGCAAACCCCGGGATGGCCGCAGGCCACATCCCAAGCCGGCTGCGCTGGCTGCACCAACTTGAGACATGCCCGGGATTTATGGATCTGGGATCAGGGCAGGCCCAGTGGGCTGCCAGGAAAAACCCCGCTGTTCCACAGAAGGTGGGCAGCTGTCATTCAGGGTCATTGCAGGAGAGACAGGAGGATTTCTAGGACCCTTCACGTCTGAAGTTGGGGTGCCACCACACAGGCTGCCCAGGCTACCCTAACTTGGGCTGCTGAAGTGATTCAGAGTTTGACCTAAAGTGGGGGTGCACTGGAGCAAAGGGGACTCTAACAGCTCCCATGACCCCACAGCTTCTGAGAACCACTGGTTATATTGATGGCAGGTCTTAGAGGCCCCTCGGATGATACAGAACAATCACCGGGAGCAGGGTATTCTGCCTAATAGGCAGGGAACCACAAGAATATACTTCAGAAAGGTTCTCCACTTTGATGAGCCTTAGCCTGTGAGATGGGAAGCCCAGGTATTATTATTGACATTTAGAGACAGTAAAAATAAGATGCCAAAAGAGTCAAGTCAATCCAATGAAGGGCCAACTCTGGGCAGGGCTGCAGAGCCACCCAGTCAGACAGACATCGGGGCAGACCTTGAGCCCAGCATCCTCCAAGGCCAGCCCCTCAGATCAACCATTCCAAGCTGCCTCTCTCGAAGGCACCAGACAGCCACTCTGCTCACCTGTCCTCAATCATCCCATCACGGGGAACCCAAGAAAGTTTGAATTTGCAGCATTTCCAATTAGCACCAAGCAAAGGGTGAGGAACAAAGCAGAGAAGGCAGTCCTGCTCGTCCTAAGCAGCAAAGCCTGAGGAAAGACCAGCGGCCCACCGGCCCTGAAGCCACACTGGGCTCTGCCCCTCCCAGGCCCTCTCCAAGTCCTAGCTTGTATGGACACAAGACCAATCTTCCGAGGACTCTTTCCCTACCTCTCCCACTGGGCTCCTTTGCCTGGGCCGTAATCATCACAGAGGTCCGGGCCCCACAGCACAAGGCGGGTTCACGTTCTTGAGGAAGCAATGAGACTGGATTTCATCCTTGTAAGGTCCTTTTCTGAGGGGTGGGGAATTTATCAAGCACTCTCTCCCTCCTTCAGAAGACCTATTACAACAGTCAAAGCCACAGGGAAGGCTGTCTTGTCCCATTTCTTTCCATTCTGTACTAATGCACCGCCTCCAAAGGAAGATGAGATGCCCAAACCCAGAGCATCTCCATGCCAGAGGATCAGAGAAACTACGAGTGCCCTCGCGGAGAGCTTTGGAGCACATACTGGTCTGAGCAGAGTTGGACCCACTGTCCCTTGACCCCAACACAGTGATGTCATTTAGGTCCAACCAAATTAAGGGGCAATCAATTCATTAGGGCTGCCCACCTGGGAGCAGCCTGGCAATTGAGGTGTCCTGTACATCAAGGCCCAGACAGACCAAGAGGCCTGCTCTTACCTTTTTTTCTGGCTCTGGAGAGTCAAAACTCTCTTCCAGGTACAGGGTTTCCATGGGAACACCATCTCCAAACCCAAAAAAATCTTCCTCATCACTGGGGGCGTTGAAAATGTCAGCCACCTCTTCAGGTATCTGTTTGGGATTCAAAGAGAGAGAAGGATATGACTAGTGGCTGGAGGGTCTATGGGGGAAGTGGGAAGGGGAGGGAAAGAGGCTCCTGAGATGAAAGCAAGCTCCCCTTCCTGCAGCCCTATCAACACTCTGTGTTCACTCCGACAAAGACACGTGTGCCAAGAAGAGCCCCCCTCCCCGACTGAAGCACAACTCAGTATGATGGGGCAGAGGGAGGGGGGGCGCTGGGGAGATTATTTTTAAACTCCAGAGCTGCAGGCCCCTTACCATCGTATAGAGCCAAGAGGCAATCTTTGTAAAGAAACCATTTTCCATTAACTAAAAAAAACCCAATACTCGAAGAACACAGTTCTGAAAATGCGATTATCACAGGTTCTACCTGATTTAAGTGCAATATTCCTATCTGGTGGATGCTTGGACTCTGGGGTCACCTTCCCCTCCAAGGCCACCTCCCATCTCCTCTTTATATACACATCTCCCCCATTAAAATGTAAGCTCCCAGAGGGCAGGCTCTTTGTGTTCTCTTCTTTGGATCACCAGGGCTTAGCTTAGTGCCCAGGACTCAGATGAAGTCTTAAATAAATGCCTGTGGATTGATCTCTCAAATCCTATTGTTCTTACTAAAAACAACCACCACCACCACTATGGGGGAAGGGGAGAGAAGAATCATCTTTGTCTCTGGCTGAGCGTTTTTATGACCACCTGTGAGGTAGGAGCTGCATTATCCCCATTTTAACAGAGGTAAATGTGACTTGCCCAGGGTCACACAGCTCTAAGTGTGGGAGGCAGGATTTGAACCTCAGTCTTCCCGGCTGCAAGCTCGTCACTCTCTCCAATGAGCCACCGGCTGACGAAGGTACAGAGCAAACAAGCTAGGGTCACCTGGGCCAAACCCTTTTGTTCACATCCAGAGACGCTGAGGCCAGAGAGGAACTCGACTCCTGCCGGTCTTCATTGATCTTTAGGGCTGTGCCTGCGATACAGATCCAGAGGTGGCAGGAAAGCCAGACCCATTAGAGGATCCGGATCCAAAGTCCCCTTTGGAGACCCTGGTTCCTCTCAAGCTTGGGCGCACATCCTTTTAATGAAGGAGCTGGGGTACCCCCAGCCTCGACGTAGGATCCCTTCATCCTTGTTCAGTTCAGGGAAGAGATTTGAGAGTCACAGAGGAAGGTGATGACAACGATGTTTGTGTTTTGTTCTTGAAGACTACCAGGGAGGCGATGCCATGACAATAAGCATGTGAACTGGATTTTCTGGGGGGCTGTGCTCACTTTCTCCTCTGGGTCCAGTGACCAGTCACAATCAGGACCACTAGAGATGGCCCTGGATGCCGGGCAGTCAGGGTGAAGTGACTTACCCAAGGTCACACAGCTAGTCAGGGTCAAGTGTCCAAGTCTGGATTCAAATTCCCGCCCTGACTCCAAGGCCAGTGCCCTGTCCTCTGCTTCCCTGAGCCGCCTTTGGAAGCAAATCGAGTCCCAACACTTCCTGGCTGGGTGACCCTGGGCAAGTCACTTCACCCTGCTTGCCTCAGTTTCCTCACCTATGAGATCATTTGGGAGAAAGAAATGACAAAAACATCCTAGTATCTTTGCCATGAAAACCCCAAATGTGATGATCGAGATCAAAGCTGAACAGGGGGTTCCTGGGGCAGGATCAAAGACTGAACGGAAAGGCCCTTAGAGGGACATCGAGGCTCCCCCCCCACTTTGGGGGAACTGAGGCTCACAGTGGATCATCGACCTGACTGAGACCCCTGAGCTCTCTTCCAAGTCTAGAATTCTGTGACTACAAGAATCAGGACTTGGGATCAAGAGACTCGAGTTTCAAGTCCTTGGTGGGGACTTGAGGCACGTGCCTTCTCTGGGCCTCGGGTCCCTCCCTGGCAAAGCGAGATGATCCCTCTAAAAGACCCCTTGGGCCTCTCTGACCACAACTCTCGATGAGCGCAGAAGAAGCAAATGGAATTCTTGTCTTTCTCCTTTGACTCCAGCGTTGAGTCTCCGGAGCTTCCTTCCCCTTCCAGACCAGGAGAAAGGGTTAAGACCAGAATATTTCCGGCTGTAATGACTTAATGGAAGAACATCCAAGGGGCCGTGTGAGCTGGCTCTGTGAATACCCTGCTCTTCCAGGGCCCCCTGCATTAGCCCCGAGTTATTGTGCAGGCAACTTTGCCACTGCTGTGACTGCTCTATGCCCAACTAATTTCTCCTTCTCCGGCTATTACTTCTGAATCTGCACCAGAGGGGCCATTATGGGGGTGTAATTACCGATTAGGAACAAAAGGGGAAAAAAAATATACTTTCCCAGTGGAAGGCTTATTTTTTTCAACCTCTATGCATTCTTGGGGTAGGTAGGGGCTCTGATTAAAGTAACTTGTGTGAAGGAACTTGAAAAGACCTTAAAAAATAAAGGGGAGTTTGAGACACCTCCCCCCATTCCAGCCTTATTTTTTTTCAAGCCTCTCATTAAAATGTTCGGAAGTCGTCACCCCCCCCCCCCCCCCATCAAGCAAAAGGCTTCATTTAACAAGCAAAGAAAGCAGAATTCGTACAAGGTAGACAGACATCCTCAAAGGCTCCTCACTCCCACCCCCAGTTGGACAACACACACCGTTCTTGGCAACAGGCACCATCCTGTTCCCTCCCATCTCCTGGGACTTGGTGTTTAGATGTAGTCATTCCTGGGCCTTGATGAATGCTCTAGACAGAGATCAATGGAGCCTTGGCCAAGGAGGGGTGAAGGAGAGTCATCATAGGCCGACCCACTGGAGTCGGGGAGATGAGAGGGTCAGAGCTGGAAGGCCATCGAGGTCAAGCCCTTTTAGAGATGAGGAGCCTGAGGCCCAAAGATCACAAAGACGACAATAGAGCCGAGGTCAGAACTCAAGTCTTCCATGGTCTACTCTACTTCCATCCCATCAAACCCAATGGCTCTCTATGGCCCTCCACCCACCAGATGAAGGCTCCATCTCTGGCCCACTCCTTCTCAGTGAAGCCCTTCCAGCCTTCCCCTCCCAGCCATGAGTTACATATTCTGCGCATATCCACAGGTGGACTGTTTTCTAACCCTTTAGAAAGTAAGCTCCCCAAGGGCAGGACCTATTTTCTTTGCCTTTGTATCTTTATCCATAAACACAGTTTTTAGATCACAACTGACTGATTGATGGACCCATATCCACTGAACTTTTCACTCTCCCATGTTGCCTCTCAGATCTGAGTTCTTTGCCTCCAATTCAGTAAAATGGAGATAATGTGCTCTTGGAGCTGCTGGAATTTTGGTGAGACATGAAGAAATGTATCTACAGGGAGCTTTATACACTGAGACCATTCCTTCATCCATGCCTCAGTTGTGAGGATAGCGATCCCAATGGTAAAACTCTGTCTCTGCAGTGTGCAGGAATGGGGAAGCTCATCCGATGGCCCACCGCACTTGCTGACCAAACCCCCCAGAGACTATCCAGGGGTCAGCTCTCTGGCCACCCCCACCAACATGGCACCACCACCTTGATGAGTTCTTGCCCTTCTCGGTGACTTTTTGAAATTCCAAAAACAAGGATTTCTGGGCTTTATTCTTCTCTTTTATTTGGGGCTCCAGGAGAAAAGCCAACTCTTTACCTTGACATTTAAGCCCCTCTCAATCCGATGCCTGCTTCCAATTACTCCCAGACAAACTGGGCTACCTTCTCTTCCCCAGTACACTAGTCCTCTTCCACCATCATGTCTCACATCAGTTAGGCTGAGCCCAGAATGCTTCCAGAATTATGTATTTGGATGGTCATCTAGGCTAATGGAAAAATAAAGGGGTTCAAGGGAGGGGACGTGACTTGCTAAAGAGACTGAAGAGAATTAAAGAACTTGAGAATGGAAAGAAACCCCAATTCCCAAACAGTCCAATGAGACCTGACAGGCATCGCCTGTCAGACACCCACCAAGTGCTTGTCCAGCCTCATCATGGTCTCTTGGAATTCTTGGGGCAGCTCGGGATGGAGGGGGGTCCTCAAGGTCTTCCCTGATCCCCAATTCTTAATGCTGTCTCCTTCAAGTCACCCCAGGACTTCCCTCTTTATATGCTGTGCCCCTCCCTCCTCAACAGATTCTCAATTCCGTGAAGATGGGGAGGAGGGGGCTGCTTATCCTTTGCCTCAGTTTCTCTACCCCCAAGAAGTGCCTATCACAGAGCAGGAACTTCAATAAAATCAGATGAATTCAAAAGTCTCACACCCCTCATTTAATCAAAGCCTGTGAAGTGAGGAATACGAAGACTGAAAACTATTACCAATGCACAGACCAGGAAACTTGGAAACCCAACGAGTCATTAAAACTGTGTATCAGCAACTCCCCGATGTCAAAAAGTTTCTTATGAAAGGCTCTCCTGACATGCTCAACGAAGCCCCTCATTAATAGTTTATACGCCCTCCTAAATGAAAATACCCCAAAAGAGCTGGCTCCAAGGTCGAGGAAGTGAGTCAGGTCTCTCCGTGCTGGAAAGCATGGAAAACGGTCCCCTCGGCCCTGCAAGACTGACAATCACAAGGGCTGCCTGTTGAGAAACTCTGAGGAGGATCCGGAGTCAGGAAGGCCAAAGCACACACCAGCCCCTTGGAAACAGAAGTGCTGAGACCCAGCCCGCCTAGAAATGCTAAATGAAGCCCATTAATCTGCAGCGCCGTGGCGGTTTTACTGGTGGACAAGTTGGCAAAGCTCCTCTGATCAAAGTGGAACAGAAAGCCCAAGACCTGGAAGGTGACTTTGCAGGAGAAGGAGCCCATCTGTGAAAGACAACTGTCCTGTGTTCCCCTGGAGACCAACGTGGGGGGGGGGTTGTCTTCCCAGTCACATGAGAACAGGGATTAAGGGGGCCTAGAGCCATTACAGTTCAATCCTCAATTAATAACACACTTTTATATCATAACTGACAGAAAATTCTCCGTCATAAGCTGCCCAAGTGTCCATCCACTAGGTATGGGACCCTGGGCAAGTTCATTCATCTTGTGTCTGGTTCCTGATCTCCAAATTGAGGTTTGTGCCTGTTGTCTATCACAAACCTATTGATCTACAAAAAGTCTAGCAGAATCTTTTTGATCCTTGGCTGGGGGGGGGGGGGGCAGTGAAAGGTCAGAGGGGAGAAAGAAACAAGCTGGGGGCTGGACATGAGGAGCTGGTCATCCCTGCCTTATACATGGAAGCTTCTGGGCAGAACATGGGTCCCCAGACTGGAGGGCTTTGGGTAAGGTGGGTCCATCTGTGTGTCTCTCACATCTCATACACAATACAATGCTTGCTTTTGAGGAGCATATATTCTACTGACAAGATCATCTGTGTGCAATTCAGATGCTTGGAAGTTCCATGTGTGTCCCTTACATCAATGATGGAAGCAGAAGTAGGTTTGATTTGGTCTGTGTGGGAATTTCCTTGCTAAACCTGGAAACCCCTATTTTAGGAAGACCACTGATAATGAGGAAGGAAACCCAGCTTCATGCTCTGAGGAAAGATGGCGTGAGAGAAAATGCTGTTTGTCCCCTAAAGGGGGACTCAATGGGATCATCTCCCCTCCAGAGGATGAGCCTGGAGCACTCAGGGTGGCCACCACAGAGGCAGACTTAGAGGAGATGGACCCACAAATCCAAACCTGGCTGGGTGGTGGACCAGATGACCCAATCAGCCCTAAGTCTGCGATCCAGTCATCTCCAAGGACCCCCTGGCCCACTTCTTGACAACTTTTACTCATCATTCTCCCAGTAGGGATTAAGGGCTCTTCAAACACCAGAAGAATTATCACTTTCTCTTCAGAAGACCAAACATCCCCTGGACATCCCCAGTTAAAGCCGTGATTAATGGGAAAGAGTCAGCCAACTGTAAGGGTCCCAGGGGCCAACTCATCCACCCAAGTACACTAAAAGCTGAGGAAGGATAAATCGGTGACACTCTTAAAACCAAGTTCCAACACATGGCCAAAGAGATTAGTCTAACACTCCACACAATAAACACAAAACCAACGAAAAACGCTTTGATTCTGATGTGCAGCCAGAGGGATGGCTGGTTCAATGAATTAATCCATCAATATGGTCTCGGGGCTTGGCTCCTGAGCCAAGCTCAGGAGGGAAAAGGAAAGAAGGGGACAAACTGGGTCTCTATCGAAAAGAGCGTTGAGTACCAAGTGTTGGCAGGCATGGGAGGACCAATGAGGGCTTTCTGAGGATGGGAGAGGCTGGTTATGTTAGCGGGGAGTGGGGAATGCGTCAGCAGCCTGTAACCTTCTTGAAGGAAGAGACTGGTATCTTTTCTTTGTATTCCTTTCACTTCCTTTCTTCTCATCTTGCCTAAGAGGGAAGCAAGGCCAAAACAGTCCCTCAGAGTGAAAACTGGATTTGAACTCCAACCACTGCTCAATCTACAATCCCACCCAGTCATCCCCACACATTACAGATAAGGAAACAGAGGCCCCAGGAGATGCAATACCCCTCACCAACTTCCATCGAGGAGACACTGGAAGGTAAGGTTGGCCACTCGCTCAGCACCATGTTGTTTCCCAGTAGGGTGAAAGGAGGGTGGCAAGTGAAGGGGGGGGTACCACAGAGCACCAGGGCCCCATCACTCTTCCCCAAGACAAGAGAGCAGTCAGGGAGCTGGAGGACTGGCTGTCTTCCAGGCACCAATGATTACCTTTGCACCACACTTGCCAAAGAACGCACTCCATAGATGTGTATGTACAACTGTGAATGAAAGGCATCAAGGGGAAAGGGGAAAAAAGAGCAAATATATAAATCTCCTGGCTCCTAGGGCCAAGGACACTGCCGTCTTGTCCCAGCAGCAGGCTTTCCTGGACCGGATCTGCTTGAGACCTTGGAATCAGCCACGCCAAAGACCACGGAAGCTCTGAAGACACCCAACCTTTAGAACTCTCCCTGCTGGGCCCAGGCCACGAAAGACACCTGGCCACCAGCCCCAACTCACACAGACGCGCTGCCTCAAGGTGGAGGCCATTTTTTATTCCTACCTACAGAAGGAATAAGAGAGACTTATTTTGTACAAAGAAGTCCTTGAAGGCCCTCCAAATAATCTGCCCCCAGGTGCTTTTGGCCACAAGAGTGAAAAGGCAGATTCTTGAACTCTTTAAAAAAAAAAAGCTGCCTGAGAGGTCAGCCACTAAAATTCTCTCATGGAAGCTTTGAGAACATTTTTTCAATTAAAAGAAGTGAATAAGCTCCAAGTCACGAAGCCTGAGAAGATAAAACATCTCTTCTCTGTCTCATCTGAGTTTTCCCAGGTGCTTTTAAGGGGGAAAAAATTTCCAGTTCAGCTCAACAAATCTTGAACCATTGGCACTATCACCCTGCCCAGTCTTAGCCCTGAAAGGGGCCCAAAACCAGAGATCTTAAAAGCAAATCCTAATTAGGAAATACTGCTAAAAGGCCATATTTATGAAGCACTCACAGCCAGCTCTGGAGCACTAGATAACTATTATTGCCGTTATTATTGAATGGTGGCATTTCATGGTCTGTTAGGCAATCCCAGAGCTGGGTCTCAAACCGGGAGCTTGGATTTAGGGATGGAAGAGACCTTCAATGGTATCTCAGTGAACTCCTTCATGAAAGAATTAAAGGCACAGATGCTCAGGGAAATGACTTGTCCCAAGTCACTGGAGAAATCAATGTCAGAATGAAGATTTGAACTCAGGATAGACCAGCAAGGCCCAATGAGTAGGATTTGTGCCTCAGCTGTGAGAAGGCCGAGGCAGATGCTGAGAAAGACACTGAGCTGGGGGGGGGGGGGGGGGCTAGTCCTTGCCTCAAAGAGCTTATGGTCTAAGAGGGGGTTAAGGCATAAACCCAGATAACTAAGAGGTGTCAAGCCCAAGGGTCCTGGGTCAGAATCAAATATGGTTAGGGAATAATCGATAAACAGTAATAGACAAAGATAGTGGTAGCAGGTGGCTTTCTAGGGCACCTCAGGGATCCTCACAGAGAGTTCAGTGGCTCCGTTTCTACTGAAGAGAGACACCCAAAAAGTGCGTGGGGATGGTCTGAGGGGGAAAAGCATCACCAATCAATGGGACCAAGACAGGCAGCATAAGGAGTTTTAAAGAATGGGGAGAAATTTGTAGGTTAACTAGGGGAAGGCAGACACTCCAGACAGATCAAACAGCAGGAGCCCAGGAGGAGAAGGCACAGGATGGCAGACAGCACTCACAACAGCCTATTTAGATCCCAACAGGATCAGAGTTCCTTTAGTTCAAACACCTTCCTATGGAGGAAGTGACCTGCCCAAGATCACCCAGGCTGTCACCCAGTCAGAGAAAAGGCCCAGGATCAAACGCCAGTGTCCTGACCCTAAATTTGCTCCTTAACTCCAATGAAGGGGCCTGTCCTTTAGTCTACAGGCAAGAGAAGACCACCGAAGAGTTAACAGAGCAGCATGGCCAGATGAGGGGGTGAGAGCAGAGCAAAGCAGAGAATGGAGGGTGGGGAAGACAAGACAGGTAAGAAGGAGGAGGAAGGGCTTGGAGGATGGTAAGAATGGAGGGGGGAGGGGGAGAGGGGGGACAGACAGGGGAGGGGGGACAGACAGGGGAGGGGGGAGAGACAGGGGAGGGGGAGAGACAGAGAGAGAATGGGGGAGAAGAAAAAGAAAGAGGGGAAAAAAAGGTGGGGGGGAGGAGACAGAAAGCATGCATGCATGCTCAGAGCTTCAAGGTCACACTGTGAGGGGAAAGAGTGTGAAGTTACAGGAATCCCTCATCTGCCATGTGCTATCTGTACAAGCTTGGACTATTCACTTTCACCTCACTCTGCCTCAGTTTCCTCTCTTGTAAAACGAAGGGCTGAATGAGATTCTCCTCAGAAAAACAGCCGATCTTATGATGACTGCATTCAAGGCAGCCCCAGTCACCTGCCAGGGGGTAAAGGGGATCTGGACTGGACTTGGGAGGTAGAAAGAGTTTATTACTCTCCAAATTACTTTCACCAAGTCCTTGCCAGCTTGCAAAGTTCCACAACCTTTCCTTCAGAGAAGACTGGCATCTTCTTCTGGTTTCCCTGAGGCCCAGACACCACAATAAAAAACTCCTAATAGACCATTGGCCCTAGGAGTGTGGGGGCCCGTCTCCCATTGGTGCAACCCTCACAGGGTGACTGATCCAAGGGAGGGGCCTCATAAATGCCTAGCAATTAATTTATGTTATTTGCCTGTGACTTCCATCCCCAGTGAGGGCAGGCC